>NW_015090785.1:68683-162073 GCF_001431845.1 Calidris pugnax | reverse complement strand
TTATCAAACGTTGGAACAGGCTGCCCAGGGAAGTGGTGGAGTTGCCATCCCTGGAGGTACTAAAAGCCGGGCAGACGTGGTGCTGAGGGACGTGGTTTAGTGATGGTTTTGTCAGTGTTAGGCTGATGGTTGGACCTGATGATCTGAAAGGTCCCTTCTAACCTGGACAATTCTATGATTATATGATGTGGCTGGGTATTTTTGATAAGTGGCACGTACATTATACCCTTTTCTGTGTGTTTCCCTTGAAATGAGAAACAGTTTTCTGTAGGAGAAAAAATAATTGACCGATACCATCTCTAAAATAACTGTGACAGGAAAGATGGACGTATAATAAATAACATCCACCTGAAAGGATTTCTTCTCTTCTTCGAAAAAGAGGAGTCCCAGTGGGTATCGTGCTGACTGGCTGTGTGCACACCACATAGAGAAGAGATTGTCCATGTTACTATTGTCCAATTTCTGGTCCTGGCACCAGTCTCTTGATGTCTGTGGGACCACTTCAGCCCCAGGAGATGGGGACCAGATCTGGGAATGGGGTGTGGGATGGCAGGAACGGGTGGGCTTTGTGTCTGAGTGAAGTGTGCGATGTTCCCCTCAGAGAGGGAGTCAGGTCTGGGGCAGGGGACTATCAGAGTTGGGGAGAAAACGTGGCGGTTCCCTCTGTTGTTGCTCAGTGTCCCACACTAAGAGTGAACAGCTTGTTATGGCTTAAAAAAAAATGGGGCAAACATCAGTGCACTGAACGATTTCAGGGGGAACTGGGAGGTTTTGACAGGAGTGAGATTAATTTTTCCCCTTCTTTGGCACGGCTGCCTCACTGGTTCTGCCAAGCGCCGAGCCTGGCCTCTGACTGACAGGTTGGCTTTAGCCAAAATGACTGAGATTTACCCAAAAAAGGGAGCGGTTTGTGTCATCTGTGCAGAGGTGGCTACAGCTTCGGGCATGTGGGAACCTCTGGAGGTGATGGGTGGGACAGGGCTGGGGGGCAGCCAGAGGCAGCTTTGGAGGGGAGAGGGGTGGACATCCCCCGGGTACCAGCATCAGGGTTGGATTTGATGTTCAAAGAGCAGCCTGTGGCTCCCGGGGAGCCTCCCTGCGGAGCAATCTGGCCACGGTCTTGGGGACAACACGTGTGTGTTTGTAGAGCTGTATATTGCAACATGTGCAAATTTATTAGAGCTTGTTAATTAAAATTACTGTGGTGAGTGCTTGTTACTATATCTGACCAGAAAGCTTCCACAGTTAAAAGAAAAACCACCAAAACCCACGCTAGAATAAATGCAGGTTAATGACTAAAATGGGCTATCTAAAAATAGTTGCACTGCAAATAAATTTAAGTATTTATATGGTGGGATTGCTGGGGTTTTTCTGCCTTTCATTTTATGGGTTTCTTTAAAGATTTTCTGGTTTCTTTTTTGTCTTTTTTTTTTATTTTATTTTATTCATATGTCCAGAATCCATTTTTATTTCCATGATATTGATCCAGATGTACAGCAGACAGCATCGATTTCTGCTTGTATGTAATACATACACATTAGCAATGTCATCTACCTCTGGGAATAGTGAGAACCTGGCTGACTGTGGTCTGCAGAAGGATAGAAGTGATTTTCTAGGATGAAATGTAGGTGTAGGAAGGGATACAGAGCGTAGGGTGGGATTTAGCTCACCAGTACACAGCATTGCAAGCGGGAATATTACAACTGATTTCTAAGTAGATCCACATGAAAGGCAAAAGAGGGTGGAAAATTAAAGCTTAGAAGAATAAGGAAGAGGATGGAAATGGATGAGAATATCAGGACAAAGAAATGGCATTTTGGAAGAAGTTTAGGAAACTAAAGGGGGTCTAAAGAGGCCAAAGGATCCTCCCTCCAGCATCCTCCCAGCCCGCAAATGTTTCTGTGTTGTTAGCTCTTTTCTGCAGCAGGGCATGTGGGTTGTTTAAGATGTGGTCCAGACCCCATCGCTCGGGCATGACCGGTGACCACACTAAGAGGCAAGGGAGAGGTTTTTTTTGGCACATTCATCTGTAAAGCCCTGCTCCTGCTGGCACGGCTGGGCTGGGCTCGCCCTTCCCATGACGGGGCTTTCAGTTGTAGCTTGTAGAGGGATTTGGGTCGCTTTTACCCTCACAATTAGTAAGTGTGGCTTAATCCTCTTTACTGACAACTTTTTTTCCTGACAGAAGAGCTGTTTGTAGACAATTCCGTGTATTAAGTTGGTTTGACAGGCTGGACACAAGTTACCAGCTTCTTTTAATTCCTTTCAAGTCAACCCCCGTGCCAGGCAGGGCACTGGCATCAGCCTGCCAGAGCTGTAGCTGTTCGTTTCCCTTCTCAGAATTTGTACAACATTCACAGTTTTCTTCCTCTGAAATTTTCCCAGTGTTTTATGGGTTACTAAAAGCAACTATAAAAGCTACAGCAGTTTTAGCACTCTCAGATACTGTATAGAGCCGAAGGGTTTGGCTTTTTTAAAATGTGCTATTTCAGTTGTTACTGTTTTACCTTTACTGCTGGAATGAGAAATATTTGGTCATCACCCTGTGATAGCACTGCATTCATCTGAATTTATTCTAAATAGCGAGCAAAGATAATTAACTCTCCGCTGTGTGTTATCCTTGGCAAGTCTGCTAATTCTGCATAGAAATAGTTCCATTACTAATTGTGAAGGTTCTTTGCAGGATCCTTAAGTTTTTTGTTAAAATCTTTCTCCTTGTCCTTTCTGCTTCCTCCTTGCTTTCTTCTGCGCTGGAGCATGGGTCTGTCTGGGCGATGAAGAGCACAAAATCTGTTCTTCAGAGGGTCTGTGGAAAGACCACTTTGGGACACCTGGTTTTTTTTGGGTCGCCCTTTCCTCCTTCTCCAGGAAGTCCATGGTCATTATTGTTTTTACTAAGCAGCCACAGAGACGAGACAAGTAGGAAATCTCTTACTATGAGCTTCGAGGAGGACTGGAGAAGATGGTTTTCTAAGGTTTCTCCTGCCCTGAGGTAGCGTTGGACTTTCACACTAGTTTTGAAGTCTGTTCTTGTCAGAGGTTTTCTGTTCTGGAGCGCAGAAATGTGATGCTGATGGACTGCATCACTCGCTCTGTGTGATGTTCCTTGAAATCTCCTCCAAAAGGTGATGTCCCCGAGCCATCCCTCCCCGGGGACAGGAGGGACGGGCTGCCTGTGCCCCACAGAAAGCCCCCTGGTGCTTAAGCAGGAAGAAGGGAGGTGCCTGTTTGCTTTTAAAGCATGCGTTAAATATTAAACAAGGATTTACTGTTCTCATGGTGGCAGAAGTAGAGACCAGCCCTGAGCAAAGCCTCCAGGGCCGAATGCCCACAGAACCCCAGGGAAGCGTGGCTGTGAGTGCTGACTGTGTGGTGATGCTCAGCTCTGCTCGCTGTGAGGAGCTGGGGGGGCTGGTGCTGGCCAGGGCAGGTAGCCCCCTGGCCCTTCCCAAGTGTTCATCTTGAACCACTGGGACCTTTTGAATGATAATACGGTAAGTGCTTGTGGCAGTGTCTGAAAAGATGGGGAGTGTAAGCGTGTCCTGCAGCTATGTAGGGTTTAAAAATCACAGAATCTTCTAGGTTGGAAGGGACCTTAAAGATCATCTTGTCCAACTGTCAACCTAACTTTGACAAAAATAGACACCCACACAACAAACAAAAAGCAACACCATCACTAGACCATACCTCCCAGCACTACATCAACCTGTCTTTTGAACACCTCCAGGGATGGTGCCTCAACCACCTCCCTGGGCAGCCCATTCCAATGGCTGATAACCCTTTCGGTGAAAAAATTTTTCCTAATATCCAGCCTGAACCTCCCCTGGTGTAACTTGAGGCCATTTCCTCTCGTCCTGTCGCCTGTGACTTGAGAGAAGAGACCGACCCCCACGACCCCCAGCAAGAAGGTCTCCCCTCAGCCTCCTCTTCTCCAAAATCCTGATTTCTTACAGTCCCCAGGCACGTGCCAGGCATTTGGCAGCAGGGAGGTCATGCCGTACTGCCTCCCCTGGAAGGACGTGCCGTGGCAGTACTGTCTGGCAGGTAACCTGTCTGTCTGGCAGGTAACCTGGTAGCTCAGAGCTCCACAGAGACGTGTACACAGCAGGGAGTATGTTTTTTGAAGAAACAAAATAAATTGTGGCGCGATGGGAGAGGGAGGAGAAGAGGGTGGAGGAAGGGAGCAAGGGGGGGAAGAAAGTGCGAGACAACTGCGAGAGGAGCAAACATTGCTTTGAGGATGATGTACCTCACGCCTTCTGTGGGGTTTTCTAAGTTGCCTTCAGGCAGTGCAGGATGCACAAGAGAAATGGGGAGATCAGAAGTGGCTGGATAAAAGTCTGTGCTCGACCTCCCTCATCACAAGGCACACTCTCCTTGTTTGAGATGAAAAACAAACATCGGGTGTGCAACCTGCTGTTTACACGTCTGGTGGATCTATTCACACGGGGCTCTTCTTGCAGCCAAGGAAAGAAAAGGCTCTTTTCATGGCTTCTTTTCAAGGTTTCTTGTTATTTTCACAGAAAGGACAGATGTGCAATCTAAGTTGGGCTGAGCAAATGGCTTGGGAGCATGGCCTGGAGAGGCTGGGTCTCTGCCCATGTGGTGAGATGGGCCATGCTCATGGGCTCTGCAGCCATGGATCTCCAGGATTGCTGGATGCCCATCTGCACCACCCTGGCCCCATCCTGGCGATGTGCTGTGTCTCAAAGCAAACAGGCATGATGGTAGGGTACAACTGGTGGGTTCAGAAATCCAAATAATTTCTTACTGCAGTGTTTCAAGGCATGCAGTTGACCCTTGTGTGGTGGTGTGTGTGTAGAAGCTCACTGCGTGCCGGGCACGGAGCCTGTATTTTCTCAGGTGTCCTGCGTGAGTGCTCTGTCAGTGGGTAGGGCTTCTCCTGGAGGCACGTGCTATAAATATACGCTAAAATTTAGAGCCAGATATCAAAAAGAATTGAGAAGAAGAAAGTTTAGACGTAGGCAGTGCTCACTTGGCTGTGTCAGCTTTGTTTCAAAACAGAACTCCATGGACCGAGGAGCTTTTGCAGTCGCTGAGCACTAGTGTTTTGTAGTAACCTTCCATTGTCAGATGGATTTTCAGCATTTATTCACTCTTCTTCCATGTTCACACCATTCATCACATTGTCTTTTTGAAGAAATCCCAGTATTACATGTGTTCTTGGAGTTGAAAAAAAATTATTAATAGCTGGGAGTGAGACGCTGATGTCAGTTTCTAGTCCTCCTGTGAGACGTCAGGCAGGCCGGTGTGAGGAACCCTTCCTGGCACGAGGCTGGATGGGACAAGCCTGGTGCCAGTGCCCGGCAGGTAGAGCACAGGGCTTGTTTGTCAGAAGCGTTTGCCATTTGCTGCCCACTTGGAAAATAAACAGGTTGAAGCCTGTTAAGAACTACGCTTCGGCGGTCATTTGATGAGAGGCATGAATTGATGGAATATTTCAGTGAGCACAGGGAAAAAAAAAAAAACCTGCATCTGAGTTTTCTGTAAACATATTTGTCTTTTCAGCTGCAAATTGAACATTACAATTTTAATTGCAAATTAAACATTTGGGCCAAAACCCAGAGCGTTGTTATTTGGAAGCGGCGCCAGGAGCTGTGGGCTGTTTCCATTCTTCTGGCTGGGCTGCCTGCGGGGGCTGCGAGGCTCAGTGGTGGGAGCAGGGAGCATCCCCAGGGATGGGCTCTGACCAAAATCCCATCGACGGGATGGAGGAAACAGAGCAATGGGTCCCTTTCATGAGCTGCCCAAACTGAGACATCTCCGGTTCAGTCCTTCCTTGGAAAAACGTCACTTTTTGGCAAAATGCTTTTCTCAAAAGCATCCATCCAGCAATGCAAGTTTTTGTAGAATGTGTTTACCGTGTTTCCCTATTTCAAAGCAATTTGCCAAGTAAAGTAACCCATGCTTGTCATTTGATAGAGGGTAATGGTCGCACCAGCCCCAGGCAATGTACCCACAGACTGTCTTTAATAGCAATAGTTAGTTGTGTTTTCTTAATTATAAAGTAAATCATTTTTCTTTGTTATGGTAATGATTAACAATAGGACAAATTTCAATCATGACAGCAAATCATTACAGAATATTAAGATAAAATCAAGGTGAAATGTGTTGTAAATAGGAATCCATAACTTACCAGAATTGCATGGATAATATTTTATTGGATTTTTCCCTTGGTGCCGTGGTAAAAAGAGAGAAATTTTATTAAATGTCTTTTTGCTTTTGAAAACTTAAAGTTCACATTGCTTTCATTTTCACTAATAAATTCAAGATGTCCATATTAGTTTAACTTGAAATGAATTTGGTTTATTGCTGAAACTGAAATTCCCCTGTGAGCGCCTCAGTGGATTAGATATATGTTGGTTATATTCTTCCATGATTAAGTTTTTATTGATTTTTTTTTTTTTTTTTCTCCCAAAGTCAGCCAGTTTATGTATGTTACTCCTCATTGCCCACCTATGTTCTGCTGTACTGCCCTTGACGTGTCAAAAAGGGTGGTATGTATTTAATTTACTTGGTCTCTCAAGAAAGCATTCATCTTAGTTTAATGCTCTTGGAGGTATGCTAATTTGGGAACTGAAATGGACGATGTTTTATACAGCAGGATTCACCTAACGCTGCCAATCTGCAGAAGACAGACATTGCAGCCCCTTCTTGCCCTGTCCCCTTTCTAAAGTGCCCCTGTTTTGGTGCTGCACCACGAGAAGAGATGGGGCCATCTGTGCCATCGTGGGTGGCAGCCGGTGGCTCTCCGTGTTTCCTCCAGCAAGGTTTGGCCCACGAAGAGATGGGGCCATCTGTGCCATCGTGGGTGGCAGCCGGTGGCTCTCCGTGTGTTTTCTCCAGCAAGGTTTGGCCCACACCAGGAAGGGGTTTGAAACACTGGCCAGTGTTTATCTCAGTAGAAAGAATTCCCGTTTTGGTAGATAATGGTTAAAGTAAGGGATGGTCAAGCCTTTTGGAGGGAGAAAAATAACTGTTATAAACATATCTTGTTGCCGAGGTGCTGGAATCCAGACCCGCAGAAGCTGGATGGAGGGTAGAACATTTTGCAGGAGTGACCCATCACAGGATTACCAACTTAAACACAAGGAGTAGCAGAAGGAGTCAAAAGTTGCTCTGTGTTTAATTTAGATAATCTTTATTTGTCTCCGTTGGTTGAAATTATTTTCTTCCCAAGCATGTGAAATAGCTAAAATTATTTTTTCCATTAGGTCATGACTCAGTAGCAGGAATTTTCTGATTGCTTTTTTATTTTCATCCCCACCCAGCGAAACGCCCCGCTTTGCTTCAGTGCAGAGACGGGCGGAAAGGCTGCGATCCTCACGGAGTCACACCTTGTGTTTTGCAGAAATCAAACAGCTGTGCATCTTTCTCCCCGAGCTGTGAGTCCAGACCCTTCAAACACAGGGACTGCTTCGCCTTTGGGTTGGGTTTTTTTTTTGTTGGTGGTGATTGTTTGGTTTTTTTCCCCCTGGAGGATGATGTCAGAAAAATTTATAGTTACTTGAGCAGGTTAGCGATCCTAATCATCTCCCTCCTATTAAATGATTTAGAGGGAGGGGTACTGGGAAGAGATTGGCCCAAAAGAACAGTTAAAATCCATTTTGCTGGGAAGAAGGGCCGTTGGAAATGCAGATATTGTTTTCCTACAATTTGAAGGTCATTTTCACACTGCATGGAGGTTTTCAAAAAGCATCCATGTATAACGCGCTGCCTGTTAGCATTCTGCTGTCGTAACTCCGTATTGATTGTCCTCTGCAAAGATTTTTAATAACAGCAGTAACATAAATTCACTTAATGTGAATAGAGGCTAATGAAGAACAAATGTGCCGGTCGTGTTAGGAAGTTGTTTATCACTAATTATGTACCCTTCATCTGTGACATGCCGTATATACTCTCACCCGAGCTGGCTCTAAGCAAGCCCGTCCTACCTGTGGGTTTGGGGGCTGCCTTTCCTGCACGGCAGCCAGACCCTGATGAGGAAGAGGAGGAGGAGGAAGGGGGTAGCGGCTGTGGCTGGGGCAGCCCAGCCCCTGGGTGGGAGCGGGAGCTTTTGCCAGAGGAATCTGGCTCTGCTGGGAGAGCTGGGGGAAGCTCCAGCTCTAACAAAAAGCCCTTTTGCAAACTTTCACATACTTTGGGCCTGCAAAACCCCTGAGAAATGTGCACAGATGTGCCTCAGCCCACCGCCAGTACTGTGAAGTGATACCCCCGGGGCGGCTGTGTTTTGACATTGTTATCCTTCAGCCATTTGCTCCCTGCGAGTCCCTGGCGCAGCTGAGGAAGAGGAGTTCATCCACAACAGGGTGGTGGTGGGGAGAATGTTAAATGTGCCCACTTGAGCAGTTGGTATGAGCGTTGGCACTTCTCTGTGCATCACCAGCTGGGTGAAAGAGGCTGAGGAGCCCTGGCAGGAGGCAGTTAAAGAATTGAGAGAAGCATCCAAGTGTCATTTCACAGGCAGGACCACCCGTGCTACGCTGTGGCATCAAGGAAACCGGGCAGCGGTGGGACATGGGACATCCATGGGACAGGACAGTGCTTAACAGCAGCAGGAGACCAGTGTCCCCCTCCCTCTTGCAGCTTGGGCTGTGGGTATCACACAGAAGCCTGAAATACGGGCTCTAAATCCAGGCACTAGTTCTTACCTCTCATCCCTTTCCCTTGGGAAGGTGCCCGTGCCAACACAGCTGGCCCTGGAAGGAGAGCAGTTTCCTGGTGCTGCTCTTCTACCACCTTTTGCTGAGCTACTGAGAAGCTCCAAAGCTTTCTCAGACCCTCTCGCCCAACTTGGGGAACTGATGCTCCTTCCTGGGGCTGGAGAGACTGGCACTCCTTGGAGCTTATAGCAGGAAGCAACGGTTATTCTTTACAAACAGGTTGTGATAAAGCTCATAAAATTAAAAGAACCCATGAAAATCATTAGTTACCTTCAAATAAAAGGATGGTACCTAGGAAGGATCATTAATTAAATAATTGTCTAATGTTTTCTTGTTGGTAACATGCACATCCATCCCATATCACAAATTATTAACTCCAACCAGATTTTCTAAGGGAATAGAACACATTGTTTAGCTTTTCTCATGAATATGCTCGTATTCTCGGGAGGTGACGTTTTATTACAACGTGCCTTTTGCTGTTGACTTCTGTATTTATTTGCTTAGAGCAGAGGGATGGTATTTGCTGTTGAAGGTAGGCTATATCCGAAGCTCTGTCTGAACTGCTGTAGGGTTTCCCATTGTAAGGGGGAGGTGTTGCATTTCATGGTGGAGGAGGCACCATCGACAGGCTCAGCAGCTGAAGGGAGCTGGCTCACCAAGCGGATTCCTGAGACTTTCCCACCACAGCTGTATTGACAAGAAATTTAAGTTTGGGTTTAAACAACGCTGTTCTGTTTTCAAGGGATGATATATAGTGGCTGGTGCAATAACAGGGTGATATCATGTTGTCCAGTGAAATCCCTTAGCAACTGATTCAATATTTACAGAAAAATAGTCGGGATGGTGGAAGCCAAAGCTGCTGAGTGACTGACAGTGCCCCAGCTCCAGCTTCCGAAGCTCTTCCCTGTGGGTTGTTCTGCACGTTGGATCCTCAGAGCTTCTGGGAAGGTTTTCAGAAGTGATGATTCAATGGTACCTGTAGATAACAAAATGGTCTTTTATTTCATCCTCAGAGCTTCTGGGAAGGTTTTCAGAAATGATGACTCAATGGTACCTGTAGATAACAAAATGATCTTTTATTTCTCTGGCTCACCAAGCGGATTCCTGAGACTTTCCCACCACAGCTGTATTGACAAGAAATTTAAGTTTGGGTTTAAACAACGCTGTTCTGTTTTCAAGGGATGATATATAGTGGCTGGTGCAATAACAGGGTGATATCATGTTGTCCAGTGAAATCCCTTAGCAACTGATTCAATATTTACAGAAAAATAGTCGGGATGGTGGAAGCCAAAGCTGCTGAGTGACTGACAGTGCCCCAGCTCCAGCTTCCGAAGCTCTTCCCTGTGGGTTGTTCTGCACGTTGGATCCTCAGAGCTTCTGGGAAGGTTTTCAGAAGTGATGATTCAATGGTACCTGTAGATAACAAAATGGTCTTTTATTTCTTTTTTTTTAACTAACATTTGTTTAGCTTTTGAAGCTCGGCTGGCAGCTGCTTCTAGCATTTGAAGCACCCCGGAGCTCACGTTTCAATGACATGAAGTGGGCAAGGCTGTTCGCTGGAGACTCTTGTACATTGAAAAGCTCAGGTCTGAGGGAAGCATTCAGTGCCTGCCTCTGACATTTGCCTTAACAAAGAAGCACTGTTCTATCGTAATAGCCCAGAAGATCCTCATAATGCCTCTCTGATGGCTGAGGCTGCTGTTGGGAGGGGTTTCTCTCTGTAGTCTGCGGTGGTGGTGGTGTAATTTTATTTTTTCTTTAGTGGAAGTTAGAAGGGAGGGACCAAATTTCCCGTGAACCCACTGGGACCTCAGCAACCGGTCATGTTTTAGCGGGCTGTTAAGGTTTATTGCACAACCCATTCTGAATGCTACGAAGAGATTTGCCGTGTGTTTCGGTGTCAGAGGAGGTGTGGGAACAGAAAGGTTGGCATTTAGCGGCAAATGACTCCCATACGAAATGGACCAGTTTCTCCAAGTAGACGAGAGCTGCTGCACTGGTTGAAGGTGTTTGGCGTGTTTGTCATCTTGTGCTGTAACTAGCAATCCTGTTAATTTGTGATGAGAGCCCACTTAGGGTCAAACAAACAAATAGGAGAGCTGAGCTGGGGAAATGGAAACCTTTGAGTCAGCAGCTGGAGCACCTAGATGGGCACACAAACATTTTTTGAATATAGTCTACATTAAATGTAGTTCTTTTTGGAGGTTGTGCCCCCAGAAATGTTCAGGAACGGTGCCAGAAATGTGATACATAAATCCTACCTTTCACCACGAACTGTCTTCCCTTCATCTGCTTCTATATTAGTGCTGTCAGCACTTTTGCTTTCCTTACCCTCCAGTTTGTTTTCTTTCTGGCCTAGTCTTCTTTATCTCTTCTCCTCTCCTAAGCTTTCTAAGTGCTTGTCACTCCTTCCCCCTCCTCCTTTCAACCCAAGAACACGGTATAATTCTGCTTTATCTGATTTCTCTTTGGCGATGTCTGGCAGAGGCAGCTGTCAATAATCCACTTCCATCTCAGTGTTCAGACTGTTGGATACAACAAACAGGCTTAAGTTTTGTATTTCTGCGTTTGTATTCTGTCCAGGCACTTGGACTTTGAGCTCTTTCTTTATCTACTGCTTCTGAAAATGCATATTCCCTATTATTATGGGCTTATTTGCTATTTCGCAGTCTGGAATCCAGGAGAAAAAATCATAAATAAAAAAAATTCAAATGCGAGTACTTAACAATAAAAGTGAGAGTAGAAAAAATACATAAAACTTTAATATCATCTGTTTTCTAAATGCTTTATTTTTTGCTTATCTATTTCAGTTATAGGAGGCTGTAATTTCGTTCAGACGTGCCTGTTTTGATACTGGAATTTGATTGGGTTTTTAATAGCATGACCCTGTATAGGCTTGAACTTCAACAAAAAGGAAGGTTGTGATCTTATCATGAGGCTGGTGTAATAAAGGAGATTAGTTCTTTTTCCAAACCACATCTTGCTAGATAGTGGAAGTGTTTGGGCACATTCAGCATTCGGGCTCTTTAGTCAATTGCCCTTGATTGCAGCCTCTTTCAAAATGCACTGCAAGAGTCATCTAGAGGAATTATTGGTTTACTTTTAATGCCCGTAGAAGGAAAACCCAACCAAGATACAGTATTTTATTAGATTTGTGTGTTTATTTTGGTGTATTTGCTTTTGATTTCCTAGGATGTTATTGAACATTTGTGCCGTGCGTTTCAACAGTCTGACAAAATGTTTTCAACCAACTCTCTAGCTGGCGTAGGTTGGCAAAGGTACTGGACATCAGCAAAGCTAAGCTGAAGATTTGGCCCTCTGATCTAAGCAGCTCCATACAGCTGCAAAAATTTCTGCTCCACGCATATGGGGGAAAGGCATATTTTTAGGCTTGTCCAGCTGAAGACCAGCTGCCTTGATTTTGCTCCAACTTTACAAAAACAGAGAAGGTTGAATGATGAAGCAAAAATAAAGCAAGGCAGGAAGGCTTGGTCAACCAGAAATATACCTCGGGCGTATTCTCTGTTTTGTCTCTGCCGTAGTCTCTGCAGAGCCTTTGCTCTTCAGATGGGTGTTCAGAGAGGGGAATTAACCTGTGCTGCCCTCGGCAAAAAAGCTGTGCATGTGCCTTCTGCCTTTGGCTTGCTGCCCGTTGCTGCTGGGAGAGCACAGAGTGGTGCCATGGAAGAAGTCCTCTGGAGTCTCCTTTCGCAGAGATACCATTTTTTCAGAAGGGAGAGGGGGTCAATGTCTCTCTGTGTGCACTCCCGTGTCCCATCCTCGGTGACTGGCCTCCCAGAGGATCAATGAGAAATTGGGACTGTTCCCATTGTGGCCATTGATGTTGACAAGGCCTTATCAAGCTAGTGCTTGCCATCCGTGGCAGCTGCCAGGGAGTTTGATGAGCCCAAAATGGGCTTGTGCATGCTTATGCTGAGGTCCTTTCTCTCCCCCCGTTCCTAAATTCCTACATTTTTATGGGCATGTTATAAACAACTGGAATATAAGCATTTGGTTTGGGAAACATACTTCATCCTTCACTGTAGTTTCAGGATCCCAAGTTTATCACGACATTCATCCCTTTAACCTTTTCTGTTCATAGCCCTGCTTTCATTTACGTTTTCAGGACTTAAGTCCAAAAGACCACCGGCATTAATGATTGCTTCTGCCAAGCCTTGTATGCTCTGGGAAGCCTCCCTTTCCACTCATTCTTTGCTGAGTCCTTGGCACCTTCTCACCCCCAAGGCTATTCTTTAGCTCTTCAGCTGATGGTGAATTCCTCATTTCTCCTGCTGACGCCAGTTCCTTTCAGAAACCTCGTCATTGAAGTCACATTGCTCTTCGTGCAGGGAGTGGAGACTTTTCAGGTTGCTGCTGCATTAATAATGTGCCTGAAGCTGAGCAGATGGAACGGGCATGTTTGTACAAATAAAAGCAACATGTCCAGAAAACAACAATTTGCAAGAGCTTGCGCTGTGTTCTGGTGAGTCTCACTTTGACAGAAGGAGATTTGTACTGCAGAGGCAACTTTCCCATTGGAAAGGAGAAGGGGATTCCCTGTTGGAGTTTGCATGGAGGAGGTGGCATCACCAGGCGACTGTAGGCAATTCCTCTGTGCTTATCAAGGCAGGCAGGGGTAGACTTGGTGGTGAGAAAGGTCTGTCTGAAAACAAGTACTGTGAATGAAGATGGAAGATTGAGCATGAGGAATGGAAAGTGTAGTCCTAAACGCTGTGTACAGATAGGATTGAGTCTGGTCATGGAGTAGCATTGAAGTAGGTAAAATATGGGGAGAGTTCTGATACAAGTCAGAGCGCTTTGCTAAACTTGTTTTCGTGGCCAGTTGGCTCTGTGGGGGTAAGAGCACAGATGTGTTAGAGAGGCCAGGGAAATGCCTGCCCACCACGCAGCCTGCGTCTGGAACCACCAGCCCATGGTGGGAAGAGCTGCAATGAGCTTTTACTTTGCTGTTCCCCCTGTGCAGAGGGGTACGATGGTTCAGCGCATTCAGGCTCTGCTTAAAGTTCTATTTTAAAATTGTCTGGTGTTAAGCATCACGTTTCTGCATTAACTTCCGACTTAAAACCCAATTTTCTTGCTGGAGCATCCTGTGAAGTGAGAGAGAGGAGAGGAAAGCTGTTCCTCACACAGTGTGTCCTGCTGGTTTGACCTGGCAACACGCTTTCCCATCTCTGCAGTGATTAAAGCCCACACTACGCCAGGAACCAGATGTATTACTGGGCTGCCTCAGAAGTTCTGGGGTTTTTGCAGGGGGTCTCCTGGGGCTCCTCACGGCAGGGCAGTGGGCAGAGGGAACTGGCCTCCCACCTGGCACCCAGTGCGGGGCACAGGGCAGCTCCCATGGGGACCACCAGGAACAGGTTGCACGCTTGCTGGGGGCTGTGTAATTTAGCCAAGTGTTGCTTTTTTCCACTCTCATTCCTTTGGGGGCTTTTCTTGGCACTTCTGTCCATCACTCTGTAAAGATACTGGGTCATTTTGGAGAAAAATTGCACTTTCAAGACCAGCCCCGATGAAGGCAACTATTCCTGGCTGTTTGAGAAATAACACAATTTTTGGTTATAAGCACTGTTCCCTGGAGCTTTTTCCTGAAAATAAAAATAATATCTTTTTGCTAAAGATAACAGTGCACATTTCCAGGAGAAACATAAGGCTGATGTGTTTGTTCGTTTTCTTAGAGAGTAAGCTGTGCATTTAAAAGCCTGATAACCTCCCCAAAGGAGCCTTGACTTCGTGAGTTGACTCCGGGTTTTAAAGAAGTGGGCAACACAACCTCCTGAAACAGGAACGGGTCTTGTCAGCCTCGTGGCTGATAGACCTGGTTATTTTTGGTGACTGACCGTTCCTTTCCACGGTAGAGGGTGTTTTTTGGGTATTACTGCACAGGACAAATTGCTGCAGCCTGCCGTAGGTGGCACAGCGTGGATGGGTCCCTCCAGCCAAGGAAAAGCAGTTGGGGTGTGTTGGGCTTGTAGCCAGACAGGGCTGGGGGTCCCCTGGGGCTGGGGGTCCCCTGAGGCTGAGGTCCCCCGTGCTGGCAGCTGGGGAGCCAAGAGCAAAGCCAGCCCTGCCAGTCCCCCTGCCACATGTGGGTGGATAAAACGAAGGGAAGGGCTTGAACAAAAGGTGGTCTGAGAGGTAAAATAGGCACTCGCAGAGCAAAGGGAGGTTGTTTTAATTGGGAGGGGAAGGGAAGGGAGAGGAATGTAAAAACCACACAGACATTCCTTTCCCTACAGGGCCGCCGGTCACCAGCTCGTTCTTCAGGGGGAAAAACTGTGCCTTTGGAAAGGGATTTGAATAATTAAATTACTAGTTAGTGAGACCCTATGGGATTTGGGTCGGTTACATTTCCTAGCACAAAAAAATTTTCTCCTTGGGAGAATTTTATTTTTGCCCCACTGGAATTTTTTTCCTTTGGCATGTCACAGCCAGCTGCTCCTCCAGATGGAGGCGAGGGAGCAGTCACTGACCCCCTCTGGGACCAAGAGAGGGATGGGAGTGATTATCCAGGAGCCACCATAGTGCAGCTGTTCCACTGCAGACATGTGAGACGTTTGGACTTCCCACCATTGACATTGAAAGCTTTAGAGGCCTTGCTGGATGGCAAGGCTGGTTGCTCAACAGCTGGACATGTGGCTTGTGCCCCCTTGGAAAGCGTGCCGGTTGGCCCAACCCAAGCTGGGAGAGTATTTTTGGAGGCATAGTGTCTTCACTGGCATTCCTGGGTTAGTCTGTATTCCAGCTGCCCTTAGAATAAAAAATTTAAAATCAAGTAAGGAATATGAAGTTCTAGAGATCTTTCCTAGATGCTGCTCCTTTTTTTTTTTCCCATTGTATGATTTCTGATGTGGAGAAGTCAGTAGAATTCATCCTGATGGTTCCCAAAGGGCTAATTTCAAGGTGAAGCTTCCTCAGAGTTTGATAAGTTTTTTACCCCTCCTTTCTTTAAAAGGCTTTCATTTCAAAGTATGGTAATTCCCTTTCTAGTATATAATACTGATATATGTTACATCACGCTTTATGTATCCAAGCTGTCTAACACTCCAGGTTTTGTGTCATACTCTACACTTTCTGGGATCAGGGATGAGTACCTCCATCTTCAAGAGGCTTCCAGAGGCAGAAGGGATACCACTCAAAATTCTGCCTTGGCATAGGGATACACGAAGTTTATACTGAAATCCAAGACAGAGTGAAAGGGATGAGGGCAAGACAAAGCTTGCGGTGATCATCCAATCTTCAACACCAACTTGCTTTCCTGTTGCATTCCTGAGAAGGAGGCTTGGAGCACATGGAGATGCTGAACAGTGGCGTTATCTGGGGGTTACTGGGGAAGAGCTCGGGCGTTAGGACTTGGTTTTTTAACATTTTGCATATTAAACAGTTTTGACTCATCCATATCTCCCTGTTACCTTCTGCAGACTGAAGATGACTTCAGCTGGAGACAAGCCTTAATTACAGAAAGGGACTTGAAGCCTTTAGGACTCAATCTTTTTTTTCCAGGCCTTTTTCCCTGGCATTATTTTCTGCCTGATTTTCATTCCATGTTCTGCACTGCATCAAATTTTCCTTATCCATACTATACAGGTAGCTTTTCCCTTTGATATAGCTTGACTGTAAATCAAACAGGACCCTGGTTTCTGCTTGTAATGCTTCTGCATGACTTCAGGACCCGTCTAGTCTGTATTTCACCTCTCTGGCACGGCGGGCAGGGCAGGAGCCTCAGTCCTTCCTCTGTTCCAGGCTGCCACATCTCTAATGCATTCCCTCTCCTCCATTGACACGCTAGTAGGTTGTTTTCAGGTTGTTGTGGTCCTTCTTTCAGCTTTGCACCATATAAATAATGTTACAGAAATGGTTCCTGAGGTTGTTTTCAGGTTGTTGTGGTCCTTCTTCCAGCTTTGCACCATATAAATAATGTTAAGACATGAGATTCTTACCTGATGGGGGTCAACCATGAGATCTGCCAAGCTGGACCCAGCTGGGACACCGGGCTCTGGGAGTGGAACTGCCCAAACAGGGCTGAAGGTGGTGAATGTGTGTGGATACGGACACAGATGGCACAACAAGCTCAATATTTCCTTCAGCCAAAGGCACTTGACAAACAGGACAGCTTTTCTCAGCCTGCCTCCTAATATTTATGTGTTCCACATATGTGAGATGTTCCAAACTTTCATCTCCAAAATAGCAGGGACAGGATGAGTAGCACTGCCAGCCAAAGGAAAATTAAAGTAAATCCAAAGAAGTGATTTATAGGATGTAAATCACTTACAGTAATGAATGTAATCCTGTCGAACAAGTTCTTCATTGTAATAACTTAACAGTCATCTGTTGATTTTTATATCAGATCATAAATGCAGTCTCTGCCGTTTTAGAAAAGTATTTATTCATGAAGTCTGTTGAAAACTGTCTGACAGGCTAAGTCTCATCTTATACACGGAGGGCAAAGCTCTGCATTCCTTTTAAATTTTTAAGTAACAAGAGCTTGTGAGTCTGCCCTTTCTGCCTGCCTGTGATGAGCACTGAGCTGGCTCTGTAAACACCGTCTGGGCAGCAGGGCTCTCTTGCTGGGGGCTGTAATCAGTGCACGTGTAACGAGATTGTACCGCTTAATGTGCAACAGGTTGGTGAGCACAGACCCGTCCTGCAAAGAGGGGGTGGTGGGGGTGGTGTACATGTGTGTTTGGTGGGCAAATAAGTAATTAGAATGCTGAGAGCTACAATTAGAAGTTAGATATTTATTTTGCAGGCTTTTCTGTGACGTGCTAATCCCTTTCTTAGTGCAGAAGAATATTTATTTTCTTCTGTACTTGGTGTTTACCTTTGAAGTTGTGCAATAACATCTGCTGGCGACCACAGATGATGTTATAATTCTGGTCCATCAATTCCAGCTTAGACTTCATTTGAGACTCTATGAGAGGCCCTGGTTTTCTGTCAATTCTCTGGTTCAAATCAGCTTTTTTCCACTTTGAAGACCCTAGCCCTTAAGGCACTGGATAAAAATCTTGGGTTTTTTTGGTGCTATGCTGATTAGTCATTTTAATGAGCATTTAATTACCTGCCTGCCTAAAACAGTTTACAATGTCGGAGGAAAACTTCAAGTAAGAAGAAGTAAAAACAATTTAAATACAGTAAGAACCCATCCCCAGTTTCTAATTGAACTAAACACAAGCAAGTTTTGAGAGTCAGAAATGTGCTGAGGCTGGTATGGCTGTTGTGGCAGGTTGTCTTCCTGCACTTCATGTGGACGCAGAGACACAGAGATCTCAAAAGAGCAAGTAGGAAGAACAAATGCAAGCAACATAAGGAAAGCCACGTGGATGTGTTTAGATAAATGGGCAACAAGGGGCAATTTTTCTGCCTTTTTCTCTGGACCAAAGTTGTGCAGACGTTTCTGTGCAAACCGGGAAGCTGGTGGTTGAATTTTAGTGTCTGAGGGTGTGGGAACCTGAAGCTACAGCTCAGGCATTCAGAGGCCTCTGAGATGGTGTTCCCCATCACCAAATGACATAATCAGTCTTAAGAGTGTTAACGATTTGTTTGCCTTTTTTTAACCTTGATTTTTCCTTCAGTGGTTCCTCTTGCATATCTCCTCCTTTTTTACTCTCCTACATTCGTCTCTTTAAAAAAGGTTTTAGAAGGTGACATTTTGAGCATTAGTGATTGTATATATTCACATCCACCATATGATAATGGACAGCGTTCAGGATCTGCTGGGTGTGATCCAAAATCCTGCTGAAGTCAGTAGGAACACTTCTTTTAGAGGGCTTTCAATTAGAGCCCTAGCTGTGAATACGGGCTGCCTTTTTGCCAAAAAAAAATGCTGAGTAGCTAACTGTGGCTGGTTTCATTCAACATATTATACTTTCTTCTATATCTGTTGCATTTCTTTCCTTTCTTGACATGCATAAAGGGCCTTCATTGTGATTCAGTTAATATTTCCTTCTACCTCCTTTATGTAAGACAGTGTGTGCACTGGAAATAAAATTAGAGTGTATTCAGCAGAGTACACGTGTGCCGCGGCGTTTGGCTTTACAGATGGGTTTTGTTCATTTCTAAGGGCAGGTTGAACATTTTTCTTTAACATTCTTTTTTTCTGCCTAGCAATTACAAATCAGATTGTGCTGAAAAAAATCACCTTATCTTGAGGGTGTGCGTTGTGCTGAGGGAATTATCCGTAATCCGCTGCTAACTTAAATAGGTTCTGCCATGAATACAGAGTTTATTTTTCTAAGTTGATATATAACAAACTGATTTGTCTTGACAGACTGACTTGTATTGCAGCTCATCATCCAAGTGGTTCCCACTGTGGCATCACTTGGGTTTAATTATAAAAAAACTGTTTTGAGCGGTTGAGAATGGAAAATGTTGGCTTAAGTAAAGGCTCAAATCCCAGAACATCTCAGAAAAATTAAAAGATCTGAGTTGACATGGGAAGACTGGTGTGCACAGAAGTGTTCCTGCGGTTCAGACCTCACTGATCATCTGTTACACTCCCAGGAAGCTTTTTAAATGTTTAGATATAATTACTTTTCTCAACTGGGTACAGGGGATGAGTTCTGAAGAGAAATCTGATGCACAGGCTGAATTATATTAAATACTGTGAAATGTAAGTAATTTTAATGAAAGCAACCAAGAAGTGTTATTCCCTACGATGCAGCCCTGCGTGCCCTTGGCTTTCGGTGTGGACAGTGTTCATCTGGCAAGGGAGCAAATTCCACATTTCCTGCTGACAGAAGGAAAAATACTAAATGTTGCTGTAGGCAGCTTGCCATCGCACATTATTTCTTATGAAACATGTTTTTGTGGTTTGATTTTTGAGTCATGTCATTTTTGAGGAACATGGAGGGTGTGTCAGGGTAGCAGGGCTGGTACTTCGTGTGGGGCTCACCAGCACATGGCCAGGCTCCACACCAGCTTACTTGCTTCTGCTTCTTGTCTGTCTGTCACTTGCCTATGGCTTATGAATCACTTGCTTTAAGGGCGTTTTATAAATCCCCCACAACAGGTGTCTAGTACTAGATTTAAGTATAACAGAGGTTTGTTTTTGTTTTGGTTTCACTCTATTTGTTTTTCTCAGTAGCTTTAGGCTTAGCAAGCCCCTTAATTATGCATCATCACCTGGAGGCTCTTCTGAAGGTTACCACGATGCTTTAGTCATGGCTTTGTATGGAACATGTACATTAGGAGCCTGGATGTGGGGCCGCTTACATACATAAAGCCCAAATACCTTGATTACTTATCTCTTTGTATCTATGTGCAAGTAAAGCAAAGAGTGTGATGTATATGAAGTTTAGGAAAGAAGAAACAGCACCAAAAGCATATACCGTATTGGGAAATATGACTCAAAATTAAATATTGATGCGGCCAAATTTTTCTGTATTTGCACAAAACTCGCTGGGCATTTCCAGCAAGGCTAGCACTGGGACTGTAATTTCTCCGCCGTCCCCCTGCCATAAGACTCACGTTGGCCAACCTGCACCCACAGCTTTGTCCATAAGGGTTTCTGGGGGGGGTCTTCTCACTCATTCTTGGTTTCCCCTTCACCGAAAGCTTCCTGGGACTTTTATTCCTGGCTCACCAGTTCTTGCTTTGCACAGAGAGTGGGGGCAGAGCTGTCAAGGGCATCAAGGTGTGCTGTAGGGAGGAAGGTCGAGGAGGAGCGCTGGCGATGCTGGGGGTACGTGCTGCAGGCTCCAATGCAGCTGAGCTCATGTTCTGCATGCACCCTCACAGACAAGCTGTAGCTCTCAAGGAAGCCATGTCAGGCCATGGGTAAATTATTGCAGAATACATAAAACAGTAGCTGAAATTAACATTTCCCTATTTTCAAAGGTCACTTTCAGTTGCTCTTTTATTTTTATTTGTTTTTTCCCTTAACTGTGCGTACCTTGCTCGTGCAGGAAATGCAGCCTCAGTCAGTGTGAAAGGGCAGCGCTTGGGAAGCATTTCTAGTGTTCATGGCCAAGATTTTGGAGTGGCTCCATTATAAGGTTGATTTATGTATTGTATATTCGATAATCTGCCTGAAGCGAAACAGATAAGCTACTGTCGTCTCTGCTTTTGTTTGCTGGGTCTTAAAGTCAGCCCTAAAAAAGCTTTTTGTACAGGTTAATCCACTACTTTCCTTCTGAAACAGCCTTTCTGTGGTAGTGACCTAGCAAGAAAAAGCCAAGCCTTTGTGATTTATGAGCTGATTGCTAGCAATGCCATCTCACTGAGGTGGTAATTTGCATGACTTATCCAATGTTCTGTGGAAAAATTGTAGCTGAGTGTTCAAATCAAATAAAGGTACCTTTAAGAAGTAGGGTAAAGGAATAAATAATTTCCAGCACTGTTGCCCAGTCCTCAGAAGTGATTCTCATCCAGCTCTAGATTTGCATTTCCCTTGACAGAAACATGCATAGGTAACAGATGAAAATGGTTGATTTGCTGTTTTGGATATAGTAGCAATTAATTATGGAGAGTCTTACTATTTTGTTCAGACCTGCCTGTAGCGAGAGGAGACAAGGATGTTCTTATTTCGATTTGCTGTCATTTACGAGGTTTCAAAAGGGAACGGCCTTCCATTTTCCATTTTCTATTCAGGGTAGCCATGGGCTAGTCCCCAGGCCACCAATACTGGAGCGTACAAATGTTATATTGAAACCCATTTTCCTCTTAAAGAGAAACTGACAAATCCCTGCTTTGCAGTGCCCTGATAATTGTGTACCCTCGGTCTCGCAGGCGCTCGGGTGCCCTCTGAAAGTAGCCCAGCACCACTCCTTTAGAAAGCCTTTATCCTTCGGAGTGGGCAAGCAAAGCTCACGACCTTGCCTCTCTCTGTCTCACAGGCGGCAGCAGCGCTGGGCACAGCTGGTTAAAGCCCGAGTTAATGGAGTGGGTCTTGGACCTGGTCACTGGGGAGGAGACAGAGAGGGTCAGCTTCTCTCTGTGCCTGCTGACAAAATGGCATTGAGCATCCAGTAATTCCGAGGAAGCCACGGAGCCTGGCAGGGCCAGGACGGCGTTGCGGTCGGTGGCTGCAAATAGAAAAGATGGATGGTGTTTGAGGGTTTTGGTTTTACAGAGAAGGGCACAGATTGGAAGGGGCGGCCCCTGTGGCATCAGCGAGACTGGAATGTGTGTGTTGGCCTCTTCTGGGCAGCACAACCCCTGGCAGCTTCCCCCCACGGAACGTGGTTCGGCTTTTCACCTCACCGCAAGGCGGTGAATACGGGGTAATAAACAAATTACCAGCTATCGTATTAAATTACAAATAAACAAATGGTGAGGGTCTAGAGAACAAGACTGAACATTAGGAAGGAATTTTTCACAGAAAGAGTGGTTGGGCATTGGAATAGGCTGCCCAGGGAGGTGGTTGAGTCACCATCCCTGGATGTGTTTAAGGGACGTTTAAATGTGGTACTGAGGGATATGGTGTAGGGGAGGACTTTGTAGAGTAGGGTAGATGGTTGGACTCGATGATCCCAAGGGTCTCTTCCAACCTGAATGATTCTATGATTCTAAGACATGTGAGGAGAGGCCAAAGGAACTGGGCATGTTTAGTTTGGAGAAGAGGAGACATAGGGGGAACCTCATTGCCCTCTACAACTCCCTGAAAGGAGGGTGTAGAGAGGTGGGGGTTGGCCTCTTCTCCCAAGGGAATAATGACAGGAGCAGCGGAAATGGTCTGAAGTTGGGGCAGGGGAGGTTTAGATTAGATATTGGGAAGAATTACTTTACCGGGAGGGGTGGTCAGGCACTGGAACAGCCTCCCCAGGGAGGTGGTAGAGCCTCCATCCCTGGAGGTGTTTAAGAAACGTGTAGACGTGGCTCTTCAGGGCATGCTCTAGTACCCAAGATTCTTGGTTTGTGCCTGGGGGTTTGGGTTTTTTTGGTGTTTGGTTTGGTTTTTGGTTTTGTTGGTTTTTTTACAGTTGGACTCGATGATCTCAAAGGTCCCTTCCAACCATGAAGATTCTGTGAAAAGATGGATGGTGTTTGAGGGCTTTGGTTTTATAGAGAAGGGTGCAGATTGGAAGGGGCGGCCCCCATGGCATTAGCGAGACTGGAATGTGTGTGTTGGCCTCTTCTGGGCAGCACAGCCCCTGGCAGCTTCCCCCCGTGGAACGTGGTTCAGCTTTTCACCTCACTGCAAGGTGGTGAATACGGGCTAATAAACAAAGGGGAACTACTTTGTTGGAGGGGTTTGGTTTGGGTTGGCGAATCGCTGTTGAGATTTGAACGGCTGAATCTCTTGTTTCAAGAAGTCAGGCAGCAATTTGGGTTGGTTTCAGCTGAAAGTCAGCTTTCTGCGGGCAAGTGCTCAGCGTGCTGCCCAGGGATGCGCCCACGTTTCTGAGGGACACGTGGCAGCCTCCCACCGACTGTCACTGCGGCCAAGGAGGGCCTGAAAAATACAGGTTTCTTTCATTGGGCTCCAGAGGAACTTGACAAAAAGCCACACTTTTCAGACAAAACATGGAGGGTTACATCAGTTCAAAGGCATGCCAGGCTGAAGCCTCCAACACAAACTAGCTGACTTAAGCATGGCAACGTATCCGATTGCACCTAGATTACAGAGCTGTCATCAGCTGTGGCAGGCTGCCGCACTCCGAATATTTCCATAATGACCATGGGCACCAGTGCTGTCAGGTCTTGGAGAGAAAGGGGGCTTGTTCGGTAGAGCAAAGAACCGTTGAAGAGGTGTAGGATGAAGAAATGCATTTCTGCCATTCCTTGGCACCATTTGCCAGGGGTGTTTTTTTTTTTTCCCCATTCCTTGGCACCATTTGCCGAGGGTATTTTTTTCCATTCCTTGACACCGTTTGCCAAGAAACTACAAGCACATGGGTTTAAAAAAAAAATAAAATATCCTTCCAGAGAAAATAAATATAATTGAGTAAACATTCATGCTGTTGCTGAGAGTGTCTCTAACAACAGGGCTGAAGAAGTGCCTGTACAGGGAGATACAGATACAGCATCTGTGAAAGCTTCAATTCAAAGTTAATAGGTGCTGTATAAATAGGGGATGAAGAGACAGCTCTCGGCCCTACAGGCCCTCGTGGCAAATGCTCATCTGAAAGCAATCACAGCATGACTGGTCTTTTTGTAGGATTTGTGTGATTTAAAAAGAGCTCATTCCATGCATGAAAGGAATTACAGAATCATGGAATTGTCAGAGTTGGAAGGGACCTCTAGAGATCATCCAGTCCAACTCCCCTGCCAAAGCAGGGTTGCCCAGAGCACATCACTCAGGACAGCATCCAGGTGGGTCCAGAAAATCCCCCCAGAGAAGGGGACTCCACACCCTTCCTGGGCAGCCTGTTCCAGGGCTCTGCCACCCTCACCGTAAAAAAGTTCTTCCTCATATTTGAATGGAACTTCCCATGTCCCAGCTTGTGCCCGTTGCCCCTCATCCTGTCACTGGGAACCACTGAAGAGTCAAGCTCCATCCTCCTTCAACCCACCCTTTAGATACTTGTAAACATTAATAAGGTCTCCCCTCAGCCTTCTCTTCTCCAGGCTAAAGAGCCCCAGGTCTCTCAGCCTTTCCTCATCAGGGAGATGATCCAACCCCTCAGTTGCCCTACTTCCTCATCAGGGAGATGCTCCAACCCCTCAGTTGCCCTATGCTGGACTCTTTCCTGTAGTCCCCTGTCTGTCTTAGAGTGGGGAGCCCAGAACTGGACACAGTATTCCAGTTGTGGCCTCACCAGTGCAGAGTAGATGGGGAGAATGACCTCCCTTGACATATTGGCCACACTCTTCCCTTCACCCTCTTGGCAACAAGGGCACATTGCTGGTTCGTGCGTGTGGGTGCCTGTGCAAAACATGCCTTCAGTCAGTCCAACCTGGATGCCCAAGTGCTTCAGACAGGATTGCTTCAGGGTACGATTGTGACCCTTACTTCTCCCACTGTGTCTGAAATACTCCACTGTACCCTAAAGGGACAGAAACTCTGTGCTTTCTCCTAAACTCCTGGACAAACGTTTCTCCACTCCCTCTTGGCAACAAGGGCACATTGCTGGTTCGTGCGTGTGGGTGCCTGTGCAAAACATGCCTTCAGTCAGTCCAACCTGGATGCCCAAGTGCTTCAGACACGATTGCTTCAGGATACGATCGTCACCCTCGCCTCACCCACCGTGTCTGAAATACTCTAAAGGGACAGAAAGTGTGTGCTTTCTGCTAAACTCCTGGACAAACGTTTCTCCACCAGAGCTGCTCCTACCCAATGAGTTTCAATGAGCTTGGTTGAGAGGCTCAGCTCTCTGAGGCTGCTCCTGGCGTTACCGTTCACCAGCAGGCAAGCTGAGTGCTAAAATCAGTTTGATGTAAACTAAGGCACATATTCTAGCACCCAGGAAGATTAACTGTTGGAACATATTTCTGAGAGGAGCAATGGAGTCTAATCCAACCTGGATGCCCAAGTGCTTCAGACACGATTGCTTCAGGATACGATCGTCACCCTCGCCTCACCCACCGTGTCTGAAATACTCTAAAGGGACAGAAAGTGTGTGCTTTCTGCTAAACTCCTGGACAAACGTTTCTCCACCAGAGCTGCTCCTACCCAATGAGTTTCAATGAGCTTGGTTGAGAGGCTCAGCTCTCTGAGGCTGCTCCTGGCGTTACCGTTCACCAGCAGGCAAGCTGAGTGCTAAAATCAGTTTGATGTAAACTAAGGCACATATTCTAGCACCCAGGAAGATTAACTGTTGGAACATATTTCTGAGAGGAGCAATGGAGTCTAATTTTTATACACCCTTCTGGAAGATACACATGACCAAAATGTAAGTTACGGCACTTCTTGTGACGCAACTGATTAAACTTAGCCGTCTCTGACATGAAAAAGTCTTGGTCAGCCTAGGTGACCCACAGGCACTTTTGGACTCAGTGTCTCTAGCTGTGGAAGCGTGATGCAAGTGGGTACATGTACTTTGTTGTCAACACCTTCTTCTTGGAGATGCTTTACTTTCCAGAATGCAGGTTAATCCATGAGACAGGCTGGGTCTAAGGGACTTGTGTCACAGGGTGAGAGTAATGGAATGCTCTGACAGATCTTGCTGTTAGGAGGCAAATGTAGCAGCTCTAGTGCTTTGAGTTCCTGCACAGACCTGAGCGTTCAAACCCATGTTATCTATACAGTGGGGAGGACTGGTTGCACGCCTGATCCAGGAGATCTTTGCTCTTTATGAAGCTTGCCACAGGATCTCCAACTTTTGCCGTGTCAACTTCTACGTGAAGGAGACACATGGAGGAAAACCTGTTTAGCAGGGAAATAGGTGCTTCTCCTGTCCAACAGCTACCAAGCCCTGTGGGGTTTGGTTTATACGAGCTGGTGTTCTTTGAAGCTTTTCTTCTCTGGGCAGCACTGCAATGTTTCTGTGATGCATTGGTTTCATCTGTGGAAATGCAATTTATTACTGCCATCAGCTTTTGAAAAAAAAAAAAAAAAAAAGGATTGTTCTGTGTGGGGCCCTGTAGATTAGGTCAGTTAGGGAATGCAGAAGATGTCTCTTGAGGTTTATTAAGAAAATTGAGTGGAGCTATTAAACTGATGAGCAATCTACTCTACCAAAGCTATGTAAATTCTTTATCAGCAGCTTGTGGTTAGCTCCTGTACAAGGCAGCAGCACTGAGTAGAATGAGTGCATTGGGTAGGATCCATCAAAACCCCAAGAAGGCAATTCTCATTCTCCTGGCTTAATGGCCAGTTATGTTGTACTGCAGCCTGAAGCACTGGTGTACAGCATGTGTTAGCAGGTACTGTGCTCTGGGTGTCACTGTCTTTTAGTAGGAGCTGGAAGCTGCGCGGGATGGAGCTGGTAAAGCAGAGCTGAACCCCACAAGTCAGATTGAGTCAGACCCTTTTCTCTATGGGGCTGGCAGATTTCATGTCCATGGAAGAGGAGCACCCTGGTTTTGTTTGCCATTTTTATCAGTTGGGAGAGAAGTCCTCAGGGTGTGACTCAACTGAATCTCTTTGTGCTTCTTGAAGGTTAGGTGGGACCAGAGTTCCTGATAGGTGGTGGGTGGTTCAAAATAAAACTGAGAGTTTTCTGTCTTAGTGGACTCTGCTGAAATTGCCTTGAATATTTGCGCAGAAGCAGCTTGTTGAATGCTGCAAACCATGTTCTGCTGGTTCTGTTGCAGAGGAGGAAACCCCTCTGAGCAGCAAAAGGGTTGTTTTATCAGACTGTGATGCTGGTCTGTGTGTCCTCCCCAGGAGCACTGGCTGCAGATTGAGTAGAGGATGGGAAGTGTCAAGCGTAGAGGAAACTTGTCGGTTTTGGCATAAAAGACAGAATTTTTAACTCAATCCTTTCATGAAAAGTCTGGGATGGAGGAATTGTTTGGGTTTTTTGAAAAAGTAAACTTTATCTGAGTTTCAGCTCTGGACAAATTCCCACTCCTTTGCTGAACTGCCTACTGGCTTTTGGCATTGTGCCCTCAGAACCTCTGCATATGTTTATTTGATTAATAATTTGGAGTTGACTCTAGCTATTGCTGAGTTGAAGCCCAGCAACGCAAAGAATAACAACGATAAAGTTCATGTCAAGCCTCTTTGCAAATCATATAGCAGGCCCTCGGGTGCAGAATCACATATCTTAAGATAGAGGTGTCCATATGTAAATTGTCTCTCTTTATAAGCAAGTTTTCACGTGGTTTGGGCAAAACCTTGGCTCAGAGGTTTTACTCAGTCAGGCTGGAGATTGCATGTCAGCTGCATGGTTTCTGACATGTTCACACTGGTCAGACTTGAAGTTTCCAGCTCATTTCTTCAGGGTTAAGTTTCTTGAAGTGTTCTCATCTTCCCCACCGAGTTCCCCCTGGGCGAGTAATACTTTGCAGTATGTGGGAATTGAAGTGATATGTCTTTATCCAATGTTTTGTTAGTTCCATTGTTTGTATGGCTTGGATTGCCTAGGAAACCATAATAATCTCGTTAAAATAAAGATTTAATCTTTCTGTGGTGTTGGGGCTAGTTCAAAAAGCTAGGCTAATGCTGGCTGCTCGTCACAGTTAGAGCACATTAATTTAGACAGGCTCACTTTTGGGGGGTGGGCAAGCACCAGCACCCACAGCCCAACTGTGCAGGGCTTAGGGCAGCCAGCTGCCCTGGACATCCCGATGGGGGCTGTGGTCTCACAGGGACTGGCCACCAGGGTGGACCAGCTGCTCCAGGCAGCCGGGGCTGGTGGGCAAGCCCTACCGGTGGTGCCATGAGCAGATGGAAGGAGCCCTGAGGAGGACCCTGGGTCAGCATCTCCCTGGCAGGACCAGCAAGGTGGCAGCTCCCAAGGAAGCAGAGCCAGCTGCAGCAGTCACCGGCTGATGGCCATCTCCCCTGACCTCTTCTACTCCCAGAAGAACTGGAAGTGGAATAGGTCACATTTCCCTGACTTTCCTGGGTTCTGGCCAGCTCATTTGACACCTGAACAGGCAATGCAGTGCCACTTTTAATAGCTCTATTCTGCTTAGTGTTTCCCCAGTTGCACGCGCTCTTCTGTGTTTTAGCAATAGAATAAGCTGGCCTCTCCTCCTGCTTGTTGGGAGATGCTGCTGGTGTAGGCTCTCCAGGAGGGAACCTGCTGTGGTCTCTATCATCTCCTCCACAAAATTGTCCCAGTGGCTGGGGCCGGTGTGGCCGGATCCATCATCCACTGCTCAGGATGCTGAAACACTGGAGTGGGCTGTTCCTCCTCTCCTAGTCATAGCTTTTAATTTGGGATTGCGTTGGGTCATTTGTACATATGTAGTTAAGAAATAAAACCCAAAGCGCTGACCTCTGTTGACACCCAGCAGCTCCTTCAAACAACTCCATCCTTTCTTCTCTTCCCCAGTTCTTAATTTGCACTTTAAAGAGCAGGCTGTTGCTCGGAAGGCGACTGCATTGCTGATGGAATAAAACCTGTCACAGTTTGAAGATAATCAACAAAGTTGGTCCATGAAACAATTTCTAAGATATAAACAAGATCAAAGCACTATCAGATGTGGACACCAACAGACTGGGCTTTGATAATTTAATCTGCCAAATTACCAATTTTAAGGCATTTGATTTGTTATTTCTGCAAATTAGGGGCCAGATGCTGCTGTACTTTTTTAGTTTTTAATCTCTTAAGAACAGGAGAGATTAATGGCGGAGGAATGCACCCCTGAGGCAGAGTGATGCTGGTTAACCCTTTCTTTAAATATTTTGAACTGCAATTTGCTGATTCTTCTATGATAACACAACCGTGAGCTCAGTGTGGTTGTTCCAGATAGGTGAACACATGGCCTTTTCTACTGTACCAGGCAGCTCCCCATCGTGGTTTTGGCAACTTCTTCCTTTGGTTTGTGTTTCTCTGGCATCCTCCAGCATGGCGGGAGGCACTGGGTGGACCGGTGCTTTTGTGGTATCCACTGGGGAAAAGAAAATGAAATCTGGCTCTGATAAAAGCTGTTCACCTTACGCCTCTGGGTGGAGGAGGCTGGATTGTGCGATGGGCAGGTCTGTGTGTATGTATTTCTGATGGGATTAAAGGGCTGATGTTTGACCTGGAACCTTCCCATGTTTGAAAAACCTCCCCTGGGGAAGGGAGGCGTCTTCAAGTGGCAGAGAGTTTTCTTACATATAAAATAATAGAGAATAAGCTCTCATGTTAAAAGTCTGTTTTATTGTCTATATTTGCTCAGCCTGAATTAATTCCGCCTGTTTTCAAGCCGACAGAGGCTAACTGAGCCCCACCAGAAGTCAACAGCAAATTTGGTAGTAGTTACATTCTTTTCTTTCAGCAATAAAACACAGTAAAGATCAGGAGGAAGAGCTTCCAGGGGAGGGGAAATTTTATCCTGGAAGGGAGACTTGGAAGAACTTTTAACCTCGGGGCAGAGAGCCTGGGAGAAAGAGTGAGATGACACATCTCCTGCTGCTGCCCTGCTCCCTTCCCGCTCTCCTGAAAGCTGGTGTTGAAACAGTTTTTCCTCTCCTGCTGACAAATGCTTATTATGGCCTGATTTATTTTTTTTTGTGGTGAGAGAAAGTTTGGAATTGGGTACTTTTGTTTCTCATTATCAGTGCAGGCCTTTTTCCAGTTCCATACCCTCCAGCACCCTCCTACCAATTAACCCCCTTGGTATTTCCACCCCATGCAAACGGTGCCATTAGGTGGTGACAGGCCAGTGTGTGTGTTGCCACGTGGCTGTGGCTTTGCAGAAGGACAGGCACCAGCACACAGGCTTTTTGCACCATCTCACAAGCAAAAAAGGGGAATTTTTATCAATGATATAGACAGAGGGATCCCTAAAGGCACCGTCAGCAAGTTTGCAGGTGACATCAAGCTGTGTGGTGTTGTCGATGCACCAGAGGGATGGGATGTCATCCAAAAGGACCTGGACAGGCTGGAGAGGTGGGCCCAGGTGAACCTCATGAGGTTCAACAAGAACAAGTGCAAGCTTCTGCACCTGGGCCGGAACAATCCTCGCCATCAGTACAGACTGGGGGATGAGGTATTAGAAAGCAGCCCTGAGGAAAGGGACTTGGGGGTGCTGGTGGATGAGAAGCTGGACATGAGCAGGCAGTGGGCACTTGCAGCCCAGGATGTGATTGGTCTTCTGGGCTGCTTCAAAAGATGCACTGCCAGCAGGTCCAGAGAGGTGATTCTTCCACTTTGCTCTGGTGAGACCTCACCTGGAGTATTGTGTGCAGGTCTGGAGCCCTCAATAGAGGAAAGATATGGACTTGGTGGAGCGGGTCCAGAGGTGGGCCACAAGAATGATCAGGGGGTTGGAGCACCTCTGCTACGAGGACAGGCTGAGGGAGCTGGGGTTGTTCAGCCTGGAGAAGAGAAGGCTCCAGGGAGACCTAATAGCGGCCTTCCAGTACCTGAAGGGAGCCTACAAGGCAGCTGGGGAGAGCCTGTTTACAAAGGCTGTCAATGACAGAACAAGGGGTAATGGCTTTAAACTGGAGAAAAGCAGATTTAGATTAGACATTAGGAATAAGTTCTTTACTACGAGGGTGGTGGAGCACTGGAACAGGTTGCCCAGGGAGGTGGTTGAGACCTCATCCCTGGAGATATTCAAGGTGAGGCTCAATGAGGCCCTGGGCAACCTGGTCTGGTTGGGGGTGTCCCTGCTGACTGCGGGGAGGTCGGACTAGATGACCTTTGGAGGTCCCTTCCGGCCTGGGCAATTCTATGATTCTACCGTGTCCCGCAGTGTTGCAAAGGACACCGACCTTTGAGCAGCGCTGTTTTAACAAAGGATATGGCCTAACGTGCATGCTCCTTTTGTAAAAACCCAGGCGAGCGGTGCATTTCAAGGAATTAAAGCTTTCCTGCCGGGGGGGTGCATCAGTGGTGATTCCTGACTTCCTCCATCTGCTCCTTTCACCGGTCTTCTGATTAACGGCGGGCAGAAGAGCCGGGGAGGTATCACTGGGGAAACGTGGTCCATGTTCCTCTCAGCAGGAGCAGGACAAACCTGTTCAAAGTGCTTGTTGTGGCCAGCACTTCTGTCCCCACGTCAGCGAGGTGTGGGGCTGAGCACCGTCTGGCTCCGGCACCTCTCCTCCTACCAGCCCTGCCATTTGCCCACCGTCCCTGCCAGCAAGGTGGCAGAAGGACTTTATTTAACCACATCACCAGAGCTGGCAGCAGGGAATTCTGTGGTTTTTTTGTTTAAAAAAAAACAAAATAAACCCAGATAGTTCACAGGCCTTTAAAGCCTGTCTCACCCGCTCGGCAAACACACATAAAAATAACAACCCTGCTGGTTTTTGAGATCCCAAGGGAGCTGCCTGTGCTAAAACGCAGCACAAGGGTAGGTAAGGCTGAGGGAACGCGTGAAGGGTTTCACAATGTGAAGACGAAATGATTAACCACCGGGGCTGATCGTCTCCGGGATCCGGCAGCCTGCGGCTTACGTGCTGAGCTGCTGAGTTTGATATCCCAGGAGCTGCAAATTGCGTCTGGGCTGGATGATGAAGCTCTGCTGCAATGTCATCCCCTGGCGTGGTGCGAAAACCTACTGCCCCTTCCTTCCAGCGATAAGAAAAATGAGTGCCCAGGCCTACCGGCTCAATTAGTGTTTGGTTTGTTGCATGTTCAAAGCAGTAAGTTAACCAGAGATAAAATCCTGAATGCATTCGTCTTCATACCAGAATGCTGCTCTCACACAGCAGAAGGTTTCCCTCCGTTCGTGCCGGGAGGGATGGCCGTTGCTGGGGTGGACGGAGCTGGCGTGGGGCTCCACGAACCCGTGGTTTTATGGCTGGGTAGGGGAGGGAATGCCGTGTTCAGCCGCAATGGCAGCGGGCAGGGCTGCAGGTAGAATGTAAATGACTACAATTAGTTGGCGTGGGGGGTTGATCATGTGATTTATAGTCCCATTAATAATAACCGTTTGTTTGTTATTGCACTATATCAACAGTGCTGCAATCCATCAGGTCTGTACCAGACGTGAAATTATAGATTATGGGTGTGGAGAAAATTGGAAGAGGAGGAAAGAATGATTTGTAAAAATTTCCTGATCGTACACATAGAACAAATTTTCCTGGGGGCAACTTGGTATCTATTATTTGCTGTACGAAAGCAGCAATATGCCCTTTGAGCCACTGGAGATCTCTTTATCTTTTGTGGTTGCTGCTGGGAAGCTTTTCCCCTTATTGCTCGGGTTGGACATTCAGCACACACCACTGAGAAGCTCTCTGAACAGCAGGTTGGATAAGGTTTGGCTCCGGGCAGGGGCAGGCAGAGGGGCAGCGCTGCCGTGGGGCTCTGCAGGGTGAGCCCTGATGAACATAGCTGTAGTGTCCCAGGTGTCCCTGCCTGGTCGCAGGGGTTCCCAACCCAGGGGGGTTTCACCCTGCTGGGTAATTGCTGGCTGCGAGATGAGTTTGGTACCAACATTTGGAGACGTTAGAAAATGGCGGAGAGGGTGGGGGGAAGCTTATGGGGGTAGCACAGGGCTCCCAGGGGATCCCTGCTTGTGCCCCACAGCCTGGGGGCTGCTGGCGTGATTTGCTGGCCTTGCTGCCTCTCAAGAGAGCATCCCTGGTGCTTGATATGCTGGCCATACTGCCCCCCAGAGAGCATCCTTGGGGCATGATGTGCTGGCCATGCTGCCCCTCAAGAGAGCATCCCTAGGGCATCAGTCCTTCTTCCCTGGGCGCAGTCTCCAGCAGCAGCTTTGACCTGCTGTTTGCTGACGGGAAGGTACAGCATGGGCCCTCTGCATCTCCATGGCTTTAAGTTGGGTCTCAGGCATGAGCAGAACCGGGGAAACCTCATGTGCAGCATCACCTGTGGGTGAGGAGCCTGCTGCCTTCCCAGGTTAGGGAATGTGGTAGGATGGGGCTCAGCCCCTGTTTGTCTCCCTGTTGTTCACAGCAGCTGGGAGACCCACGTGCAAGGGCCTTGTCAGCAGCATTGAACAGTTAAAGTCAATGCTGCTAAAAATTACCTTTTAAGAAACTGCCTCTGAGGCTTTCTGAAGTGATTTAGAAAATGTTTACAGCTGCCTTTCGTGCTAAAACCAGTAGCTGAAATACAAAGGCTGGCATTTCCAATATCCTCCCCAAATAAACACAGCCCCCCTACACACACCCCCCACGAGAGTCCTGTCGCTGAAATATCACCGAAACCACGGCAGGCAAAGACGAAACAAAAGCAAAATACAAATGAAGGCCCGCAAAGTTCAGCTCTCCCAACTAGTTTAACTGGTGTGACCTTTCCCGTTGACTCCTCTAAGACAACTGGTGTGCTGCAAATCAAGCGCAGGCACAGATGTTGTTCCTGAAAATGTCTATTTGTGGAACAAATTACTTATTATAGGAAATAGCATCAGTGTTAATTTAAGAAAAGCTATATATGCACCAAGCGAGGATAATGGGTGCTTTATAGTCTGAACAGGAGCGGGACTCAAGGTGAGTCCTTGCGTGGGGAGCGGTGGCTCTGGAGCTCCAGGGAGGCAGGGCTGAGTTACAGCCTTCCTGCTTCTTGCCTTGAGGATCCTCAGGCTGTCACTCCTGTCATTTTAGTGGGAGGATTTTTTGCGTCATGAGGCCCCAGGCTTGCCTTTTTGCAGCTTACAGGAATACTTTGAATGTAAAAGTAGAAATCCAGAAATCCTATGTGATAACCCCGAAATGCTTTTAGGAATTAATGGTACCTAATTTAGCCTTGTAAGACTGTGGAACGGCAAAGGGGAAGGAGCAAAACTCTGGCAGTACAGGAAGAGAACTTCCATATTTTAAATTCTAAAAAGATTTTAAAGGCCTTTGAATCTGATGGTTTTAGTTAGAGCCCTTTGCATGCCTTCCTAGCTCCAGCTGGGGATCATGTTGATTCCTGAAGTTGCAGAGCTCCGTGAGCCTTAATATTAAAGTTTTGCAACTCTTCCGCAAGCTGCCAGGAGCTGCCGTGTGGCTTGGGAGCCTCAGGACTGGAAGGCTTTTGCCGTAGCCATAAATCATTATTTCTTTCCTCCCCTTCAGCAAACTCAGCCTTTAATGCAGTGTTTGTCAGGGGCTGTACTTAAGCATCCCCTTGGCTTGGTGATCCCCGTCCACCGAGTGTGGACACCCCATACTCCCTCTGCTCGGCAGCCCTTGGGACAGGCTGCGAGGTTTAACCCCTTGGGTATGTTTTGTTACTGTTATGCTGATGAATTAGAATTATTAATAGCTTACCGAAAGAAAAACCTTGGAGAAAAATATGAGTGCCGTTTCGAAAAGTCATGGTTGTGTAGGCATGGTTTAAATCAATAGCTTTTTCTTATTAATAGAATCACAATGGAGTAATTGGAAAATTCAGTATTGTGATGAATTGATATTTTTCATATCAAAACAAATGGAAATGCTAAAGGCTGATTGGATTAAATTGAAGAAGCCAATACTACGGAATTTTTATGTGCTTTTATATGTGGAAATTCAGTGTCATCTTATTTTTGCTACATTTTGTCCAATTTCATGTTTGTTGAAACCGAGGCTTTCCAATCTTCTTCTCCTTCCCCTGAGATAGTCCAGTGTTAAAACCCTACAACACACATAATTTTCCAGTAAAAGCAATTACTGCTTTTGCTTTGTTTATGGTCCAGATCAGCAGTACTTGATAGCCTACCTAAATTATCACAGATTCGATTTTTATGTAGTGTGAAATTATTGGAGAATCAAACCCTCCACGGCGGCGGATGACTCAAGAGTGCAATAAATACTCTGGACGAAGAATTCCACTGCGTGGTGTTCATCCCTTGCTCTTACCTGCCCAACCCTTCCCCAGGGTCAGGGGGTTTTGTGGAAGAAAGGTGGAAAGCGGTGCAGGTAGGGATGGTCCCTCGCCCCTGCGGTGACTGCTGCGGTGGGGGGCTTCAAGGATGGTGCTGGGTTGATGTTGATGGAACCAGTGAACCCCACCACCTTCATCACCAGCTGGTACTGGCATGGGTAGGGCTAAATGTCGTCATGCCAAATGGGTACTCACTTCTACCAGTAAAAGCCTGCAGGATGAAGGTTTCCAGGGCTGCCTCCCGCACCCAGGGAGCTCCTGCAGGCAGGAGCATCAGGCTCGGGAGGCTTTGTGGGTCCTTGGTGGCAATTTCTGAGAAGTAAAAAAGCAGGTTTGTGTTGGAATAAGAGCTTTGAAGTGAGATGGCCTGTAGTCGTGTGTACTCTTATTTATGTGATAAATACACTGTGGTTTTTATATCCAGGGACATACGGTTACTTAAAGGCCTCTGAATTGCTGAAGAAAACTCATTTAATTGAAGTCAGACATGAAAATACCGGGCAGAACCAAATACTACTTTATTAAGCAGTTCAGTGTATTCAGCTGATCTTATTCTAGCAAGGCGTTTATTTTTAACTTTATGATTATGGATTTTTATAGTGTCACATCAACATAAAGGGCTTTTCTTCACAGCGAGAGCAGAACAGAGGAAGTCCAAGCAAATGAGATCCAGTGTCCTTCAAGGAGGCAGTGGTAAACATGTTCTCAAAGGCGGAAAAGTTCAAATACAAACCAACTGTGCTCGCTGTGGGGAGAGAAAATAATACAGTAGTTTGATTATATGTGAGAAGACAGCTGGTTAAAGACCAAAATCTGTATTGTTATCCCCAAAGTCTACCACAGTGATATTTCAGAAGCCCATTCAAACCCCATGTGGCATGGACAAACAGACAAAAATACATCTGGTGGTGGTAGGTCAGTGTTTTAGAGAGTCCTGTTCTGTGGTATCTGTTTAATGCCTGGCAGCAAAAGTCCTTTAGATCCATTCTGAGCCACGCAGGGGAAAAAAAAAAAAAGAAGATGGGTGGGGTGAGCAGGAAGGAAAGCATTTGAAGGGAGAAATTTCCATAAAAGCTAATAATGAAAATGGCTGTGGTTGTTCCAAGAGGAGCTCTCAGGCAGGCAGGGCGCTTGCCTGGCTTTGGGGGTCTGTGCAGGGTTGTCCCCACCTGGCTGCCATGGGGAGCCCAAGGAGCCCCTCTCCCTCCTCCTGTGGCTTGGTGTCCTCAGGAACTTCAGATAAAATTAGCAAAGAGGCAGGAGTCCTGTGATTCAAGCTACGCTTGTTTTTCAGCTAATTGTTATCCTGCTAATGAACGCCAAATAGTTTTGCTCATAATAACAATGCTTAAGGATCGTGCTCTAAGTGTCAGCTTGAGTAAACCTTTAAAACAGCCTATTTTAAGAGGATTAGAAAAAGGAGTGCTATTAGATCAAACCAAGTGATAGAAATGCCAAGGGCTAAAAACATTAATTAGACTTAGTTAAAGCTTTCAGTAACACAACTAAAGTTAGTTACGAAGCACGTGTTCTGCTCTTCATAGCGCGTATATTCTCCGAGTGGTCTCATTTCGATGTCTGTCGTACAGCCCGTGTGTCAGGAGGCAGAGGAGTAGGGAGGAAGGGCATGAGTTTCCCTGGTTAAGACCGAACCCACATTTCTCTCTCCTGCCCTCACGCCGAAGCAGAGACTGTTATTGTGACCAAAGTTGAAAATCCAGAAGGTATTCCTTGCCCTTCCATGGTCAGCAGGGAAGTCTAACGCTAGTTAGGCTTGTTCTGAGCTCCGTTGGCTTTACCAGAGAGGTGTTCACACCTTACCACTGGGATTTCTGCTATTGGGGTCGGTGGCCATGGACCCACCAGAGACCAGTTGCCCCGTACTTGGGTGCAGAGCAGCTTCACCCCACACCTCTGCTGTCGTATTTGCAGGGAAACACGGGTGGTTTTTGTTCCCAGCCACTTGCACGCAAGGTACTGAATTAAAAATATGTCCATAAGAGTGTAACAGGTCCTGCCCAGCCTCCAAGGTTAGCTGTTAGACTTGAAAAAGTAGCACTGCATAATTTAAAAAAATAGTAATAATAATCACAAATACGGTCTGCTTTAGTATTGCTACAGATTATTTCATTCTAAGGCAGTTCTTTAAGGAAATGGCTTTTGCTTTCTCATTTGTTGAGGATGAATTGGTACAGTAGTTCCCAGGGCCATTTATTCAATAGATCTCTAATAAATAAGTTGCAGCTATTTGGCTTCTCTTTCTTGTTCTGACTCATTTTAGCTTCTGGACATGCAGCTCCATTCTGCCAATATTTTATGACCAGTTTTTCTATTATTATTTTTTAACATATTGTGCAAGCGGTTCCGTGAGCACTAGGACTAATGAAGTCTGTTTTTCAAGGACGTTGTATTTCATGCACAATTGACTTCCACGTCACAGAAGGTGTAGGATCCCACTGAAGCTTTTCCTGGGCTCGGTATGTTTATATTGGTTGTCTCCTGCATGTGTTCTCTAGGAGTCAGTAAACCAAAAGCTCCCTGAGCCTTTCCCACAAAGGGTCCCTCTCCTCCTCCGGGCTGGCTCTTCCAGGGGGTCGGTCTCTTCTCCCAAGTCACAGGCGACAGGACAAGAGGAAATGGCCTCAAGTTACGCCAGGGGAGGTTCAGGCTGGATATTAGGAAAAAATTTTTCACCGAAAGCGTTATCAGCCATTGGAATGGGCTGCCCAGGGAGGTGGTTGAGGCACCATCCCTGGAGGTGTTCAGAAGACAGGTTGATGTAGTGCTGGGAGGTATGGTTTAGTGATGGTGTTGCTTTTTGTTTGTTGTGTGGGTGTCTATTTTTGTCAAAGTTAGGTTGACGGTTGGACAAGATGATCTTTAAGGTCCCTTCCAACCTAGAAGATTCTGTGATTCCTCATTTCTCAAGGTATGAGCTGTGCTACTACCCATCTTCGTTCCCTCTCTCTGTTAGTGTTGTTTTGAATCCTCCAGCATGTTCTGTCTTCGTCTCTAAAGGATGGACTACCTTAGATAGAGGAAGAAAAAAGCAGGATTTCCTTTTTCAGTCCACTTGCACAGATTTCCATGCGCCCGTACAGGCTTCCGTGACACGTTGTTGTGTTTGAGAGACGCTGCAGACACATTGAACACTGTCAAAAAAACCTTACCAGAGAGCACCAGAGCCTGTGTCACAAACAGAACCGCTGCAAAGACCTTCAGCAACTTCTCCCCTGTTGTCAGCACCACAAAGTAGCAGCAGTTTGTATCGCTGTAGGACAATAATGAAAGGAATTGAAGCCTGGAGCAAGCTTGCAAATGCCCAGGGTTTACTTCCCCAAGCATTTATAGTGGAGGGCAGGGAGGCAGTCCCAGAAGCATAGCATGTTAATTTAATTAATTGAATGGGAGACTGAAGACTTGGGGTGAGTTTCATCCCGCCTCAGCTGGGACCTCCAGGTGTCTAATCTGAGCCGTTGCCTATGAGTCAGTGAAAAAAGACATCTCTGTCTTAGTGGTAGAACTACCTGAAGGAGGACTTTGGCAGATGGAGATCACACAGAGCAATTCCTCCATTTGTTATGTGGGAGGACAGTCATGGCAAAAGGTCAAGACAGCAATGGCAGATGCTTTGAAGACTGCAGGTCTGGTTATCTGTCACGTGAAATGAGGGAGGAGGTCTTTTGTCTCTAACTTCCTGACACTGGCACAGAAGTGCCACCCATTCCTCATGGTCCTTACTCTTTTCTGCATGAAGAATCCAGTGCCGTGAGCCCTGGAGCGTACCAGAGGGACACGGGGGATCTCTAAATGAATAAAGGTTGCCCTTTGCCTCGTTAACAAAAATTTGAGCTGCTTCTCCCTCTTTAAAGACAGTGGAGCAGCGTAAACAGAAAGTGGCCGAGCCTGTGGTTGAAATGGGAATTAAAAGCATAGGAAATCAGGTCCCTAAGCTGCTGGTTACGTGCAGCAGTTAAACGGTGTAAATGGAGGTTTCAGAGAAGGTACTGTGGGAGTGTGCCCCGGTCAGGGGGTTGTTCTTCCTCCAGGTCCTACAGCTTCCACATCTGTGGAATTTTAAGGCTGGGAACAGCTCTGCAGCTCCCTCAGACATTGGGAAGGTCTCTACATTTGCTTTGTCCTGTCTAAACCGCCCAGAAAAGTACTTGATGTCCTTTTGAAAAGCTCGCAGAACTTAAATTGGTTCCTTGAGACACAGATTGGCTTACTCGGATGAAATTCTCTGGGGAATGCACGTCACTTGACCACTAGTATTTTTTCCTGAGCACACCAGAAATTTGTATGACTATTTTATAGCCGGCAAGTTAAAAGCAGACTTCAGCTGGAACAGCTGGGTGGGCCATTGATCCGAACCCAGATGGAGCATCCTGAGGGAATCAAAGGCGAATTGTTGAATTACCCCCCACCACAACAGGCGCGGAAAAGTCAATACGTAGAAGAGCTTCTCCTTAACAGAAAGCCCTAACGAGGGTACTGCTCAGGTTGTCTCATTATCTGTTGCCTCTGCCCAGGGCTGACAGTGAGCTGTGTTTATTATTATTGTTGCAAGGGTAGTATAAGCTGTCTTTGGAGGTTTACTCGGATTCATGTATACGCAGAGGAGATTTTCAGGTCTCCCTCACCGGTGTGTTTGTAAAGAAAAGGCTGGATCTGTGTCACCTGGACGAGCTGTCTATTAATAAGCTGGGTTACGAGGTGGGCTGCTTCACCCAGTCTGAGCTCCTGTTCAGAAAGCACGTCTGCACATCATCCTCTGGTGGTGTATCACACGGGTTTTCATTAACAGAGATACAGAGGTTGCTCTCCTAATTAAGTTAATCACTGAGCTTCTGGGTTATGGAAGATCCCTGGGGATACATTTAGGCAAAACAAGGTCACAGGAGGGGATTTGTGTCAGGAAGAAGCCTCTGTTTTAGGGTGACAGTGCCAGAAAGGAGCTTGTCCAAGCCCTGGGTCCCTGTTGTAGCAGGCTGTGGGGCATCTGGTCCCTGGGGAGCTGAGGAGCACCCCAAGGTGGCCCTGAGGAGCGGTCCATGGCTGGGACAGTGTGGGTTTGCTGTGTCTCGGTGGGTCTGTGTCCTGAGTCTAGCCACCTGTTTCTTAAGTTTCTTTTCCCAGAGAGTAAACTTTGCTTTGATTCTTACCTCCATCTACACAGCATCCCGGGGTAATTAAGGTCATGGCAATTAGTAAGGCGCGCCCTTGCTTATGGAGGGAGCACCAAAGTTATCTTGTGTGCCTTCTGCCCCATGAATTCCTCTGCTGCCCTGGACGCCGTGTTCATTTCGTTTCATGTCCACCAAATGGACTTCCCTTTTTCTGATTTTGTGATCTTTTGGGTCTATTTCAGTCTTCAGCATCCAGGACATTTTGTACCAGGGGTGGGGTTTACCATAACTTGTCTGTTTGAAATAGTATCTCCTTTTGTCTGGTCTCAATCTTCTGCCAGATCTGAAATCTCTGTGATTGTCCCCCAGTGTTTGTGATAAGAGAAAAAGGTGAATGACAGCTGCTTCTCAGTCTATCTGTGCATCCTCCTTAAATGCATTCATTTATCTGGCTGCTTGATGGGGATTTCAATCTAAATTCGTGGGAAGACATTCAAAAGAGGTCAGAATTTATTACTCATGTCCAATTCACTGGTGCAATGTACTTGGAATAAAATCTGACAAGGAAAAAAAAAAGGAAAAGTTTGAAGTGGGGTAAAGTGGAAGAAGCACGTGCTTTTAACAAGTATCCATTTCTCCCATCCTTCAAACCTGGACCTGAGCCAGAGATGCTTCAAAAGCAGCAGAAACCCCAGCTCAGGCAGGAGGAGAGTGCCAGCATCTCAGAGTAACCAAAGCCTTTTTTTAGTTGTTTTAAATGAATTTTTTAAAAGAAAGAACACATGTAGTTTCCTCTTCTTTTTATATTTTTTTTTTCTAATCATAGCTGCAGTCCGAGTGTGGTTAGCATTCCAGTTCTCAGCTAATATTTTCTTTAACATGCATTTTTGATCTCCGTTCTGTAAGCATGATGACAGCCCACGGCGGATGCAGATGTTTTCAGGCATTGATGTATCCAGCTGATAGTCCTGAGAAGCACAAGGCGCCCAAGCAGGTTGTCTTCCACAGTTTTGTAATGCTTGCAAATTCTAAGGTGATTTATATTTGATTCATGTCAATTATAAAGATGTGTATTATATGTACATCTTGGAAGATAGAATTCGTGAGGATGGGAGATGAGAGACATTTCTCAACTTCTTGCAGACTCTTTCCCGAGCTGTCAAAATTGGGTTTCCTCCAGATGAGGTTCTGATGAGGTTTAAAAAGTCTACAGACGCTGTGGAGGTGACTGGTGGTCTGGAAGTCAGCCCTGGCTGAGGGAAGCACACCTGACTGGGAGGAGTGGGACATCCCAAGCAGAAACTGATTTCTGATTTGCTTTACCTAGGTCCCTTAATAAGAACTGTATTGTGTAGATAGTGGTTCAGGTTTGCTGTGCTCACACAGAGTGAAGATGCCACATGGGTCAGTGAAAATGCTGATGTGCCCTGTCTGCCCTGTTCATAGAGCAAAGGCGAAGGGGACACAAGGGACACTGGCCACGTATTAACAGATTGCTGCTGCATCATGCACCCCTGTCAGGTGCCCACGTGGCTGTCCACGGGGATTTAGCCCCATTGTTGGACTGGGAACATTCACTCTGTTGCTGTGGCTCATCTGAAAACAGTGTCAGTGATCAGCCGAGGGACGGGGTTTATTTGAAGCCATAGTTAGGCTGGAACAGCAGCTTCCTCCATCACACAATTTTCCAAAGCAAATAGATTTTGTGGCAGATTTTCCATGCTGGTCACAGTCATGATGCGATTTTACTTTAAAGACTTATACACAAGTAATAAATCAAGCCAGTAATGTGTAACACGTGTATAGTCCACAAACAAACAAAAATATGTTTATGCCCCTTAGAAAATACATTCAGATGTAATTGAAAAAGGTCTAAATACTGGACAAGGTCTTTTACTTTTGTGAATCTCGATGAAATGCAGTGAAATCAGCCAGTAGTAATTCAGTAGTGGTACAGCTATAACTTAGGTGTCCATAGCTTGTGGTGTCTCAATATTTTGACTCATTCTTGATCTGGACGGGCCCTCTTTGTAAGGTTTTCAACACCAAGGCAAGGCTTAGGACACTTGAGCTATTGGAGCTCCTGGTCTGGTGCCAAGTTTTCATCCATCCGTTCAGAAAAGACAACAGGGCTGAATGAAGTTCTGAGCGATCAACCACATCTCCTTGGCTAGAGCCAGCACTACCTGGGGGTCGCAGGTGGGGTCCAGCCAAGCAAGGCTCCCGAGCTCAGGCAGAGAATTCAGTGGTTTTACCCCAGCATGGCTATAGGCCAGTGTTCACAGCCTTTTTTTTAAAAAAAGGAAAAAGTTAGAAGAAAAAAAAAGGAGGTATGTAAGCTAAGCTTAAATCTCTCTTTAGGACTGCTTTAGAAGTGACTTAGTATTTTAAAATTTTTAAAATCCAGCTATATTTAAGTTTCTATCATTGCTCAAAGTGAAAAGTTAGCAGTGTTTAACTAAAACAGATGGGAGGGGAACTAAAATTTGCAACTGGATTTATTATTGCAATATCGGCCAGGGAACATGAATTCCTTTTCTGTAACGATTGATAAAATTTGGTTCTTTTTGAGCAGACACCTAAGATTTGGGAAGAAAACACACTTCTCTGTTCTCTGGGGAAAGAAGTACTGGGTGGTTGTATCTCGTATCATCCCCATGCATCGAAGGGCTGAGGTGGTGCTGTGTTACCCACTGTCCTTCTGAGGGAACTAAAATTTGCAACTGGATTTATTATTGCAATATCGGCCAGGGAACATGAATTCCTTTTCTGTAACAATTGATAAAATTTGCTTCTTTTGAAGCAGACACCTAAGATTTGGGAAGAAAACACACTTCTCTGTTCTCTGGGGAAAGAAGTACTGGGTGGTTGTATCTCGTATCATCCCCATGCATCGAAGGGCTGAGGTGGTGCTGTGTTACCCACTGTCCTTCTGACTTTTCCTAATTTCTGAAAGTGTGTTGTAATGTCTTAATATTATTTTAGGGTAGCTGTATATAATAGATCTGCGTTTCAGCTATATTAAAATAGCAATTGGTATTAATTTGCCTATTATTCAAATAACAGACGTGCACATTATTGTATCTGTGTACCTTCTTGGCACTTCCAGCTGTCAGATACACATACATATTGCCTGTTAGTGGTAGCTGCCTCCTCTCACCTTTGCCTATTTCTCCTTTTCATACTGGTTTTATGGGTGGGAATATCATAAACAAATTATTTTTACAAAGAGACGAGTTCCTTTCTGATGGCATTGAAAGAGAAAAAACTAGAGATTAAGAGCTTTATACGGAGTTGGATAAACTCCTGCAATAATAACACAGGAACTTTGCCTGTCTAGAATATTATCCCCACAGCTGGTAATTACTATCTTCCCTGTTCCTTTGGGAAAGCCCATGTGTCAGATACTCAAGATACTTAGATATCCATGGACCATGTGTCTTAGATACTCCATGCTGCAAAAGTGCAGTGGCAAGCATAGATTCCAATGATCTAATTAACCCAACAATAAATAGTTTGTCTAGAGGCCGTTTTGAGCGAAGGGCAACACTAATGAAATAGATAAAAAGCCAAAGTGGTGTTTGTCACACTGCCACAGTATGAAGCATACAGCTTTCGAAAACTTAAACAAGGAGTTTTGATCTTGAAAAATATAAAAATATGCAGTGAGGGTGCTTGAGTGTGTAAGTCCTACTTTGAATGTGGAAAGTGTCACAGGTAGGTACAAGCAGCAGGGGGTTTTCCTTATTTATTTTTTTTTTTGCAGAGACAATGAAATACGTTTAATCTAAATAGATAATCATTCATTGATGTTTTTCTCAATTAAAATATTCCTGCAAAGAGCCTGACTTGGCGACAGATGGGTTCATGATAATGGTATAAGTAAGGAGGGAGTTAGGTGTGTGTTGAAAGCTATAAAGGCGTAATTATTTCCAACCTTCAGCAGGGTGTTTGAGGGGAGGGCAGGGGGCTGAGATGTGCTCACAGGACAACCTGCAGAGGGGCTCCTGCTGCCTGGCACTCGCTGGAAGGGGCAGAAAAGTCAAACCCGACCTCGGTGAGGCTGGTGGGGAAGGTGGCTTTGGAAAGGTGACAGCCTGAGCTGGCATCTCCTGAATGGATCCACTGCTCCTCTCATTTGTGCCGTGTCTGCAGTATCATAGAATCATTAGAAAAGTCAAACCCGACCTTGGTGAGGCTGGTGGGGAAGGTGGCTTTGGAAAGGTGACAGCCTGAGCTGGCATCTCCTGAATGGATCCACTGCTCCTCTCATTTGTGCTGTGTCTGCAGTATCATAGAATCATCTGGGTTGGAAGGGACCTTCAAGGTCATCTAGTCCAACCCCCCTTCCGTCAGCAGGGACACCCCTAACCCCCCGATCATCTTTGTGGCCCTCCTCTGGACCTGCTCCATCAGGTCCATGTCCTTCTTATATTGAGGGCTCCAGACCTGCACACAATACTCCAGGTGAGGTCTCACCAGAGCAGAGTAAAGTGGCAGAATCACCTCTCTGGACCTGATGGCAACACTTCTGTTGATGCAGCCCAGGATGTGATTGGCCTTCTGGGCTGCAAGTGCCCACTGCCTGCTCATGTCCAGCTTCTCATCCACCAGCACCCCCAAGTCCCTTTCCTCAGGGCTGCTTTCTAATACCTCATCCCCCAGTCTGTACTGATGGTGAGGATTGTTCCAGCCCAGGTGCAGAACCTTGCACTTGCTCATGTTGAACCTCATGAGGTTCACCTGAGCCCACCTCTCCAGCCTGTCCAGGTCAAGTATGTCCCAGCCCAGTAGGTGGGTGCAGCTGTGGCATCAGGGGCTTGTCTTGGTGGTGGCCCTTCTAGCTGCATCTTTCTGCCGAACTAGCTGTTTATTTCAGCGGGAGGAAAGTAACACTTTTCTTTCTGGAGTGAAAAATACCTCTGCTGTATAGGCATATACTATGCATTTATCCAGGGTGTATATTGCACCTTTTAAAACCGCCAGCAACCCTCAATATTTTAAGATCCTTCTGAGTTTATTTTACTGTTAAAGAAATAGAGCCCTTTGGGTCTTACTGAATAAACCTGGAAAGGAACAGGTATTAGCAATTACTTTTACCAGCTTTCATGTTCCTGTCAGTGATAGCTGTGAAGCTTGTTGGTTTGCCTTTAAATCCACGCTTTCCTAGAGGAAAAAAATTAGAGTGGAATTCATCTTGCAAAATCTCATTTGTCCCAAAAAGTCCAGCCTACTCTAGCTTAATTATCCCAGCTCCTGCTGCAGCCCAGAGAGAAGGATGACTCTGAAGACCCATGCTACAGCGAGCGCCTCAGTAAGTGGGAGGTGCCTTTTCTTCCTTAAGTTGGGGACTAAACCGCCAGATCAGACTTGACTCCTGTTTGATGAATCCCACCCACGTGCCTTCCCAGTCCTTATCTCGCAGAGAGGTTGCTGTGAAATCTGTTTGATAAGAGCCTGCTGGGGCAATACTTGCCGCTCGTCGTTCGCTGCAAGTCTGGAGCTGTTTCACAGATATATTTAGAAGGAGCCGTGATTAAAATCTCTTGCCAGCTCCGATCCCAGGCACACACGTGGGGAAAATAATCTTAAGATTCACATCTCTTGTATTTGCTTATCCCACCCTGGATGCAAACAGAGCAAATCCCTTCTGCGAGGGCTCTCAGCCTGCAGCAGGTTTCCTCGCAGCAGGACCTTGCAGCACAGCTCTTTGTTCTCCACCAGGCAGGCAGGATGGAGCACAAGGCTCCTCTGCGTGGAGCGTAGGACCTCAGACCACAAGAGCTCTCTGAGCTTGGTATGCTGGAAAAAAGGAGCCTGTGAGGAGGAGGAAAAGGGTAACAGCATAGAAAATGAAAGAATGAGGTTACTTTTTGTAGATAAGACTCTTCAGCTTAGCAAAGACATGGAGGTATGATAGGGGGCTGTGAAACGCTTAGAGATGACAAATGAGGAGTGAATACACCCTATTTCTTACTCTAGAATGTTTATGGTTTACCTGTTGAAGAGACTTAAATCCAGTGAAGTACTTTTCCCCAGAAAATGTAACTAAATGTGGGGCTTATGGGAAAAGCCCGGCAGTGTCACTTAGCTCAAAAATGGTTGGAGAAGTTTGTGGAAGCTGGTGACCAGCAGTGGCTCCTAAATGTAGGGGCTGGGCTGGGAAACCTTTCAGTGGGTGGATTTTGAGGGGTAAGATCACTCCTTGTCCTGTTGTTAGTGACTGTGAAGTACACAGTATCCCCTTGCCTCGGGGGCTGCATCCTCGCCCCCAGTTCCAGGCTGGGGAGCTTTGGGGTGACCCAGGAGAGCTTCCTATGTAAATATTCAGAGTGTCCAAAGAGACGAGTGTTTCTGTGGCTTGTGGGTGGATTATAGGCTTCAATCTAAAGAAGGTTTTACGAGATGTACGGGGAAGAGGGTTGAAATTTGATGGAGGCCCAAGCTTGAGGAAACTATGTGAAAAATCTAGCCTATGTGCAGCTTGTCTTTCAGCCCCACAGAGCCACAGTCGCATACAATTCTGAATATTTCCAGCCGTGCGTGTGCAGGGGGCTGTCTGCCTGCCTGCACCACGCTGGAGGCTGTTTGACCTTGTAGTTTCACACTCAGCACACCTTAATAGCTGACTCCTCCATTATTTCTCCTGTTGGAGCCCGGCCTCATGCACAGCACGTTTGTGCTCCCACACACACAGCCCAGAGCGGCCGCCCTCGCCCTGAGCATCCCTCCTCCTGCCCGGGGTGCTGTGCCCCAGCAACCTTCCCGACATGGAAATTTCAATCCTAAACAATAGAGGAGCTGCCCAGGCAAACGGCTCGGGTGTCAGCTGCCTGCCATTGCCTGGCATTTAATATCCCAGGGTCTGCAAGGCTGTTGTGTGGCGCCTGGAATGGCTTTCCCAGCAGGTGTGTGCCACTTGCTCCTGCTCCTTCCTTGCTATTTTTCCTCCAGGCAGAAGGGAATACCGCAGCCGGCCCGGGCGCTCCGGCGTGGGGATGCTGCTCCTCTTGCTGCAGTGTACACACAGGCTTTGTTTAATAAGACCCCACAGGTCTTCTTTGGCCCCACACCCGAGTGACTCTTGCCTGTGCAAAATTGTTCTATGAACTTGAATTCAGGGATGTCTTAAGGTTTGGACCGATCTGTTTCCAAGGGACTTTGGGAAGATAACTCAGAGCTCATCATTTTATTTAGTAGGAGTGACTGGAGGTAGCTCCTCCCCATCCCTCTCACTAGCAGAGCCATGTTCCAAAATGTTTCTTCATGCAACAGCAACTCTCTTTTGCAGGAAGAAGTTCTTGTTTCTCAAAGAGCCTTTTTTTTTTTTTTTACCCGAGTGACTCTTGCCTGTGCAAAATTGTTCTATGAACTTGAATTCAGGGATGTCTTAAGGTTTGGACCGATCTGTTTCCAAGGGACTTTGGGAAGATAACTCAGAGCTCATCATTTTATTTAGTAGGAGTGACTGGAGGTAGCTCCTCCCCATCCCTCTCACTAGCAGAGCCATGTTCCAAAATGTTTCTTCATGCAACAGCAACTCTCTTTTGCAGGAAGAAGTTTTTGTTTCTCAAAGAGCCTTTTTTTTTTTTTTTCTTAATTTCTTAACAAAAGAAACAATGTGTCTTGATTTATATCCCAGTCTAAAACCAGTTTAAGGTAGGCCATCTTTTGCTATTACCCAAAGACAGCTATTGTAGAGATTAGGTCACATCCTGTATAGGTATACCTGCTTTCACTGGTGCTCATGGTGTGTTTATTCTATCAACTAATCTCATCTCAGGAGACTTCAAAGGCATTTGCATCGGTGCCTTGAGTAGTTAATTAAGCTGAAGAAGATGGAAATTAGTAAAGGAATTATCAGGTGAAGAACTTGCTGAAGGGGAGGTAGCAATACATTGTGTTGAAAGAAGAGCTCCTGGGCTGGAGGGAGGTCCCAGTTGTGATTCTCAAAGACAGGCCTAGAGCCCAGCCTGGTCAACAGCCCCATTAAAGACCGATAAGAAATGCCTTCCTGAGGTTAATTGATGACACTGCTGGGAAAAGTTGTCACTATTGAAGAGGATAGTGGATAACCACGATGACCAAAATAATAGAAACAGGGTGAGATTCAGTATTCCAAAGTGAGACATACAGCTGGGGACTAATTGGTTGGAAATAGCAAAGGGGAGTGTTGGGGAAGTACCAGTTGATGTCAGAAAGTCTGTGAAATGCTAATGTGATGCATTTCTAACAAAGGTAAGTGCAGTCCTTGCAGTATTCACAGTGTTATTTCCAGTGAAGAAAATGAGATGTTCTTTGTAGTTCTGACCACCCACAGTTAAGAAAATTTAATGCCAACCTGAAGAGGTGAAGAGAAGCATTAATGGAACAATCAGAGGACTGGAGAGTCTGTCAGGTGTGAAGAGGGGAAAGTACCTTTTCTTGTGCAGCAAGGCAGCATGGATGCTGAGAGAATATGGGACTTTGTGTATAAATATCTCAGAAACTGAACACCAGGAAACAAAACCAACTGTTTAAACTATAGGACCACATTGGCAAAGACCAAAGAATGAACTTAGAACAGAAATTAAGAAAATCCACCCATCTGAGGAGATGTTCTGGACGAGCCTTTTGGTATGAGCAGGGAGGGAAAAAGTTCTAAGTGCTCTTGTTCTGGGCATTGATCAGGTTTAGGAGAGCACAAAATGGATGGTTGCACAGCGGAGCTGGCTCTTGTCTTGTTGACCCACAACTTCTCTTCAAGCCCAATGTTCTCACCATCCCCTGGGTGCAGAGGAGAAATCAGAGAGAGGTATTTGGCTGCCCATTAAATGCAGAGTGTCTCTTTGGAGAGAATCCTAAAATTTTAGGAGTTGTATTGCCTAAAAGCATCATAATTCTTGCATCCTCGCACACTTGTTCACACTGTTCATCCTTTGGCTTTGAGATAGAACTGATTTTTTATTTTCCGTTTGTTTGGGCTTTTTTGCAATCCAGGTCTTGGTTTCTCATGACACCTCTTAGATCACAGCCACCAAACAGGGACAATGTGTAACGTGGGACAGATGCTGTAGAGGAGAGGGATCCAGAATCCACAGGGAGGGACTCTGTTCTCCAGGGTGGGTGGGGGCTGAAGAAGCAGCTACACAAGAGCAGCTGTTTCACAGGAGCTCACCAAAACCGTGAGGAGAGAGGTATCTCCCAAGGAAAATGCCATCCCCATTGCTACGTGCAGGGCCATTTGGAGCCTAAGCCACTTGGTCTCACCAAGGTTATTTCCTTTGGTGGCACCCAGCTAAGGTACGAGCCGGAGCATGTTGCTGCTGTTGTATTGACACCAGCCCTTCAGCACGGGCATGGGGAGTACTTAAGGGAATAATGAGTAATAGCAATTTTATAAATAAAACATCGCCACACTTGCTGAAGTGAGTAAAATAGGCTTGAACGCATTACATTTGGATTTTAATGGTGTAAATCTGTTGCTGAGTTATTCTCTCCTAATAGTAGTTTGGCTGCAAGGACAGCACTAAAACCAACTGGAGAAGCAAATTGGCAGTGGGGTGTGCAGCAGTGTATGAAATGGAACCTAACTCCCAGTGCTGAGAAGCTTCTGCAGCATTTGCACAGGAACAGCACTTCTGTAGGTGCAGAGCACTGCGGCGCTACGTGGCTGCAGTAGAAGTCATTAGGAGATCCTGCAGGGACTACTCAGGGCTTTTTGGAAGCATAAGCAAGATTGAATTTTGCTGTCCCGGGGTGGAGCAGTCTGCTCTTGTATTAAGAACACAAGAGGTAGGGGTGAGCTTGGAGCTGGAAGGTGAGAGCCCTGGGTGCTGCTTCTGCTGCTCCGAGGGAAAGCCAAGGGTCAGTGGTGCCACCTGCCATGGGCTTCCTTCCTCCTGGAGCCCTGCACCCTGATGCCTTTCCCCTCCTCTTATGTCTGACTTCCAGGTGTAGGTAGAGGTTGTAGCCCAGAGTCTTCACCAAATCAACCCATCCAATGCTAAACCTGCCTTTAGGAACACATTTCTTCTTAAAATCTGATTTCAGAATTAATGGCATCATCTGAGCAATGTGTTTTCCTCCCTCATCTCTTCTGACCTGGCACTACTCTTACTCTCTTTGTGCTTAAGACTTTTTATACTGCTGTTTTCTGCTTAAGGCTTTAATAATATTCAGATTGAAAGTAATTCAGTCACCTTTCTCCAGTTCTCATATTTCTTCTAGTATGCCCCTAAATGTGATAGCTTTTGAAGAAAACCAGATCTGCTGCATGCCCAAAGAGCGTTTGCATGCTCTTCCTTCAGTGACCTCTTCATCCCCCCCTGCATCCATTCCCACCCCATCATTATAATAGTTGAAGAAACCCCAGTGAGTTCCAGATGTTGAGTGATCAAATGGAATCAAAGAGCATGGATAAAGTACTTGGTGCTGGCGGGGATCAGGAAGGGGGAACTCGGAACTTTCCATCTTCAGAGAGAAACTGCCGGTCCCTGCCTTGCTGTTCACAGCTTCCCAATTTGAATCCACAGTTGTGAAAAAGCGGAAACTGCGAAAATATGAGCTGCGAACACTGGGAAGCTGTGAAGCGGGGGAATGGGTGGGGATTTACAATCTCTCTCGGATGCAAAGGTTATAGATTCTGGTTGAAAACTTAATTCTCTGGTAAGTAACTTTTTGTCACTACAACAGCAAGAGAGACAGCGGCCAAGGTTGCGGAATTGTCTCGGTTGTAAAAACTTTTCATTTCTTTGCTCATAACTTCCTGGCATTTTTTTATTTGATGTAGAAGTTTTTCAGACCTGGCCTCTGCCAAAAGGCAAATTTCATTTGAGCAGAGCCAGTTGTCTTGTTTCTGAGCCTGGAAGTGAGAGGCAATAATAATAATAATTTTAAAAAAACAAAACAACAGATTCCCAATTCTTTTTTTTTTTCCTTTTGAATGCTTTTGCAGCAAGAGTGTGAAAGGTGAAGTTTCATGTGGGAACAGCCTTGGCTGAGGAGCTGTGCCTTTCACTGGAAAATGGAGTTTGATTTGACTGAATTACTGGTGTTAGAAAATCACCTGCTGGGCTCTGCAGTGTCACAAAGCCTTTAGCCAGCAGCAGTGAGCCAGGACTCACCTCTTCCCTGGCTCTTTGAGAAAAGTTTTTGAAAGAGGGGAAGCCCTGTCGTGGATTTAGCAGGTGACTCGCAGGGAGGTGTCTCTGGCTGGTTAGTGCACCTCCACTGTAAAATCTCTGAGGCTGGCAGAAGCTGAGAACATCCAGGCTTTTTCAGCATGGATCCAGAAAATACGTAGCTGCTTTCTTGTGACTCGGAGCAGAAACAGATGCATCATTTTGGAGGGAAGCTTTGGCCCCGTGTAGAGCCACCTCGGGTGTTTCCATGCCTGCTCCCAGGGATGGGAGCACAGTGGTGACTCCTGCAGCAAGTGAGGGCTTTAGAGCTCCAGCACAGGCTCCTCATGAGCCCTTTCCACCATCCCTGCCATTCCCAAGCCTAAGGAAACCACGTGGTGTTGACAGAGCTCGGGGGCCTTGGGGATGTGTCCGGGATGTGACCTGGTTGGAGCTGCCTCCACACAGTCGTACTCTGCCTGAGCTAATCACTCTAATTGTCCTTTGGGAGCCAGGGCAGACCCAGCAGTGGTGGACCAAGTGAGAGTTAATAAATGGAGCCACTGGGGGGTTATTTTTAGCTTCTTACAGAAATAGTGGGACAGCTGTGTTATTAGAGGTTTCCCACCCACCGTGGCTGCAGATAATCGGGTGCCTACCCTAGAATAAATAATTGCTTCTGCCTGAAATCAAGGACAGATGCCTGAACTGTGGTTCAGCAATTTGTTTAATCTTGAGGGCCCTGCGCATCCTTAATCTACGACACATGCCTAAACAGGTTAAAAGCTTGGGTATTAGCAGGCAGGAAGTGTTGAGGAGAGGATGCAGTGTTAATTGGAGATACCTGTGCTAGGTATCCGAGTGGTGCAGTCTGGGGTCGTGCCGAGGACCAGGGCAGTTGGCACAGGCTCCTGCCCATCCCTCTGCACAAACCCCGCTTCTTAGTGCCTTCTAATGCTGCAAAATGGGCATTTAAATTCCCTGCCAGGTCAGCCATTCATCACAAATGCATTTAGACTTAATTGCTAATTAATTTTCCCTTGATAATGCATATACGCTTTTTTTTCCCCCTCAGTGTGTGAAATCTAGAAGAACTTTCTGAGAACCAGCCACAAACAAGTTGACTGTAATTGGTGTTCTCTCACTTGGGTGAGAAGTAACAGTTCATCAACTCTTAATTAGCTTGGACTTTTTTGAGAGCAGTTTCCAACTTTTTGACAGGGAGATATACATCTTGTTTCTCCTGTAGCAATACAAAGAAAGTCATTTTGCCTTGAATTGACAAATTGGGCTGTGTTTGTTGGTGTTTTCTTTCTCCCGATGGTGAGTGCCAAGCTGCATGTCGTACCTGGATTGCTGAGCAATTTATTCGCCGAGTGCTGCTTGTCACAGAGAAAAGAGCACTGATTATACAAGAAAGAGAGTTTGGGTTCAGTTTAATTAAATTGTGAATGGGTAACCAGCAGTGCTTGGAGTGATATGTGAAGATATGGAGCATCTTTCAGATATCTCATCAGCATCACTTTGTATTTTGTGTCTGTTGTAGGTTCAATGCCGTTCTGTTCGTTGTACAAGTAGGAAGGCTGTGGCGACAGAAAAATGGAGCCACCTCGGATTAGTCAAAAAATGTCCTTCCAGGACAAAATCAATTTGTTAAAATACAAGAATTTTCAGTATTAGCAGCTTGTGGTGCAGATGCAGAAGGTGCTTTCGCTTGCTCAATCCGCTTGTTGAGTGTTAGCTTCGTTCAAATCTGAGAAGCCAAGGAGAGATTATTAATGTAGGAAAGCTCGTATGGCCCTTCCAGTCCGTGAATATAAACAAGACCCATGGAAATGAGTTTTATTAGTTCTAAAATTCTAGAGGTCTTTAATTGTAGTCAGTGCCATTCCCTCAAAAAATACTTTAATATAACTTTGTACATGCAATATGCATTTATCAGAAGTTTTTCTTCCTTTTCTTATATGCCTAGCACGGTGAAGTTAATTTATATACCTAAATACATGCTGTTTGACTTTAATTGAATAGCGGTTTCCCTCCAACTAGAGCTTATCATACATCTCCGAAAAAATAATAGTAATTTAGATTTAAAGAATAGCATAATCAGGTTTCCTTCAAAAAGGCCTCAAAAAGTACAAATGTAATTGAAATGAAAACTATTATTTAAATCATTTTTCCTCTCACTGGCTTAAATGATGATTAAAGTTGCTTATGTAAATCGATAAATTGAATCAGGCCAGTCCTGCTATGAGTTCCCCATTGGGTCTGTGGTGATGACAGCTCGTCAGAGTAAAGCTGCGTCGTCTTCAAGTAAACATTCTGCCCCAAAGAAGAGCTCTTGCCTGCAGGGACCTTGTCTTAGACAGCTGTGTGGTGTGCTTCAGACATGTGTGTTGTACTGGGGTCCTCCTGGCTTCCTCAGGTTATCAGGGCCCCAGCCAGGAATGGCAGCCTTCCAAGGAAGAAGAAAATGGCGGGGGGAGGGGAAGTTTTGTCTTCTCCAAAAAAGCCCTCACTTTTGTGTGACAGTAAGAGCAGGCGATGCTGGAGAAATTCCAACCTTTGACGTGATGAAATGTAAGACTTCAGGTTATCTTCTAGATGAAAGCTTTATCTTACTTCATTCTGGTGTGGATGCTAATACTGACAGATGAGTCTGACTCCAGCAGCAGTCGCCACAGGATGGACCTCCGGTGCCTGAGCAGCATCCAGGCATCCTTGTGTGTTTACAGCATTTTCTAGTGTCAGCTTCTGTGTCAGAAGCGGCTGGTTCTTGATTTGGGGCTGAGTGTCTCCTAAGGTGTTGGCTGACAATTTTGGCAAGTTATGGTATATGTCATCAATGCCAGTTGATGCGTTCTGTAAAGAGCCTATGAGTAGCACTATGGCACCTTACACGCTCAGAGGAGAGCCTCAGTTTTGGTTCCAGGTGAGGCTGCCAGAAGAGGCAGAGAGGGCCCAGACCATGGTGCTCTGACAGTAGGCACTTGGGGGGTTCCTCCTTCGATCTTCTCAGCTAAGGCTCAGGATCGAGAGTGTGGTTAAAGTCAGTGGGAGGAAAAGCTCTGTTAGGGCCTGTTGCATTCCTGCTTGTCCAACTGATGCATCACCCTCTCCTTTTTTCTTCTCTCTTCAGGTTATTTCCAGGATTTGTTGAACAAGTCAGAAAAGGCCCTTTATGATGCTTTTCCAAGCATGTACGGAGAACTGTACACTCAAAACATGAAGGTCTTCAAGGACTTGTACAGCGAGCTACGCCGCTATTACCGGGGCTCCAACATCAACTTGGAAGAGGCGCTCAATGAGTTCTGGACACGCTTGCTGGAGCGGCTCTTCAAGCTGCTGAATCCCCAGTACCATATCACAGATGAGTACCTGGACTGCATGGTGAAACACGCGGAGCAGCACAAACCTTTCGGGGAAGTTCCCAGGGACCTGAAGGTGAAGGCGACCCGAGCCTTCATCGCAGCACGCTCCTACGCACAGGGCTTTCTTGTGGGCAGCGATGTGGTCAAAAAGGTGTCTCAGGTATGTTGAGGTTCTTTCTTCTCCTCTATCCTCAGATTGGCTGGACCTAGTCGCCTACTGCTGTTGGGGAGTGGGGCTTTATTTCCCTTTATGTTTTCATTATCTGGACCTAGTCGCCTACTGCTGTTGGGGAGAGGGGGCTTTATTTCGCTTTATGTTTTCATTACGAAGAAAGCAGGTGTTTTTTTCAGTTTTATAAAACAAACTGCTTGAGGGTCACCCATCAGTGGAAGGGAGCAGCAAGCCTGGACCTTCTACAGGCAGTGACAGTGTAGGAGAAGGGAGGTATAACTCACCACAAATGAGTCTTTACCTCGTCTTAACCTCTGCAGCAGAGTGTCAAGGAGATGTCAGTCACCCAGGCTGTAAAGCTGTCCTGGTGCTTGCCGAGATCGCTCACACTTCCCCAGCAGGGAAATGGCACGCCTCTAAATCACGCCGCCTCATTTTCCTCCTTGCTGGTGATAGGATGTAGGGCGTGCAGGGCTGAGCTCACCAGTGTGCTGGGGATACAGGCAGAGAGATGCATTTCAGCCATCAGTGATGGGATTGCTGTGTCTGTTTATGTACCCCTGTGTATTTGTACAGAGAGGGTGAGTTTGTAAAGTGCATTGGGATCTTCAGGGATGAAAGGTGCTATATATATGTAAATTAACACGACTGAATCCAGGATTTCAGGAGGAAGCAAATTGTCTGTATTCTTTACTGCAAGAAGCAGCCTTTCAGAGCCAGAAGAAGGTGATTGTCCTGAAACAAGATATTCAGGCTTTTCACATAGGTAGGGAGGAGAAAATCCGTACTAAAAAAATGGCTTGCATAGTGCATGTGGAGATGGTAATCAGCAGGTATGAGAATCAGGGTGTGATTAAACTGTGGATGTAAAAATAGGGAACCCAAATTAATTTCCTTGGAAGGTAATGTGTGGTAATGCGTAGCAGAGGACGGTACAGTTTGATGCAGCAAATCCAGACTTTGATCTCAGGGAGAAACATTAATGTGGTAACAGTGACAAATGCTTTAATTTATCAATGTGGGACTATAAAACTGTTGAGCTACCCAAAAGCCTTTGTACATCTCATTAACATCACACTCTCCTGACACTTAAGAGAGATAAAAGAGGAGAATGGTGTCATTTCAGGGGGACCAAAGTGAAATATTTTTCATAGATTCTCCGACTGGTAGAGATTTCCAGCTTGATGTGCATGATGCTGCCTGTAGCCAATTGTGGTGGGTCTAGCAGAGCAGCTACAGTCATGGTATCAGCAGAAGGAAGGACTGAGGTGCCAACATGCAGCATCTCTTTCCCCCACCTTTGTGTAGGCTTCTGACCCATTGGATTTTGATTCCAGTCACCCCTTTCTGAATTCAAATGGGATGCAGGGTACAGATTTGGTCACCGATCCTCCTCTTCCCTCTGCCTCCCCCCAGCCCGTTTCTCCAAGATGGAGGGTCTTCCAGAAGAGTCCTGACCACCCCTCTCTCCCACATGAGCCCTCCCTGGGGTTGCAGTTAGAATCATAGAATGGTTAGAGTTGGAAGGGACCTTAAAGATCATCTAGTTCCAACCCACCCTTCCATTGGCAGGGACACCTCCCACCAGACCAGGTTGCTCAAAGCCCCATCCAGCCTGGCCTTGAACCCCTCCAGGGATGGGGCAGCCAACAGCTTCTCCGGGCAACCTGTTCCAGTGCCTCACCACCCTCACAGTGAAGAATTTCTTTCTGGTATCTAATCTAAAACTGTTGATAATCTAAAGCTGTTGACCCGGCGTGTTGCTGTTGTAGCACAATCTGCATGAACTGAGTGGGGAAACCTCAGCTAAGCCTCCCCGAGAGCTGATTTAGGAACAAAGGGCAAAACCAGCCCATTTCCCCTGTCTTCTGGACTGGGTTTAGTACTTTAGACAAGAGGGGGTGAGAATGCTGAGGTGGGAAATCCATTTTATGGATGCCCTGGTAGCCTTTGGCCGTGCCTAAAATAAAAGGCCTGGTTTACCTGCTTTTCTTTGCCAGATGTGGATTTACACGAGTGCCCAGCGGATGTGAAGCTCGATCCGCAGCTGGTGCGTTGCTTTCAGTCGTGTTTCATGTTGCTTTGTACTTGACGGCGTTAGGAGAAAGTGCATGAGACTTTTATTAAGATCAGAGACTGGGATACAGCTTTGCTGTCAGCTGGTAGCAGTGGTCTATAACTCTTCGAGCTGAAATTTTGTAGGGAGTGTTTTGGTCAGGAAGTCTGAGAGAGCCTGTTTAAATGAACACTTAGAAATAAATTACCTAGCTTTGGGCTTCTGTAAAATTAGATTACATCGGGTTTATTTATTTGCAAATCCCAGAAAATCTACTGATTTCTGTCAAAGTCCTCCTGGTTTTGGCTGCTCAGACGTTTCCAGTTCAATGTTTGTCCCCTGTATCCTATCACTGTTACAGGTCCTTGCTCAGAGTCCGAATTACTGGGCGTTCTAGGGAAATACTGGTGCTTTTTGCCAGGTTTTCTGGCAGTCCTAAAGTGGGGAAGAGCCTGCCCCAGCTCTAAAGGCAGGGGTTTCCTGAGAGTTCCTTAACCTCTCCTGTGCCCACAGGACGTTTATTCCCCAGCCTCTGGCTGTGGGATCTCATAGGAAGCCATGGCTCGGGGCATCCTTGGCTGGTGGCCGCTGGTGGCACAGGGACAACGGGAGCAGGCGCTCTGGGTCCTGCCAGGGATAGCTTGAGGGCAGCTGGGGAGAAAAATAGCAGCACCGTTTTTCATCTTTACTGCCCTCCTAGCTTTCAAGGCAAAGTCACCCGGACAGACTGCAGGCTCTGACACCAAGATCTAAAGCTTTTAATGCTGCCGTTCCTGCCACCAGCCTGGCCTCCAGGCTGAGGGGGCGGAAGCGCTGCCATCTGCACAGCGGCTGTGGGGGGGGACACTGGGGAGACTCGGGGGACAGGGACAAATGCATGGCTGGTGTGGCCGGGATGGGGAGGGATGTGCAGGTTTGGCCCCCTGCCCTGGTCCAGGGTCAGGGGTTACTGATGGGGCAGTTGGGGCAGCATCTCTGCGTTCGGGTCGCGTGGTTCTGTAGCTATTCTCTCAGCACAAATTGCAGGTTTTCCCTTAAGTTGCACGATGCCAAGTGCATTTTTCATCATCTGCGTGAAGCAGCAGCTGCCGAAACGGCCGCGGCCACAAAATCAGGAGTGAAGGGCAGAGGCAGATGGGGCTCCTCAGTGATGCCCACCTTCTGCTGCGTGCCAGGGCAGGAGAGAAGAAACATCCCAGGTTTGTTTAGGGTCCTTTTCTTTGCTTGTGGGGTGGGCAGCTGCCCAAAACCAGCATCTGCTGCAACTCCAAGCTTTATGTGGCCTTGTGCTGGGAGACTTGGTGCCTGCCCACTGCTGCTCTGAGATCCACGCTGGGTGCCAGCAGTTGCTGTGTTCAGCCGTGAGAGGAGAAGGTCCCCCCTGGAAATCTGTGGTGTAGGTGCATTGAAACACTGGGAGCAGGGAGGGGAGGCAAAACTGAGACAGTAAAAAATGGCACAGGCTGAGAGATAACCTCCTAGAAAACAAAAGCAGAAAATCCTCAGAGAGATGCAGCATGATAAACAGGAATACCCTGGCTGGTTTTGTTATTTATGACTCACATTGTGGTACTGCTCAGGCATCTTAGCTCATGGCTCTTGCATGAAGCGCCGTGGGGTGACCCTCTGCCCCAGGGCACCCAAAAAGGGCAGTGATGCTGTGCACGGGTCCTTGCTGGCCTCCTGCATCTCAGCACCATGCCAGCACTGATGGACAGGGAGGAGAGCTGTCCCACACACAGCAAAACATGCCCAGGGTCCTTGAATTGCCCACGGAGACCTGGGCAATCTGCAAATCTCGGGTGAGAGTACAGAAAAAAAAAATCCCAAAGAAATAATGTTCCATTTCCAAAGGCAGGGAGAGGTTTTAAAATGAATTTTACTCATCGGTCAGAAAGTGAGTTATGAGGACAATCTTTCCTTTGCTGGATCTTTGTTGCTTCTTGCTCCTGAATGCTAAGTTTCCCCATGGTAATGGGGATTGATGTGAAGCAACACCAGCTACGTCAGCAAGAAACACTTACTTAAATAATCAATTTTAATAGTTGTTTGCATTTCCTCTTCTCAGTAGGTATTCTTAAGGCTGATTCTCATTTGAGTTTGAAACAAAATATGATGATTCTCTTTACTAATTATAAGCTTTTTCCTCTAAATCCTGTATTTTATCTTACCAATGAAATTCATCTATCAGTACATTTTTATTTAAGCAGTACTGTGTCTCTCAATACATTTCAGCCTTATTTTTTAAACTTTTATGTTAGTATAAGGTAAATGGCAGTTTTCCTATTTACCATATGAGTAATTTTTAAACACATGGTGGGTCAAGCTGCATTTGGATGGAAACTGAATTCCAATTAAAAAGGCCCAAAAATAGAAATTTTATAAGTGTTTTTAACAGTTAAATGAATGTGCTGGATACATATGGAAAATAATGTTTATCTAAACATGCTTTACATTTCAAACAAGTCAATAAAATAACACAGACAGTATGGTCAATCCTGGTCCTCATGTCCTGTAGGATTGTAGCTGTCTCTCATACCCTGCTTTTTTCCACACCTTGGAAGAATGTAGTTGACTTGCTTCTTTCAGCTGCCAGTTGGTCTTTGGATGAACTAGGCATAAAATTGATTTGACTAATAAAATGAAGAGAAGAATATAATCTCTTTTCACACCCTTATGAAACCACTGTGCTAAAACAACCCGAGTGCTATGAAGTCCTGTCCCATGTGCTTGGTGACACATCTCTGTCCTTTCAGTGGCTTATCTTTATCCAGAGCATCAGCAGCAAGTATATACAACCATAAATAACATTTTATTTCATTTAAAGGATTTAACTTTTATAATGAAATCAGGCATTTATCTAAATTGGCCTCCTCTTGATCCTGAAAACCTAATATTCATGTTTGTAAATAGATGTTATAAGAACGTTGTTCCGTGGCATTGGCAAGTGGCAATATCCTCATATCACCACGTTTGTTTCCTTTCACTGGCTGTTATCCCACCCCTCACTTTGGAGCTGTTGAGTTGTTGCACACCAGAGATGTGTGTTCTCCTGTTCTGCCAATGACTCCATGGCAGGATGCTGTTGTGCAGAGACTAGCTTTGCCCCAGGGAGCCACAAGGTGCCACAGTAAATTCCCTCTCCATGTGGGAGAAGCTTTCACCTGGGACCTGCTCCCACCAAGGAGCAGTGTTTTCCTTCAGGGAGATCATCTGTTTTCCCAGATGGGATTTAATAAGCCTCCCTGTTCCTGTAGCCAGCTCTGCAGGTCTTGGTGAGACGCTGTTCGTCCAGGAGTTCAGCCTCGGCTCTGGCCTCCCCTTTAAAAAAATGAGGGGAGGTAAAAATGAGTCCTGTGGGATCTCCGTGTGGGACACAAGCAGTGGGAGCTGTGGGTCCCACAGGTGCTGGCATCACCAGCAGGGATGGAGGAGATGTAGGGATGGCGTCACCAGCGGGGATGGCGGAGACGTAGGGATGGCGTCACCAGCGGGGATGGCGGAGACGTAGGGATGGCGTCACCAGCGGGGATGGCGGAGACGTAGGGATGGCGTCACCAGCGGGGATGGCGGAGACGTAGGGATGGCGTCACCAGCGGGGATGGCGGAGACGTAGGGATGGCGTCACCAGCGGGGATGGCGGAGACGTAGGGATGGCGTCACCAGCGGGGATGGCGGAGACGTAGGGATGGCGTCACCAGCGGGGATGGCGGAGACGTAGGGATGGCGTCACCAGCGGGGATGGCGGAGACGTAGGGATGGCGTCACCAGCGGGGATGGAGGTGGGATGCAGCTCGCCCTAGCCAGGTAGAGACAACAACTGCTGGAATGTGCTGGGGGGGCTCTTTTTTTTTCTTTTTTTTCCCCTGCCATCAATGTAAATCAGCGATGGAGCTTTCTGAAAATGAGCTGCCCAGTGCTAGAAGTTTGTGCTGCTCCAGACCCAGCAGCAATTCGTAGGCTGGAAAACACCACAAGCAGGTCAGGCTGTATTGAGGAGGAGGGCTGAAATCCCAGGAGCTGGGAAGCCTGGTGGTATGTCAGACACCTTTGCCTGCGAACACTGTCTTAGACTATGGACTGAAACAAGCTCTTGCACCTTCAGGGAGTAGTTTCTGCAGCAGCTCCTGCACTCGCTCCCTCCTCCTTGTCCCCAGCCTCTGGCACAGCCACCGAGACCGGCCCACCACCGGTCCTGTGGGTGCAGAGGGTTTCCAGCACCCCATGTGTAAAGCTAGGAAGGGAGTTTAGCAATAAAGTTGGAATTTGTTTGGACAGATTCAAATTGAGCTGGAAGGGGAGCACGCGGTGTTGAACACATCCTTATGAATTTCACATATTACTCTCCAGTATTTCCACCCAGCATTATGTTTAAATCACAACCCTTCAGGGATAAAAACCCCTAGGCGTTCTGAATATAATAGAAATAATCCAGGCAAGTAGATGTATGTCTCCCATATTTACCTGGTGGTTAAAAGTCAATCGAATCTAGTTTTCAAAGGACGGAAAATTGTACCAGCTGGAAATAAGTGCGTCAGATGAACAGAGCGTGGTGAATAGGCAGGTGGTGGCTTGCAGTGTTCTCCTCCAGAGGGAGAGGAGCGTGACAGCACTCTCTCCATCCACATGAATCTTCCTCATTTTCATATCTGGAGGCAGTTAGGCACTCGGCAGGGACATGAAGGTGCAGATCCTCCTGGTTCTCTGCAGGTCTGGTGTCCCTCGCAGGAGCCATGGTCACTGCCCTGCGGAGCGTCCTCGCCGCTGGCTGCGGAGGGAGCTGGGGCTGACTCTGCTCCCAGTTTGGCTGGATAACCCTAGCTGCCTTTTTTTATTTTAATGTGTTGTTTTGTTGGTTTTTTTCCTGAGTCTGCAGAACGGCCAGCCGGCTGCTGGGCTGGCAGGGAGGGACCCAGGCAGTCTGTCTGGCCTCAGGCTTAACACCCGCTCGGGTTTGCTGGAGCGCGAAGGGCATGGATTTGGCACCAGGCTCCATCCTCTGTGTCCCTCACCCTCTGCTGAGCCAGGCACAGGGAGGTGAAAGCAAGAGGGTCACCAAACCCTTGGTGGGGTCTTCCTTGCCCTACCCCTGCCACCGGACCCCAGCATGGCCACCCCCCTGGCACATTGTGCCCGTGCCCCCTCCTTTTCTCATCCCTGATGGGGCTTTGGAGCCACGCTCGGGGTGTCTTCAGCGATGGGCTTGGTGAGGCTTAAACCTCGGTGCGCTCCAAGGGCTCATGGCTGTGCAGTTGTGGAAGGAAGATGCAAAATAATGCCTGAAGTGATTATACAATTCATTAGACTTTGAAAGAATCATATTTCTGTCAGCCTCGCAGCTGTTTCTTTTAGAGTTTTATTCTGAAAGATTGGAAGGCTTGGTTCATTTAACACACGTCAAGGTGCTAATTACATCAGGGCTGGCACAAACATGCAGGAGGCAGCTGCTGGCCATGTGGTGGAGAGAGCGGGGTCTGCTCCCCGCGCCGGCTCCCCCGCGCCTCCCCAGGGCTGGGAGCACCTGCAGCTCCCCCTCCTTTCAACCAGGCAAGTTGGTGGCCCGCTGCATGGAGCTGGTGGCCCAGCTCTCCAGCTTGCATGTGTGGTGGTGCGGAGAACAGCACAGCCCAGCTTGGTTTTTGGTCCTACTGTTTGAGGGTCCTTCCAGGGGGAGACACTAAAGATGAAAGTCCCAACATGGAATTGCCACGTTGCGGGTAGCCCCGATCATGGAGCCGGCCAGCTCGTGGCTGAAACATGGGCCTTGTTATAAAAGAGAGGGCAAGGCTGGCTCTCTGAGCCTGTTCCTGGACTTGTCCTTCATCCCGTGGGTGGCTTCGTACAGCTCCTCATCACTAGCCCAGCAGGATCTGCTCCCCTGCCTGGTGTTTTTTTCTAGCTGCTGTTCTTCATACTGACAACTTTATCCCGACTGTACAATTCCACCTGAGGGATCTGGGGTAATCGTTGTGGCTCTGAACATCCATCTGCCTTTCCCAGCGCGCGTGGCCCGATCTCTGAGCTAAAGAGTTGACCTCTTTTTTCTTCAGCACTATCCCAGAATGGGTTTTTCACAGCTGGTGGGAGAAAACTTCCCTTACTTCTATCACCTGCCTTTAAAATACGCATGAGAAGGTAGGTGCGGGTGCTAGGAATGCCTTGGCTGTGGCTGCCTCTGTAGCTCTGTTCGGCCCCAAACCCATGGAGGTCTCCAGCTGTAGGTGCTTCCTGCCTCCAGAACGCTGCCTGTGGGCTTTAAAGCATCCATGGGTTTGGAAACCTGGGTTGCCTGATGTTGCTGGGCTTAACTGGGGCTTCTGGAGGTTGGAATGGCCGTTCAGACAGTAAAAAATATACCTGAGAGTTAGCGCAGGCACTTTTTGACGTGTCTGGAGGTAATTTGTGTTCACCCTTGCTATCCCCGCATCACGCCAAAGCCCCAGCCAGGGGCTACAGGTCCCCGGGCCCAGCTTGGGTCCTCAGAGTCTGCAGCCAGGAAGGGTATGGGAGACCAGCCATGTGTGGCAGGTTCACCAGCCTGGTGAACCACACCACAGAGACCTCCCTGTGGGCCAACCTCATACTCCCTTGGGACAGGGACAGGACCCACAGAACAACATCTCCACCGACAGCTCAGCCTTCTCCCTCCATCAGCCCACCTGCCCGCATCCCCATGACAAGCCAGGGGGGTTGGCAGCACAACCCAGCAGCCGGTGTTTTTCACCCAGGCCTCCTTCTCCATCCCCAAAACTCTCCCCTCTACCTAACCCTGGTTCCCCTGGGAAGCACGGCACAGATGGCTCACAGCAGCCCGGGGGTGAATGCGCAAGGGGAGGGGGGAAAGGAAAAATACCAGCAAGAGCTCAGCTTATTTTATTGGTGTTAAATGCCTTTCAGATGTACTTAAAGGCCCCTGAAGGCCGAGGAGTCCCATCACATTGCAGCTAGGCTGCAGGTTCTCATTTGCTTTTAAGCCAGGCTTCAAAAGGAGAAAGGATTTGGGGTTGGCTTTTTTTTTCCTTTGGCTTCTTGTTGGTTTTGGTTTTTTTTTTGTCCTTTTCCTTGTTTGAAGCCAGTACTTCAAAAGCAGCATCTGCAGCTTGGCTGCAGGTTCTGGGTGCCAAAGGACCTGGCCACCCCCTGATGGGCACAGGAGGAGCAGAGCGGGGCTCACCCCTCGCCGCCTGCTGCTGTGGGAGCAGCTTGGTACCACCACTGCTAAATCAGATTTCCAGATGCCTGTGGCTTCCTGAAGCTCAACCCTTCTCCAGCACTCGGGAAGCTGGGAGGGAAGATCATTGCTTGGTGGAAAAGACCTTGTAACTCCTGGATGTGAGGGCTTGTCCCAGCACTAGTGCCTCCTTGGTCGCTCTTCCCCAGGGCCTTCCTCTCTGCATCCCACACTTGGCTCTTTGGTCTTTCCAGCCACCTTTTCAGGAAATAACTGCCTTGGAGAAAGAAATGCTTTTTGGAATGAGGAGGGCATAGCAGCTTTTAGCTAAAAGAGATAGAGAGCTTGTGAAAACTCAGTAAGATATAAGACTCGTATAATCACTTCCACGGTCCTTTCTGTGCCCTGATATTGCTCAGGGTGTTTTGGAGGCCCTTGAATATTTTCCAGGCAGTAGGGTAACGGTGGAAAACACCTCTCTTCTTTGTGCCTCTCTGTTCTTCTGGGTGTCCTGTCAGATGAGGTCCCAGTTCAGAAGGGTAACAAACCTCCCACTATTGTAGATTCCGAGAGGTCCAGAGTCAGGCTAGGAGGACCTGCACCCCTCTTCTGCACCCCTTGTGACATGCACCAAACCTTACGCTGAAAAGAGGGCTACAGATCAGCGGGGGGTGTTTGGGAAATCAACATATAACCTGGGCGGGTGCTTGAGTGGGAGAAAGAACATCTGATGATGGTGGGTCTGAGCGAGAAGCATCCCATGGCTCTGTAAAACCTGCTTGTGGTGTCTGTGAGCACGTGTATCTCCGCAAAAAGGGGTCATTTGGGTTGAACACGCAAATCACAAATTTGTTTTGTTCTTTAAAGGCACAGAGGAAGGACAAGGAGGCTTTTTCCTCTGTTCTGGAAAAATCTAGCCCCTTTAGAGCAGAGTGCTGCCCTGCTGCCTTGTGTCCTGGAGAGACCAAAGCCCTGGCTGTCCCAAGAACTGTCTGCCCTCAGGTGTCCTCAGTCCCTCAGGTGTCTGTGCCTGTTTTTGCTGAGCACTTTCCCCTTCTACAGGTAGTTTTGCTACCCTTTGTCTTTGCTTCAGAAAGTTTGGAACTGTCCTGAAGTTATGTTTTAGGTAAGATGAAGGATAAGAGCTCTCCTCAAATGTGTCTCAATGCAGGGAGGCAGAGTAGGTGGCTGCTTGTTATCCCTGAGCCTCCTGTGTTTCTGTGATTCTCTGCTTGAAAAGCATGTTAATAAAATACATAGCAGGAGCTTATTTTTTTTGTCAGAAGCCTTTCACACTCAATGTTTTCTAAATTGGCTGGGGGGTGGCAAGAAACCCAGCTAGCGACTAATCCCCCAGCCCATCCTCTTAGCAAACTGCTTGCGAAAGTCATTAATTTTACTCTAATTGATTTAAACATTGCTCAGGAGGAGAAAAAATTAGGGAAACCAGCGCCACACTGAATGCTGAGAATTATGCGTTCTCGATTTTCTGTCCTATTATCTCCACACGTGCCCGTTCTCTGCTGGCTGCTGGGCAAACCTGGGGGCAAGCTCCAGCTCCATCCCAGGAATGATACAGGAGAGTCTGCGAAGGTCTTCTGCTCTGGCAAAGCGCTTGCCTCCAGCAACTCACATCTGGTCAGGTGGCTCCATCAACAACCCCACGGGCACATTGGGCTTTGGAAGGTGGCCATGGAAAAGCAGAGAGCTTGCTGTGAGCCGCAGTCGCGGGGTAATACCTGATGACGACCTCCTTGAAATGTCAGCGCTTATGGTGGAACGGGGCTTTTTATGAGGCAGCCACCTGTTCCCCTTGCATTACCTCATTGCTACTCGAACCAACTACTGGAGCCCCAGCTGCAAAGTGGTTTTAATTAAAATGATTTATTGCTCAATACCAGTTTGTCCCCTCTTTTGGGTATATCTTAGAAGGTATTTTTTCCTTATCAGTTCATCACTGGGCTTACGCTTTAAGGGACTGTACCCACTGGTGTCGCTAGGATCAGAGTAGAGGATGTGGATTTTAACTGAGCAATGACGTAGGAACAATGTATTTTTAAGCTGGGCTTAGCTTTGTTTTGTGTATTTCTTTATACAACTGAATGAGGAGTGCCCTGGCTCCAAGCCACAACTCTCAGTAATAATTTTTTTTCAGATCCCTGGGCAATGGCATCTCCAACGTATTGTGCTTGTTCTCTTGACATCTTAATGCAGTTTCTAGGTCACTGAGCTAAGAAAAGATGATAGGTGCCACTAAAGTTAAAGGAGAACCATGTCTCCTTAAAGGAGAACCAGCCACAGGCTGGGCCAGGTTGATGGTACTTAGAGAAATCAATTATTGTCATGTACTGTCTTCATGCTGTGCCAGATCACTTAAAGATGAGGAAATTGTGTTAGCTTTCACTCCATCTGCAGGAGTTTGCGTGCTCCTACTTCCAGGCCACCTGTGATGAGTAGAGGATGTTGCTTATTGATCTATCAGTTACTACACATCTGTGCGGGGAAGCCAGAGGGGCTCTCCATCAGGTCTTAGCAGGCATCCATTAGCTGTCGGGAAGGGGTGTAGGTCATAATGTCCCAGGTTCTTTGAAAGGCTGAAGGGTGAAAGCAGAAGCACAAGGAAGTGAAGATGGCTCAGTGTGCAGGTGGAGGTCTGTCTTGACTTTGCCAGCCTGGAGAAGCTGCTTCAGTCTCACTATGGGGGTGTAAGGAGCTACCACGGAGGGTTCGTGGTCCCAGGGCTCCAGCCTGAGGAGGTCTTCTCCCCAGTGCCACTGCTGGAGCTGGCTGTGCCCAAGAGGTGAACAGGCAGGAGAGCTGCAGCGCTCTCCTGGTTGTGTTGCCATATCTATACAGGGGAGGGAATCTCAGCCCCTCCTAACTGGGGCTGGGATTCCCTTGTGTGGATACAGCACACACGAAAAAACCCTGGAAGTTTACTTCAGCAAGCTAATCCACAGGGACTAAGACATGTTTGAAGGACTCTCTTCTGCAAGTCTCCCAAAGGGTTGGTGCAGGATCAGGGATGGGAGGGGCTCTGAGAGCCCCAAGCCCTGTGTGGAGCAGAAGTGCACCCAGAAAACTGGGTGGAACGACAAGGAACTGAGCTCTAGCCAAGCAAAACATGCAGAAAATACTCTCCAAAATTCCTCTTCCTGCCCTTTCATCCCCCTGTTCTTGGTTCACCTCTGCAGCCTGTGAAAAAGGAGGGCTGCTGCCAACAGGAGAGGTTTGAGTCGTTCTTTGGGGAAGGGAGGGGAGCCTCTTACACCTGCAAAAAATTAATACTTATCCTTTCTGCCAAGAGATTAAGTTGAACACTTGGCACCTGCCAGATTCAGTGGAGTGAGAGCTGGTGGTGGATGTCTCACCTGCTCGTCCTCAGAGGAGAGGCTCTGGGGCAGGGGACCTCACCTGGATGCTGCAGGGTCCCCATGCCTGGGGCTGTATGGCACTCCACCGTCCTCCAGGAGACAAAGCCACCTTGTGCAAGTGACAGGCTGGTGGTACATGCACAGCTTCTCTCTGACATCTAGAAATGATCCTTGCCGAGGTGCAAAACCAGCTTTTTCCCCCCGGACCCTCAGGAGCTGAACCTGAGCCTCAGGTGCCCCAAGGCAGGTGGCAGCAGCCCACAAGAGCTGCGTGGGCAGGAGGTGGCTGCTCTGTGGGCACCGGTGTGGATGGTGTAGCTGGGGGCATGCGGTGTTGGCAGGCTGACAGACATGGAGGGGTCAGAGGGAGGTGGGTTGCAGGATGGCAGGCAGATGTCTGCATCACGGGAAGCCTTGGCAGCTGCCCGTGCTCGCCAGTCGTGCCGGGGACCAGATGGAGTTGGTGGGCACCAAGGAGCAGGTCCCCGCTGCCACCCCTCTTCTGCAGCTCTGCGTGGTGGCAGGGCAAGGGTGGCCCCACACCATTAGTCTCCAGTGGGTGAGGGGCTGCTGTGCTCAGGTCATAGAATCATAGAATGGTTAGAGTTGGAAGGGACCTTAAAGATGATGGATTTCCAACCCCCCTGCCCTGGGCAGGGACACCTCCCACTAGAGCAGGTTGCTCAAACCCCCATCCAGCCTGGTTTTGTCAGGAAAAGACACGCACAAAAATAAATGCAGAGATCGGGATAAATTCTGGGAGCAGAAATGCTGGTGAAATGCCCACTGGGCCTGTCACGAGCTTCATTTAAATACGGGCTGGCGGTGGTCACCTGGGTAGCTCCTGCAGGGTTGCTGGCTTTACACTGTATTTTAAAGCTAAGCGTGTTGGAGATGCTTTTCTGAGCCAAGATCTGTCACTTGCCTCTCTCCGTGTCCCCCCCCTCCCCGGGCTCTGGCAGGGTACCAAACAGCTTTCTTTTCTAGCTGCTGGTGGCCGTCCTCTCTGCCACTGGATGGCTGTCCCACGCCACCCCGGAGGTGTTCCCCACGCAGGAGATGCTGTGCTCCTGCTTCCCAGCCAAAGCCCTTCAGCTCCCTCTGCTCCAGAAGGCTGCGCAGGGCTCCCAGAGGTTTGTGTGGGTGCAAACCACCGTCTGCTCCCTGCTGCTCACCCGGGCTGGGGAAAATCCCACGTTTCAAGGGAATTTGTGCTGTGTGAGGTGACCCTGCTCCACGGCCACGGCTGGGAAAGCTGGTACAAGCGGTGATGGGGTGCGCCAGTAAAACACAGAGTTGTGTTTGGGACCTGTTTGTCCTCACAGGTTTCATGCTGTGGTTGGAGCTTCACCCCATAATTCACGTCTGCGAATGCTCTGTCTGGGTAAGGAGAGGTGGCAGCTCCTCTCCTGGCTTTCTGTGTAAATGCTCTGGTTTCGGAAGGTCTCCAGCTGCAGCCCGCGTTCACGTTCAACACCCTCTTACCTGTTGGCTTTTGGGTCACTGTTTGGTTGTGGCTGTTGAAAGGCTGAGATGAAAACCAAGCTGTTCTTTTGTTTGCCTGTCCCTCCGCTCCGTTGCATCCCCTCTCAGAGCACAGAGGCGATGCCTTCTCTGGCTTCTCCGGGGATGCAGCGTGTGGTGGGACAAAGCCTCCATCTCCTGGCAGCAGAGCTGCACGGCAGCCCGGCGCCACTCTCTGTCTCGGAGAGGAGGCACAAAGCTCTGGTGAAGGATGCAGGGCCAAGCCATGGCCGTGCCTGGTGTTCTCCTGCGAGGTTCAGCCCCTCCAGCCTTGGTGGAGCACAGGCACCTCAGGGTTTGGATACTCCCCCTGAGACCTAGGGGTGTTTGTCCTGGTCCTAAAGAAGGTTCTCACAAGGTTATTTTACTGCATTCCCACCTGATGACGCCCCAGCACCATCCAGCATCTGTTTTCCAAGGCTGGAAGCGAGGTTTTACGGCACAGGCAGTTTCAGGAGGGGGGGGGCAGTTTAGGGATTTTCTCTCTCAGCCTCTGATGGTGGGCTCAGCACGTTCACACTCTGCTACCTCAGAACTGAACCTTTCTGGAGTCCCCCAGAAGAAACTTAAAAGGCCATATTCAAAGTATTTTTCACACCTAATAAAGAGGTCAGGGCAGTTCTCGGCGTTGCGGCTGCAGCTTGAGCCTCTGGGATTTTTCCACGTCGAGATTTGCCCCTCCCATCACTTTTCCCCCTTTGGGCTCCTTGTGAGTGCCGAGTACCTGGTCCCAAGGGAGGCTTCCATGCAAACACGTTTATTTTTGTAAATGGTTTTAAAAGAATGACAAGGGAATTGCAAATGGATCTGAGCAAAATGGAAAAAGAACTGCAAAGAAGAAAACACTTTAGCAGTAAGATGGGGGAGTGCTGAGCTCTGCCAGCATCTCTGCAGGGTCCTCCCTCAGCTTACGCTTAGGGACCCTTGCCCCTGGCAGTCGGAGGGGGGACACTGTCCCATGGCTGATGGTCTGGGGGGACATTGATGTGCTGCAGGGGCTGCTGCCCTGCTCTCTGGGCTCTGCACCTGTGCTGGGTCCACGCTTAAGGTGGTTTAATTCAAGGTGGCAAAGCCACCTCTGGAGTCACCTCTGCAAAGCATCGGCTGGACGTGCGGTGGGGCTGGCACGGCATGTGTTGGCCCTCTTCGCCGTCTGCTTGTGGCTCCTGAAGGGCTTTTGGAGAGCAATCGCTTCCCGCTGCCGAGTCCTCGCAATTCCCTGTATTTTTGAAATGGTTCAAGTCTTCCCCCAACACCATTCTCCTTTCCAAAGATGCCCGCTGAGAACTTTCCATGTCCAGGCGCCCTGCTGCGTGTCCCCCCGGGAAGCTGGAGATGCAGTTTGTGGTGGGACACCTGCATCTCCCGGGTGGTGACAGCAAACCCTTCCTGCTTCAGAAAGGGCATGGCGGTGGCACTGATTGCAGAGGCTTGGGGACCACATGTGCTCCATGTGTCAGGGTCACAGTTAGAGCCAGTGGACAGCCCAGGCTGTCCTTGTGGCCACCAGACCTGGCTGCAAGGGGGATGGTGCTCACATAGAGGTTTTTCCCAGAACCCTGGGTCATCCAAATGCAGCCCGAGGAACTAGAACTTGCCTCGGAGGTGCCATCCCTCCCACAGGGTTGACACCTGATGAAGGGTGGTGGGAAGGAGAGGCAGTGAGAGGGGAAGCCATGCAACTGGGAAGCCGTGCTGCCTTTCAGATCACACCAGGTTCCTTCACCCCAGGGAAGGGGGGGGTGGTGGGGGATCCTGCCCATCCTGTGTGCCTGACTCCCCTCTGTCTTCCCCCAGGTGTCTCTCAGCCACGAGTGCACTCGTGCCATCATGAAGCTGATGTACTGCCCGCACTGCCGGGGCATGTCCAGCGTCAGGCCCTGCAACAACTACTGCCTGAACGTCGTGAAGGGCTGCCTGGCCAACCAAGCGGACCTCAACACCGAGTGGAAGTACCTGATGGGTAAGATGTCCTTCCTCTGCTGCAGCACAGCTGCCTCTCAGGGCCCCCTTTGAACCCGCTGAGGCCGTGTTTGGCGAGTAAAGGAAGGGCTGTGGGAGGCTCTTCTATGCTACAGTTTCTCTGTCGGTGATCTGACACCTAGAAGATATTGCATGACATTTTGCTGGGCTTTAATACCATTAGAGAGGACACTGCTGGGCTTTTCATCTTGCCTGTGCTCATTTGGAATTGCCCATGCTTTGCCTTCAAGTAATTCTGCTGCAGCACAGCTGCCTCTCAGGGCCCCCTTTGAACCCGCTGAGGCCGTGTTTGGCGAGTAAAGGAAGGGCTGTGGGAGGCTCTTCTATGCTACAGTTTCTCTGTCGGTGATCTGACACCTAGAAGATATTGCATGACATTTTGCTGGGCTTTAATACCATTAGAGAGGACACTGCTGGGCTGGCTAACAAGGGCTTGAGGAGTTTTCATCTTGCCTGTGCTCATTTGGAATTGCCCATGCTTTGCCTTCAAGTAATTTTTCCTTCCCTCCCAAGTGTTGAAGCTCAGGGATAGATTTTGCCACCTGTACATGGTCAGAGCTGCCTCCTCATCCCTCCCAGAGCACTTGGCAGAGCACAGGAGAAGCACTTGCTGCCGTCCTTGGGAGGTAGTCTAGAGATGTAAAGGCATAAACTCTTTCCATGGGTGGAATCACCTACTTCTAAACAGAAAGAGGTGTCTTAAACAAAGGCATGGTCGGGGGGAGGAAGGTACAGGCGTGACCAGGAATGGGAAAATTAGACTTGTACTTTAAATAAGAAAAGAGCTCATTGCGTTGTTGTTTTGTCACTCAGCTAAGATGATGGGTATTTTAAAGTGGGTTGTATGTGTATAGAGGTGTCCACTTCATTGAGTTTAAAGCCAGGAATACCACTGTGATGGTGTGGTCTGATCTCCTGTGCAACACGGGCTGGAGAACTTCAACCAGGCGTTTCTGCAGGAAATTCTGCACTGCCTGATCACACCTGGGCATCCTTTTTAAGAAGACCTCGGGTGTCACACAGCTGTTTTTCTAGAGCCTGTGGCTCCTGGTTTAAATGTGAACCACTGCTGAGAGTGACTTGTGGATGGACATGGCTTTAGATGGATGTGGTTTAAGGCTGGTGAGGGTCTTTATTTAGAAAATGATGTGGTTTTGTGGCAGCACACGTCCTGTTCCCATCTGCAGTCCATCAGGGGAGGTTGTTAGCAGTGGTAAAGCTTTCACTTCACCTTGTGCCCACAGAGCAGCACCCAGCAAGCTCCTCTTCCTCTCCCAGGTTGTACATTTAGACCTGGAGCAGTCTTAGGACCTGAAGGAGCCTTGATGTTCCTCTGGGCTCACAGAAGGCTGGGACCTGAGGAGATGAGCTTTGGGCTTGACCTATCCCTTGCCTTGGCACCCACGGCCTGGCTAGCAAGCCTGCCAGCTCACTAGCCAGCTGCAGCCTGACAGGCTGGCTCGGGGTCGACGTGTGGTGGTGTTAACAATAACAATCACGCTGAAGTTCAGGGGGTGTCATCTGCCTCTCAAGGGACGTTGCAAAATAAATATCAACCTGCTGCGCACGGGGGCCGGTGCTCTTGCTGGGTGAGGTGTGTTGGCCAGCTGCCCCCCTCGCTCTGGGGGCTAACGAACCAAGTGGCAGCTCACTGTGGCTAATTGGAGGTGTTCCCCGTGAGAACGACTTGGGAGGCTGCTGCCAAAGAGGGGGAGGAATATTCCCTTCCCAAGGGCTTACACCAGGACTTTGACAGCGTTTTGCCCTTCCCGGCCAGAGCAAGCCAACTGTTACCTGTCACAGCTCTCCTGGTGGGATGACTGCCCATCTCCTGAAAGGTCAACGTGCAGCTCTCCTTGATTGACAGGGAGGCAATTCCGGGTCCATTTTCCACTTATTCTGGCTTCCTCTACCCCAGGAGACACTGTCAAGGGGTGACGGCTGGGAGGAAATGGGAGCTTCTTTCAAATTGCAGTTGTACATTTTAGTGTCAGAGGTCACAATTTGATCAAGGACTGGAGCAAGACGTGGAGTCAAAGGCAGCGGTTCACTGGCACTGTCCATTCTTCACCCTCCTCCAGGCCCTTCTGTGCAGCCAGAGGGGATTTCGTTACGCTAAACACAGAGTTACTCTTCCAGTTTGACAAATTAGGGCAGGTCAAATTAAGGGAGATTTTTATAGTAAGTGGTTCAGACATAATTTTTCACTAATTTGGAGGTGCAGCCTTAGATTTAAATGTCTGTATCTCAACGTTAGTGCCTCTGCAAGGAAAATACAGTCTGGAAGATGACACCGCAACCCCTGAGGGGCAGCGAAGTTAAACTGTGAGCTCTTTAATGGTGCAGGAGATGTTATTTCCCAGAATACAAAAAAAAAAGTCACCCCCTTTTATGGCACGTTTAGCTTTAGAAATCAGTGCTGCCATAGCACTGCGTTGCAGGAAAAGACAGCACATTAATGTGGAAGCTGGCCCTTGTTTCCAGTCTTGCTCGAGCTGACCAGTGAAACCACTTTTCTTTTTTTAAGTGCTGAAAATAAATGCATAATGTTTCCAAGCTGTGGCTTTACATATTGTTAAATCCTGTATTACAGACCTGAGCAAAGAGTGTTTTGTGATCCCAGCTCCAGACCGGCTGAGGTCTGAGCCCTCCCGGTTGTTTGACTATTGCCCTTGCTCCCCGCAGGCGGGACCTGCTTTTGGACTGTGAGCCCTGTGGGCATGATCTGGTGTCCTCTGTGGGTTTGTGCTGTCCCTCATCTAGTCTTTACCCTTTGAACATCAACCATGTAACAGCAGAGAGAACATATTTGAGAGGGTTGAGCGTGCTGTTAAATTGACAGCGGTGGGCTCAGCGTCAGAGCTTCATTATTAGCACTCTGTGTCCACTGTCGTACCTAGTGCTTCTTCACAAACCTCACCTAGACCTCGTGGAAGCCATTTGAGGTCTTTCTGCCGAGTCCTGGTGGCTTGCACAGGCAAGGGACTGAACACTTTCCTAGCAGGTTTGAAGTGGTCTAGTGGGAGGTGTCCCTGCCCGTGGCAGGGGGATTGGAACTCGATGACCTTTAAGGTCCCTTCCAACCCAAACCATTCTATGATTCTATGAAGTGGTGGTGATCCCCAACCCACACCATTCTATGATTCTATGAAGTGGCGGTGGTCTGTGGTTGTGCCCCAGCTGGCTGGACTCCTGCTCAAAGAAAATTTGCTGTGCAGCTCAAGGATAAGTGTCAGTCCTTTAAAGCAGTGTCACGGGTGACACATACAGACTGTGGGATGGTGTAGGCTGAAGGACACGTTTTACTGATACTCTGTGGAACTGCAGGGTGTGATCCACCTGGTGGGTTCATTGCTCCTGACTAATGTCGGCCGTACAAACACGTGCTGAATAAGCTTTTCTCCAACATCACACCATCTGCTGTGACAGTCTCCTGCCAGGCTGATGGGTGAGCTATCAGGATTTAGGACAGAAGAATTAATCACTCCTAATTAATAACTCCATTTGTGAATGGTACGGATCTCCAGCCTTGACCCTGGGATTTGACCTTCTTTGTGTAGAGAAGAACCACCACGAAGCCATCGCACTTGTTTTCTTCCATGGGGCAAGGCCACAGGAACACAAAGTGCTTTCTGCTGCAGATGAGCACGGGCCACCCCAGGGCTCTGACAGATCCCTTGTCCTGCCAGGAGGTTTCTGGTGTGCCCTGGGGGACACAGACCACGCTGGAGCCATCTGTGATCACACATAATTGAACGCCAAGTCCCTAAATGCTGATGGAGCTTATGCTTGGCCTGGCCTCCGAGCTACTAAAGCACAAGTGGTAGGAAAATGAGGCAGCAGCAGCCTTAGCAGTGACTTTCAGAATTATGATTTTTGAATGGCAAAGTCAGACATGGTTAAGGTCCCATTTTAGATGTCCAAACCCAGTCCCTGCCATCTCGCTTGAACCCCGAGTATGTCAGCTCTCCTCTGCAGTGGTATTCTCCAGTGGCCCCAGCTCTATGACCATATAGGCTGTCCTTATTTCAGACCCAACCTGGGTGTTGAGAACCTTCTCTGGAGGTAGGCAGAGGTTAGGAATGTTTTTGCAAGCCAAGCACAGTCCTAAAGCAGCCATCCAGGCAGGAGCTTCCAGGTTAGACACGTGCACTTGGACATCAGAGCTTTCCAAGGTAAGAGGAGCTGAGAGCAAGGGGCACCGCTCAGTCACTCCCTGTCCTGTTTACCCGTTTAGTTGTGGGCATTTTGCTCTGCTTCTCTGCCTTTGTAGCCTGGTATTTCCCTGGCTGGTTACGTGTTGTTCTTCCAGAGGTGATGGTGAGAAGAATTACTCCTTTTCTCACTCCTTCACTGCCACAGAAGCTATTGTCCCACATCCGGTACCTTTGGCACTTTATTGAGCCCAATTCTCTCACTTTTCTCTGGCTGTGGTGCTTTACTGAAGACACGCTGTGAGTTAAGAAGGTCAGGGCCAGGAATTGCTATTATTATTTCTGCACCAATTTTCCATTTTTCCTTTCTGTGGCACCCTGGGGAATGTTGGTCACTTCATGTGAATACAAGTTGCATTTACCATTTGCAGGAGGTGACCTCTGTTCCTCTGCCACCGAGGGTGGCTTCACCTGTGTGCTGGGAAGGGACAGCTGTCCCGTGCCAGAGGAAAATGAGCAGAAGTGAAAATGGAGAGATGTCTCCCTACAAGCCTGCCAAGGAGCCAACAGCTTCTCCCACCCGGTGTGAGCCTGATCTTCAACGTGGTTTGTACAGAGTCTGATGAGGGGTGTCTCTGTCTGTTTCACTAGATTCCCTGGCCGTGGTGGCTGATCGCATTGATGGACCGTACAACGTAGACACTGTCATAGGGACCATTCACCTGAGGATCGCCGAAGCTATTTCTAACTTGCAAGAAAACAAGGATTCCCTCACAGCCAAGGTAAGAGCGTGTGCCTGGGCCTGGCTGAGGACCAAATGCTTCCTGTGCTCACTATTCAGCTGAACTGAAGGAGGTGAAGGATGAAAGCGATCATAATGCCCGCTCTTTTAATGATAGGAAACCACCTTACATGGGCAAAAACCTTCTCAGGTGTTTCCAGGTACTCCTCTCTGCTGCATCCAGCCAGCCTCGTCCTTTAGGTACAGACAGGCAAGGTGGGACTGCCTGTGCAGTGACTGCGGGAGGCACGGGGACATTTGCTCTCGGGTGCCTCTGTGTCTGAAGAGTCCTGAAGTATTTTGGCTGAGCTGAGGCATCCACAGAAAGCGCATGGTCCCTAGTGACAGAAGGCAGCTGCTTTAACCTGCCTTGGGGTGATGTTCTGCAGTGGAAATGCTGGGCTATCGGGTTGTATCTGTGGCACAGAGTTGCAATCCGGCAGTCCATCTGGAGAGTATAAAACTGTCTCTTCTGAGGCTCACCTGTCTTCCAAGAAGTATATCATGAAGCTCTCTTCCATTGGTCTTCTATTTTTAGTATATTTTCCCACTTAACCACAGTCACCTCTGTAGCTGCAGGTAAGAGAAGCTCTGGGAACAAAACCAGCCCTCTGGGGCTCCTGCTTTTTGCCCAGACATTCCCCAGGTCCTGCAGCTATCCCACAGTTAGGGTAGAGATGCAGATGAAAGGAGCGGGGCAGGTCCTAACTGGGTCCTGGAGAAGGGAAGGGCCAGAAGTATTGCTTAGGCAAGCAGGAATTCACTGGCACACGTCAAAACACGAATAGCAGCGTGCATCCAAGTACTCCTTTAGGTTCCTTTTTGACATGAAAGGCCATATTCTTTCTTCCCTTGTTACGTGAGGCTGAAGTTGTCCACATAAAAGAAACCCATGACGTGGGAAAACATGGCATCATCTGCAAAGAAAGATGTTTCCAAGGGGTGTGTAGGAAATCTGGTAAAATGAAAAGGAGTAAATAGTCTAAGTGGTGTTTGACTGGAGCAATCGAGCATGTTTGAGAAGCTGGTCTGGTGACCAGGTGACTGTAGCTTTGCTGGTGGCAGAGGTCAGGACCTGCACATCGCTGCAGCTCTAAGCTCTGGTTTTGAGCATGGCAACGTGTTTAGGTAAAGGATGTTGTTGTCAGATGAGTTTGGGACTGGCCCACTACACTGCAGAGCACTCCCTCTGCTTCCTCCCACTCCCCCTCATTCCATGAGGCTCTCCGATGGATTTTGGGCAGCAGGAGCTATCAGAGTGTATCCAAAGATCTATTTGCTGTCATTATGCAGGAGGCTATTGATCACCTCAGCCTGCAGGACACGTGTTCTCTCCATCAGTAATAGGCATTGCTCACCTAAAGCCCTTGGGCTGGCAAGGGGGTCACCTTGATACCCATGCTCATCTGGAGCTGCTACAAGAGCCACTGTCCTGGAGACCTCCCAGGGCTTTTACTTCCCAAAAGAGTATTTTCCTGCTAACAACAGTAATAGGCCAGTAGGAAAGATACAGCAGTGAAACCAAATTGGGTTTATTTTGGTAGGTCCGAGTTGAAAATGCTCTACATGCAGTTCTCAAGGTGGGGCTTTTTGCATGGAGCAAAGGAGAGAGGTGAACAAATTGGCTTGGTGCTGAGCTGCCATAGTGGTTGAATCCATCTGGTCAGCAGGACCGTGCAGCCCAGGAGGGGGCTTTCTGGGCTGGATGTCCCTCAGACACACCAGTGAGACCCGCTGTAACCAAAGGAACTTGTCTAGATTAGAACTTTGCTGAAGGCTGTCAGAATCCTCTAGCAAAAGCATCCAGCAGCTGGCACAGGCTTGATTTCTCTGCTTTAAGGGGGCACTGCACAAAGATGAATTTATCCATCTGGATGTCTGAGGGCTCCTTCCATCAGCCACGGCGAGGCTCAGTTGCCCGAGCACTGGCTATCTGCAGCAGAGGTGTTGTTGCCTGGAATGGTCATGCAGAAACTGGGAGAAACAGGCGCTTCCAGGACACCCTTTGTCTCCTCCTAGGGCAAAGTCTGAGGATTTGTACCTTCAAAGTGTTTCTGCTCTCCTTTGGCTAGAAAGCACACCTGGGCAGGTAGTTGGGATGATGGGAGGTACCCAAAGATTGCAAGAATCGTTGGGGTAGTCCCACCTGGAATCAATGAAGCTCACATACTCTGCAATCTTGAAGCCCACACCGTTGGTGGCTCACCTAAAGCCCTTGGGCTGGCAAGGGGATCACCTTGATACCATGCTCATCTGGAGCTTGCAAGAGTCATGGAGGTAGTCCCACCTCAGTCTGTTGTTCGAATCAATGAAGCTCACATACCCTGCAATCTTGAAGCCCACACCGTTGGTGTAAGGAGTGTGAGCAACTCCCATCTTGTTCTTACCAGAATTTTATTTTTCAGTCATAGTAGGAACAGATAAAGTTGCTAGTAGTAATTTCATATCAATGTTGGTGACTTATGCAAAAACATGCGATAATTTTATGTTAGTGAGGAACATTTTGCTCAATAGCAGTAGCCAAAACCAGTTGCAGTGTGCTGAAGACACATCATGGCATTAGAGTAACCTGACCACAAACTGAGCCAGAATCTTGGAGATCTTGCAGGCAGGAAAGATAAACATACTTAAGAAGGAAAGAAAGAAAAACACACCACAAACATAACTGTGGAGTGCTAATTAATTAAAGAAATAGTATCAAAGCACAGGATGGAGAGTTTTGCTTGTTTTTCAGGTTTTCCAAGGCTGTGGAAATCCTAAAATCAGCACGAAAGGCTCCAGCAGTGAGGACAAGAAAAGGCGGGGGAAGGTCACGTTGGAAGAAAAATCATCTGCGCAAGCACTGAAGATGCTGGTGAGTTTGACTCCAAAGCTCCCTCCCCTCCAGTGTGCCAGGGCAGGCTGGTGCACTGCCTCCCTGGGAGCCCCAGTAGCACCAGTAGCCCAACTGGTGCAGCGCTGGGTCTTGCGGGTCAGGTCAGACCACCCCTCAGGCTGCTGAATCGCCTCTGCTGGTGAGTCTGGAGAAGATCAGATTGGCGAGTGCTGGTGTGACCTGAGCAGATGTGATCTTGCCTTGGCACAGAGTCCAGGTCTAGGTTGCTGATAACTGATAATATCTCAGGGATTTGGTGCCAAACTTACCTGAAAAGGCTCCTTGCCATTAGTGTCATTCAGCCTCAGGTGGTCCAGCCTGGATATTGGAGCCAGAGGTCCTCCTCCATGGAGATTTTGGATTCTGTGGACAATGAGCTGTGGGATCTGCCATAGTCCCACGTTTCAGAGGCTCCTCACTCACAGGCACCTGCCCGTCCCACCCTGGCAGAGCCTCCCACCAAGGGTGCTTGTCATGGCCCAGAAGATGATCTTTTCCTGGTTAATCTTATGGTACCAGAATAGTCCTGAGCATGTAACCTTTAGCCTTGGGTGCTTGGGCAGAAGGTTGATCCTTAGGGGAAGGTTGGTGACACATCCCTGTCTGCATAAAAACAGACTTTGCGGTGGTAAAACAAAACAACAACAAAAAAGGAAAAATAGGCAGGATCCTTGTCCTTTCCACAGCCCTGGAGCACCTCAGAGCTCTCCTGGCCCTGAGCATCCTCTTTGTTTACAGGTTTTAGATGCCAAAGGGAATCTGACAGCTCTCAAGACCTACTGGATCACCCTTCCCGGCAGCCTGTGCAGCAAAAAAGTAATGGCCAGCTCAGCAGCAGATGACAAGTGTTGGAACGGGATGACCAAGGGCAGGTATGGAGAGGGTCAAGGTGCCAGGATAGCACTGTTCTGGGGTGAGAGAGGGAGGGTTTGATAAAAGGCACCTAAACATCATCTCAGCCAGTCCCAATTGTTCGGGCTGAGATGAAAGGTCTGTCCCTGTCCCCAGAAATTCTGTGTTTCCTGAAAAACTGGTACCTGGGAATGTCAAGCCTGTTGTCACTTTGCTGTGTGTTGGGGGGTTAAGCATTGACATGCATTCAGCCTGAAATAACTGTGTAGGTTTGTACTAATTAAGCAGTTTTGCAATTCCACATGCACTGAGAAGGCAGGAGGGCTAGATTTACCCCACAGGCTCCAGAGCTGTTGATGAGAATTGTGTACCCATCTCTCTATCCATACCTGCTCTGAGCTGCTGTTCCCTCATGAGAGGAGGCACTTGGGTGACATCAAGCAGCTGCAGAAACCACCTCCCACCCATGGCTGAGGGCTAAAGGATGGCTGTGAGGGGTGATGGGCAGCTGCTGGACATGCACCTTTCTCTGCTCCTCTCCACAGACCTGCTGGGCTGGTCTCTGCCAACCTGGAGACAGCAACTTTTGGTTCTTCCATATTTCACATCGTTGCTGGCAGTGCCTCAGATGTGCAGGAGCAGATGGGCCAGGGCACTGCTGAAGGGAGCAGCTCAGCCCTCATTGCTGGTTGGCAGCTCCCAGTTAACTGAACCTTCCCTGGGGGCCTGTCTGGTTGTACTGGACAGGGGACATTCAGTTGTCCCAGGGTGTGAGCCCCCACAGCATTTAAGCAGGGCAGGGATGAAGGTGTTCCTCAGCCTCCTGTATGGATGGAGCTTTTCCATCGGGGAACATAACTGTGACTCCACAGGTACCAGCCTGAGAGCAACCCCTCAGCCTTTCCTGTAGGAGACCCCTCCCCATGCCAGGACAGTGATGCTGCAAGGCCACCAGCCACCTCCTGCAAGCTGAGGTGGCCTCAGGGAGAGCCCCGGGCTCTGATGGGGTCTCGCCATGGCAGCACGGCTTGGCCATCCGAAGAGCTGGCCAAATACCAGTATATGGAGGTCATTCAACAAGCCAACACCACTGACTGCAGCTTCTCTGGGGTTCAAAGAGGCTGGATTATCACCGGTGTCTGTAACGAGAAGAGGTGATCTCGGCTGTGGGGAGACATCTAAACCTGTCGCCTTCCTTTGCAGTTACCTGCCCGAAGTGATGGGGGACGGCCTGGCTAATCAAATTAACAACCCGGAGGTGGAGGTGGACATCACCAAGCCAGATATGACCATTCGCCAGCAAATCATGCAGCTAAAGATCATGACAAACCGTCTGGGCAACGCCAACATCGGGAACGATGTGGATTTCCAAGACGCAAGTGAGTTTAGCAGAACCAGAGAGGTCCATGGCGAGCGAGAGGGGCCAAGCAGCCACCCCTGCCAGCCTGCATGGACCTCTGTGCAGACCCTGCAGATGGGCCTGCATGGCAGAGAAGGGTTGTGGCAACCTGGCTTTTGGTTCAGGGCTGCAGAGGGTCTGCTCAAGTGCAGCCACATCGCTGGGGGGTGGCTGGAGGCTGTGCTGCTCTCAGAGCCTTGCTGAAACCTCGAGGGTTCTCTCCAGTCCCAGCCCTCCTGATGGGGCTGTTTCATAGAATGGAACAGCTCAGGACCTTAAAGATCATCTCATTTCCAACCCCCCTGCCCTGGGCAGGGACACCAACCACCAGACCAGGTTGCTCAAAGCCCCATCCAGCCTGGCCTTGAACCCCTCCAGGGATGGGGCATCCACAGCTTCTCTGGGCGACCTGTTCCAGTGTCTCACCATCCTCAGAGGAAAGAATTTCTTCCTAATATCCTAAATCTCTTCCTAAATCTCCCCTTTTAGTTCAAAACCATTACCCCTCATCCTATTGCTCCTCTCCCTGATGAAGAGTCCCTCCCCATCTCTCCTGTAGGCCCCCCCTTAGGTACTGGAAGGGACTATAAGGTCTCCCTGGAGCCTTCTTGTCTCCAGGCTGTGGAACCCCAACTCTCTCAGCCTGTCCTCCAGCAGTTTCCAGCTGGAGCAATGGGTGGTTAAAGCCAACTAGAGATCAGGTATGGGCTTGCATGCCAGGGAGGAGGAGATGGCCAGGGCAGGGCTGGTGGCCAGAGCTCCCCGGGGTTGCAGCAAGGGGATGGCAGGGATGGGGGCTCACCCCGCGTTTGTCTCTGCGCAGGTGACGACATGAGTGGCTCCGGGAGTGGGGACAGCTGTCCTGACGACGTCTGTGGCAAAAGACTCTCTAAGAGCCCCAGCACCAGGCAGCCAGAAACGCACGCTATTCCTAAGCAGTCCGGACACGGCATCAATGGGGCCAGCAGCAGATCTTTGCCTTCTGCCTTCCTCCTCCTCCTCCTCCTTTGGGTGGCTACCGGGCAGCACTTGTGCCGGTAACTCACCAGCACAGCCAGGAAAGAGACTGCGGCCAAGGGCTTCACTTTGCCAAAACCGACCGACTGACCGACCGACAAAAGGACGTATTTAATTCACCTTGGCAAAAAAAAAAAAAAAAAAAAAAAAAAAAAAGAAAGAAAGAAAGGGGAAAAAAAAAAAAAGGAGGGAAGAGAAAAAAAGGTTTCAGTTGTTTGCTATTTCTGGCAGTGCTCGAGCTGTTTTCTTCTTTCTTGGTCTCTTCCCCAATGCTGGGTCCTTCTTTCCGTACCTCATTGTTTTACTTTTGTTATTGCCACAGGACTGGCTCTCGGGGCTGCCACCAGCCTTTGTGGGGAGGTCCCCGGGGGGGAACCCACCCCGGCCGGCCCCTCGGGGGGCAGCTCTCCTGCTGCCTCCAGTGGAATATGCAATTGCCCTGACCTTGTTCCCCAGCGCTGCTGACCCTGCGCTGCCCAAAGCACTGCGGCGCCGAGAGCAGCTCCACTTCCCAGGATGGAGAGAGGGAGACCATCAGCGTTGCTTCAGGGCTGCATCCAGGGGCTCTCTCTCGGGTTTGTGGTTTTTTTTTTCCTCCTCTGTACATCCTGGGCAGGCAGAGACAGCCCTTCGCTTCCAGCGGCGTACGTAGGAGCCTGAGCAGGTTTGGTGGGTTGAACTGCAACAGTTTGGCTGTTGGACCCAAAAAACGCAGAACTCCCTTTTTTTCTTTGGAAAGGTCACGAGTGGGTTTCTCGACTAGAGCTCGTAGCTGACGACAATTTGAAATGTAGGTCTCCTGCATCTAAGTGACTGGGAATGAGTGTTAGGGATTGGGGTTTGGGGTATTTTTTTCTTTGCATGCTAGTTGGAAAGCCATTTTTTTACCCAAGTAATAATGGTCCAATTTCTACCTGCAGTGCAGTACCGGCGTAGGTAACAGAGAGATGAAAATATGCACAGCGGGATTCTCCGCTTGACAGACAGTTCTGCTGCCTCCTCCTCCTCCCATGGCCCCAGCCGTGGGTGGGAATCCCTTTTTTTTTTTGGTGGTAAGAAAGACTTTTTACTAACTGGAGTGGAAAGCCATTTTTTTACCCAAGTAATAATGGTCCAATTTCTACCTGCAGTGCAGTACCGGCGTAGGTAACAGAGAGATGAAAATATGCACAGCGGGATTCTCCGCTTGACAGACAGTTCTGCTGCCTCCTCCTCCCATGGACCCGGCCGTGGGTGGGAATCCCTTTTTTTTTTTGGTGGTAAGAAAGACTTTTTACTAACTGGAGCATTGGGGCTGGTTGTGAGAGCTCACACACGTGGGAGCAATCTCCCAGGCAGCAGCCTTAGGGCAGAGAGGGGTCAGGGGTGACGAGCCCTGGGCAGGTCCCTACCCAGGGGACTGGCTCGAGGTAGCACCTACCGGGGAGGACATGGGGATGGGACATGTTTTGTTTGGGATATCTTTTCTTTTAGTGTTTGTTCCTGTTGTATTGTAGGTTTTTCAGTGAATTCCCAAGCATTGGGGCTGGTTGTGAGAGCTCACACAGGCGGGAGCGACCTCCCAGGCAGCAGCCTTAGGGCAGAGAGGGGTCAGGGGTGACGAGCCCTGGGCAGGTCCCTACCCAGGGGACTGGCTCGAGGTAGCACCTACCGGGGAGGACATGGGGATGGGACATGTTTTGTTTGGGATATCTTTTCTTTTAGTGTTTGTTCCTGTTGTATTGTAGGTTTTTCAGTGAATTCCCACTTTCCCTGTCCCTTCCCCATCCTCCCACGCACCTTCACTGCTGAGGGATGGGGTGAAACAACGGGTCAGACACCCACCAGCAGCTCTGGGAAAGGCCAGGCTCACCCTTGGCCACCCCATCCCACCACGCACCAGCCGCTGGGTCACACAGGGGGCTGCCCAAAACCCAAAATACTTGGTGGGGTGGACTCTGTGCTGGGTTTTGAGACTGGGGGGTGGTCGGTGAAAGATATAAATATCCTCACGTAGCTGTAGGAGTATCTGTGCTCGTAGGGCTGTTGTGCTTCAGGGCTTCCAGAAGGCTTCTGTACGTCACAGGTAGGGCAAACGTCAGCTGGAGATGTAGGTGTAGCAGATGTGATAGATACGACACGGTCACTGTGACCAGTTGGGCCAAGAGCACGCCCAAGGGTTGGGCTTCATTTGTATGGCGTTGGGTTTGAGTTTCCAAGGTGTTTGTACTCCTGAGAGGGAGGGCAGAGCTGTGTCTATCTCCTGCTTCGCTGGTCTGCGCAGCACAGGTTGGAGCATCTCTCCTCTGTCCTGCCAGAGGAGATGTGCCATTGGGCTGAGCAAACGTTATGAGGCTGGGGTTTGGCTGTTTTCTAAGAAAGGGGGAAAAAAACCAAACAAAAACCTAACATTTTTAACATTAGCAGTTTCTAGAATGTGCAATTTGAGAAAAGAGGAGAACATGAGCAAGGTAACACCAAAATGTGGCGCAGGTAGGTGCGGAGGGAGCTTCTCGCCTGCCCTCCCTGGGGCAGGGGTCCCACCTCGTCCTGGGGCTGGGTGATGATGCTTGTGGTTCATCACACTGGGCAGAGATTTTAGGCCAGTTTTGACCAACCACTCCAAGTCGCAGTGACTGATGTGACTCGCTTGGTGTCCTTCCTGCCTGCTCACCACCTGCTGATCTAACCTGGTGGGGTTTCAGAAACGAAAGCCAGGATGCTGGACGCTGGCTAAAGGACAGACAGCACCAGCAGACCCATCAACACATCTTGTTTATCAACAAGATAAACACAACTCATGGATTTATACAGATTTATTTGCTTCTAGAAATATGTCAAGTTACGCATTTTACTTTTATTGCTCTAAAGAGTTCCTGTCTTTTTTTTTTCTTTTTTCTTTTTTTTTTTTTTAGCAATTGCCAATACAAATGTAGCCTTCAGTTACAGAAATCCCCACAACCAATCCTGCAGAAACTTTACATCCAAAGCGGGAAAAAAAAAAGTTGGGGGGGAGGGGTGTTGAAACGTTGTACCCTCTTCAAAAATGGTTGGGTTGGGTTGCGAGTTTTAACAGGCGACTGCCAAGGTCAATGTTTTTGCTTTGCTGAAGGAGGGATTGAAAGGGAAGTCCCCGTCGTCTCCATTTCTGTGCAGTCAGCGTTTGCTGTCAGCTTGTTACCCTCTACAGCTTCTTACGGGCCCCAGGGGGAACACACCTTCAATCTGAAGCCAAGGATTTACTGCTCTTCCAGTTAATATTTTAACAATTTAGTAGCCCAAATTATTGGCCCTGTTTTGATAGTAAAACCTGATAGTCCAAATTAATAAGGCAAAGGTTCAAGGATACAGTAAAAACCATCACACAGGAGAAACCCTCCCTGATACCCCTCCCCGCTGTGGCTGGGGTTGAGCTGACGCTTCAGTGTCCCTCTGGGCCCCGAGGAGGAGCAACCTGTTCTAGGTGGACCTGCTTTGGCAGGGGGGGTTGGACTAGATGATCTCCAGAGGTCCATTCTGTGATTCTGTGTTGATGCTTCAGCCCTCCTGGAGCTGGGCTGGGGTTGGACATGGTCGTGGTTGGCAGCCTGAGGTCTGCGTGGGCGGCGAGGGCAGGTCTGGGGGCTCTCCCCCTCTTTGCCAGGAGGCACATGATGTTGGTGTTGATGCTTCCTCCCTCCTCACCTCGGGTCCACTTGGGTTTATTTTGGATTCCTTTTCACACAAGTCCGCCTACGCTGCTGCTTTCCATCAGTTCCCCGTTATTTAGCTTTTCTGTTCTCTTCCTTATCCCAAAGCCATTTTCCCAACCTGTTGTAGTTTGGTGGCCCGGGGCTGCATTTGGCCGTGCCACCTTCTGCTGGGGAGCCCAGACAGCCGAGTCCCCCCAGGGTATCGACCCCGTATCGCTCTACGCTAAAGCAAACCCAAAGCCAACCATAGTTACCCAAAAACTAGGCATCTGCTGGCACAGCTCAACAAGCTGAAGTCAGCCCAGGCTCAGACAAGCCCTGACCCCACGCTGGGGCTGGCACGGAGCCTGTGGCCTTTTCAGTGCTTATAAATGACATTTCCTGGGCTACCACTTGCTCAAAACGGTTGTGACAAACGTCCCCAGGCCGGTGGTGGCCGAGGGCTGCAGCCACGGCGGTGGCTGGTGGCCACCATGCGTTGGGTGTGAGGATGGGGAGCTCTGGGGAAGGGGGGTGTCTGGGGAGGAACGTTTGCTTCCATGTTATCCAGGTGGTGATTCGTGGTGTTTCAGTTAGAAAAGGCCTCGTACTTCACAGGGATGTGGCCGGGGGCGGGAGGTAGTGGTCTAGGGAAAAATATTAACGAGGACCCCTGTCCCTGGAAGGGGGAGAACCAGAAATAGTGGATTTCCAAGTGTCTCTGTCTTTCAGCCTGCTCTTTCGTGCCATAACGTGTATGTTTTAACTAAGGGCGAGGGTCTCAAAAGGCTTTGAGAGCGCAGCTACTTATCATTTACAAATGACAAACTGCCTGTTGTTTTTCCGGTGGGCTTGGTAGGGGCTAAGGTAGAGCGAAATATCTAAAGTCCACCTTTGCTTTAAACAGATGCATTTCTATCTGCAGAAGTAAGAATTATTTCACTTATTGGCATAGCTGGACAGTTATCTATTTCTTTCTGTTACCAAGGTACTTGTAACTCTCTTGCACTGTTTATCTAAAGTTGAAATATGTTCTTTGAATCCTTGTATAAATAAAAAGGCTGGAGACTTAAATCTGTATTTACAGGGCGGTTTTCTTTCTTCTTCTCCATTTAAGCTGAGTTTGGAGTTTTCTTTCTTTTCCCTCGTTAAGGCACAGGTGAAGGCCAGGTGGGGAATGACGGAGGAGTGACATCGTGCTTTCAGCCACAGGGTTTGCAACGGGCTGATGCTGGGAGACGGGGGGTTTGCCTGTGTTCAGCCCCACAGAATTTTGGAGGAGCAACTGCGGGGGCTGTTGGGCAGTGATGTGTGCGGAGACAAGGTGAGCCTGGTTTGACTCATGGAAGAGAATGTGCTGGATCTTCCCTTCCTCATACAGGTGCGCAAAAAGTCATGGCATAATAGTACAAGGAGCTGGAAACACCCGTGAGACAAGGTGAGCCTGGTTTGACTCATGGAAGCGAATGCGCTGGATGTTCCCTTCCTCACACAGGTGCACAAAAAGTCATAGCATAATAGTACGAGGAGCCGGAAACATCGTGGTATTTGTCATTCCAAAGTGTTGTCCTAATTATTTGCCGTGGCCTCGTACCGGTGTGGCTGCGGGCCGTCGCAGTGACCTGGAGGTTTGGGATGGGTGCTGCAGAAAGGTCTGTGCTTCAGCTCTGCCCTCTCCCCTTCCGGAGAGCACAGGGGTCACAGTGACACCTCGAAAGCTGCTCATGAAGTGTCAAAAGAGATTTGATAACTGGAAACTACTAAGATTGTATCTAGCTGCCTGGAAGCAAATATCACTTAAATTTAATAAATTGAGTGCTACCCTTGAGTGAGTAGGTATTTCTTTAGCTCCCTGTCCTGCAGTTACAGCTACTTGCACCACATGCACACAACGTAGAAAGGTTGGTCTTCTCCTTGGAGAAGTTGTTTGCAGACCAGTCACCTCCTTTGCCTCCCCTGTGTCTAATTATGATCTTAAGGAATGGCCACTTCCAGCTGTGTGTGTCTTGAAGCCGTTTGAAAACTTGTCTGTTGGTTTGTAATGCTGCTGAGCAGCCCGTGTTTGCACTGCTAAGAGCTTGCAGAAGGCCTAGGGTGGGATTGAAGCTCAGCTCAGCTCCTGCTTCCCTGAGCAGGGAAGGTTTCAGGGGCTCTAACAGCAGCCCCTGACCTACCAGGAGCTCACCAAGACGATGGGGCCACGCACTTCACAGCGGTGCACGGTGAGAGGATGAGAGACAGCAGAACCGGGGCTGTTTGTGCCGTACCCCAACCAAGAGTGACACCAAGACCTGAAACACCCCTGAAAACCTGAAACACCCCAGCAAAATCTGGACTGAGGCATCAGACCTTTTCTAGGCAGAGGATGAAACTGTTAACCCTGCAGTTCAACCATCTTCCTGCAGAGGATGCAAATGTCTTCACTGCCAGGAGGTGGCATGTGCTTTTAGCTTATAATTAGACTCCATGTAACGATAACTACCCTGTTCTTATTTCCTCCTCTGCATGGGGCAGGCTGGTGGGAAGGGACAACCTTCCAAGCATGAAGGACCGTCCTCAAGTCATCTGCTGGCAGGTGGCTAAGAAACATCCAGAGCCCCACCGAGAAGCAGCAGAGAGGGTGCCGAAGCGGTGACACTGGACTGTGCTAATGGGACAAGAGAGCTGCTCTGGGATGGTGGCACCCAGGGGCCTCCTGGACCAGTGCCTGGGTGAGCCACGGAGAACTGGTACGCCAGTAAGTCACACCAGGTATGTCTGGCAAATCCCAGAGCAATCTGCTGGGCGGCTGCTGCCCATACGGATCGGTGGAGGGTTCCTGCAATATAAAGATCACAGTTTTGGTAACAAGAGCAGGTGTGATGGAAAGACAGTGGGCACATTGCAAAGGGAGGAGTGTTCTTGCCATTAAAAATAGTCATTTACCAGGTTTTTGGGCTGCAGTGAAGCCGAGTATGACACACAGACACAAACAGCAGGCACTTGGGAAGGAAAACAGAGCAGTGAAATACATTTTTCTAATGGTGGGAGGTGACACCGCACAGCAGAAACGCATCTGAGGAGGTGGTGGGGATCCCTGTGCCCTGCTGGTGCAGAACATGGGGTGGAAGGGCTGTCATGGAGCAGCCAGCTCACTCCTGGCTCAGTGTCCCCCCAGGAACAGCAGCCTCTCCACCCTGGTCGGGCACACACCAGCGCCTGGGCACCACCACTGGCACCCGGGGAAAGGGAGGGGGTTTGGGGCAGGCAGGGGGGGCCAGGCCAGCAGGGAGCCAGAGGTGGCAGGGGTGCGGTGAAAGAGAGGACAAGGGTCCCTTGCCCACCAAAACCACTAAGCACAGCCCAGCAGTGCCCAGTTACCCACACACCAGTAGCTCAGACGCTGGGAGAGACGGGGAGAGCTAGTTATTGGGAAGTACACACAGGGCATCTCACTGCTGGGTACAGCAGCCCCACATGTAAGATGAGGAAAGGGCCAGCTGAGAACACCTCATCACAAAGCAACAGCAATTTAACTCCACACACTAAGGCACTCACAGCCCACACAAACATGATCCTTCACTTACAGAACAGGGGTGGGGGTTTTTTTCCCCATTAATTTCCATGAGCTGAAGTCACCCCTTAGAAAACAGGGGTGCTGCAGAAAGGGGACAGGGAGCCGGGGCAGGAAAGGTGCTGGTGATGCTTGACCAGAGGGGTGGGCTCCTTCCCCATTGCTGGGGGGGGGGGGGGGCCCCCACCTCCTCCAGGCAGCCCCAGGGCTGTCCCAGGCAGCAGCAGGGAGCTCCCAGTGCATGGTCCTGTGCACAGTGGGGCACATGCCAGGCAAACATGGCAAGGGGGGGCATAAGGGGCTTCCCCTGCCCGTCCCCCGCCTTATAGGCAGACAGGGGCCAAGGCAACACAGGGCCCCCATTGCTCAGCCCCCACCCCATGGCACCCCAGCCCCACCTGCCCTGTGGAGCTGCTGCTGCCCCCAGCTTCACCGTGGGGAGGGGAGGGCACAGGGACACCAGATGCTAGCCCAGGAGGCCAGACACTAGTCCAGGGGGACCCTTGGGGAAGGGCTGAGCTCCCCATGGCCCCCTGCCACGGGGAAGCACCCCACCAGCAGCAGAGGGGCAAGGCTGGACTTCTGGGACATGGGCTGGGGGGGGATGGACCATGATGCCAACTGCCACTGCCCAAGGTAAGGCTGTCCACAGCCATTGCAGAAGTGTGGCCATAACACACCATCATTGCATCGCAGTGCCAGGACACCCACCCCCACCAGCCCACCCCCCCAAGACTCTCCATGCAACTGAGCATCATGAGCTACCACTCATGAAAAACTGCCCAGAGGGAGGTAGGGCCCTGGGACCTTCTCCACTGCTCTCTCCAGCCATGCCACCTGTAGTGATGCATCACCTGAGAGCCTTGAGGCAGCTGCCTCTCAATCACCGCCTGATGATGGGCAGCTGAAATTAACGACCTGGTCCTTCTTATGTGGCAAAGTACTGGAGGTGTGCTCATACAGCTCCAGCCACTTTTGTGTCCAAAGAAAGTGGTGGGGCACATCTGAGACAACGCAGCCCTCTTCTCCTGCTGCATCGGGAAGGGAAAGATCACCATGCTCGTCCTGATGGATGTAGGTATGCTCCTCATTGAAGATACATGGGTGCAAATGAAATACTATCATGTCTTTCTGGAAATGACAACTGGGAAGGACACTCTGGAAGGAACTCTGGTGATTGTAAGTGTTCTGTTTCTCCTCTGCTGCTCCTCACCCTTTGAAATCCTACTACAGCACTCCTGCCAGCACCACACTCTCAGCCGACCATGACCCGGGCAGCCCCTTGGGAGCTCTAGTCCAAGAAGTTCTCACTCCACCAGGCTCTTGGGACATTCTGCACCTTGGCCACACCAGGGATGCCCCGGAGCCTGAGCTTTCAGCTCAACAAAACCAGTCCCTGTTGGGAGCGTCCCGACTGCTACTCTCACAGAAAGCCAAGCAGTTTGTGATGTGGCGCTATGTCTTTGCTGGGCAGCACCTGCTCGTTAGAAGTCTGGGCTAGTGGTGATGAGAGAGCACCTGTGAGTGGTTCAGAGAGGCAGTGTCATCTCATGGTGGTGGGAAGCCGGCCATCTTGGTGGGCAGAGAGGTCATCTCCCTGGCCATCACCTCCTCCAGCCCTGTTCTCCTCTGCTGCAGGTCCTAGGGATGGTGGACTTGATGATATCTTCTAAAGCAGCCACAGCTTCCCTGGCTTTCTCTGTCTGGGTTATCTTTCCACAGTGTGTGGTGTTTGCCCATAGTCCTCAGCTGACCCAGGGTTTGCCTGCAACAGGCAGATGCTGGGGACTGCTGCCTCCAAAGCAGCTGGTCCCAGTTCCTTCTTGGCTGCTCTTGTTCCTCACCACTATACGTGGCATGGTGGGTGGCTTTCATCTCTGTCCCTGGCAGGTGGTCATGCCATTAGCAGAGCTCTGGGCCATTCAGGGGAACTCAGGTGACACTGATGTTCCATCACAGGCTGTGCTGCTCTGCTGGGTAACACTCAGGATAGTCCCGGGGTGTGGTGTGCTCGGCTTTGGTAACTGCTGGCCATCACGGCATGGCCAAAATGGCTCTGTGGGCTGGTGAATGAAAGGGATCGTGGTGCCTCGAGTCATGCCAGCACATTCTCCTTCCACACAGGTTTGAACTGGGGTATGTCCATAAACCACCACCCAGGGACGTCTACAAGGGCCCCAGAAAGCCCTTGGATGAGGCCAGGTAGAAGGATGAGCTTTTGCCATGTCCCAGGCGGGAGGAGGAAGGTAAGGCAGCAGCTGGCTCCTTTCCACAGCACAGGAAACCAACATGTGTCCGTATGACCAGGAAAATCCCCTGCGGTGATTGCACAAAGGCTCCTCATCTGATCCGTGACGTCACGGCCTGGGAATAAGGATGTGCCATGGAAATGCCAAGCTGGACGAGAGCCAGCACCAGAGAGGGTCTGAAAAATCCCAGAAAGCGTGGCTGCAGGAGAACCTAAGGGCCCTCTGACACTTCTAGGGTGGGCAGCGTCAGGACGATGCTCTCCTGTTGGGCTTTCTCCTTTCCAGCTCCAGGGACCCAGCCCGATGTGAAGGGAGCAATGGGCAGAGGAGCGAGCCTGCGGGCAGGCGAGGAGTGTGATGGGTGGTAGGAGGGGACACTGTGCTCTTGTGCTTGTGCGAGGGAGCCATCTCCTTTGGCCTCAGAGCAGGCATCTCCCTGGCAGGCTGTTATTGACGTGAGCGATGGCTGGTGTATGGCAGGTCCACCTCCCTCCATGGTGGATTAAAGTTCACCCTGGTCCCTCATGGCTGATTCCTGACCGGCCGGCACCGTGTTTCACACTCATCTTAATGAGTCCATGCCCTGCCACTGCCATAGTCCAGGTTGTTCTTTATGCCAGCAGAAAATAGTGGTCACAGGCACCTTTTTTTTTCTTTTTTTACATCACAGCCAGAAAGAGAAGTGTTCCTGAAGCTGCCGGGAAGCCTCTAGCCCCTGCCTGGCTGATGTGGCGCTGCCCTGGCCGGGTCCTTGCCCCATCCCCTCCCTGCTTCACAGCCCCAGCGCGTGTACGCGCCCTCACGCGCAAGATGCTCTCTGCCCTGGCACCACACCAGCAGTTCTACTGAAGTCCAGAAAGATTAGCGCTGCCGTATCTAACCAGCCTGGTAAATCATTTTCTGGGTACTCCACAGAGGCTTTTGTAGTAGGTGGGGGACAGCTAGATGAGCTGGAGGGGACTGGATCGATAGCGTGTCAGTGCTGACCCCAGCAGCCTTCCTGTGAGGAGAACAAGGGGTTTAGCTTCTTGTAGGAAGCTGCTATAGGCATAGGGCGTGACCAAATCCAAATGTTTTACGAGGTATTTAAAAGTCACAGACAGACATGGTGGTGAGGGACATGGTTTAGTGGTGGTTCCGGCAGTGTTAGGGTGATGGTTGGACTCGATGATCTTAAAAGTCCCTTCCAACCTGGACAATTCTGTGATTCTAAATCAGACCTGTGGGCTCCAAAATTGCTTTTAGCTGTTTAAATCTCAGGCTCCAGCAGGCACTAGGACCTGCCTGAAGCCTGAGCCTGTTCAGAGGGGATAAATATAGCACATCCCAGCACAGCCAGTACAGGCTGCTGGGGAAGCTCCCCGATCCCCCAGCAAGCCGGTGCCTGAAGGCCACACGGAGGAGGCCATCTGGGAGTTCTACCACGGGGAAAGGTGGTGCTGGTGGCCCCTCGGCCTCAGCTGCCGATGCTCCAGCTCTCCCAGGTCACCTCCTCGCTGCTCATCAGCAACGCCAAGGCTGCCTGCAACGAGGAGCTGCTCAGGAGGGAGGGAGTCACCTTCTGCGTGAATGTCACCAGGCAGCAGCCCTTCCCCGACCTCCAGCAGGTCCGGGGCATCCGTGTGCCCGTGTTCGACGACCCGGCCGAGGACCTGTACCGGTATTTCGGGCAGTGCAGCGACGCCATCGAGGAGGCCGTGAAGAGCGGCGGGAGGTGCCTGGTTTACTGTAAGAACGGCCGCAGCCGGTCGGCCGCCGTCTGCACCGCCTACCTCATGAGACACAGACAGCTCCCGCTCCAGGATGCCTTCCAGGTATCGTACCTACACCCGGATTTGTATTTTAAACCACCTTTCTGGTAAGAAAAGCCATGCTTATTACGACTAGTGATGATTTCTCATAGAATTATTTGGGTGCTGTCAGCTGTTTATTAGCGGTTATATGGATATCTAATATTTGACTAAAAATCCCACTGTAAGTTTTTCCCACCCCCCCCCCCTCCCCCCTCTCCTCCCGACATCCCTTCC
>NW_015090785.1:34819-67098 GCF_001431845.1 Calidris pugnax | reverse complement strand
GGCCTGCAGCTCCCCCCACCTCCTCCAGGCAGCCCCAGGGCTGTCCCAGGCAGCAGCAGGGAGCTCCCAGTGCATGGTCCTGTGCACAGTGGGGCACATGCCAGGCAAACATGGCAAGGGGGGGCATAAGGGGCTTCCCCTGCCCGTCCCCCGCCTTATAGGCAGACAGGGGCCAAGGCAACACAGGGCCCCCATTGCTCAGCCCCCACCCCATGGCACCCCAGCCCCACCTGCCCTGTGGAGCTGCTGCTGCCCCCAGCTTCACCGTGGGGAGGGGAGGGCACAGGGACACCAGATGCTAGCCCAGGAGGCCAGACGGTAGTCCAGGGGGACCCTTGGGGAAGGGCTGAGCTCCCCATGGCCCCCTGCCACGGGGAAGCACCCCACCAGCAGCAGAGGGGCAAGGCTGGACTTCTGGGACATGGGCTGGGGGGGGATGGACCATGATGCCAACTGCCACTGCCCAAGGTAAGGCTGTCCACAGCCATTGCAGAAGTGTGGCCATAACACACCATCATCGCATCGCAGTGCCAGGACACCCACCCCCACCACCCCCTCCAGCCCACACACCACCACCCCCCCAAGACTCCCCATGCAACTGAGCATCATGAGCCAACGCTCATGAAAAACTGCCCAGAGGGAGATAAGGCCCTAGGACCTTCTCCACTACCACCAGCCCACCCCCCCAAGACTCTCCATGCAACTGAGCATCATGAGCTACCACTCATGAAAAACTGCCCAGAGGGAGGTAGGGCCCTGGGACCTTCTCCACTGGTGTGGCCATAACACACCATCATCGCATCGCAGTGCCAGGACACCCACCCCCACCACCCCCTCCAGCCCACACACCACCACCCCCCCAAGACTCCCCATGCAACTGAGCATCATGAGCCAACGCTCATGAAAAACTGCCCAGAGGGAGATAAGGCCCTAGGACCTTCTCCACTACTCTCTCCAGCCATGCCACCTGTAGTGATGCATCACCTGAGAGCCTCGAGGCAGCTGCCTCTCAATCACCGCTTGATGATGGGCAGCTGAAATTCAGGACCTGGTCCTTCTTATGTGGCAAAGTACTGGAGGTGTGCTCATACAGCTCCAGCCACTTTTGTGTCCAAAGAAAGTGGTGGGGCACATCTGAGACAACGCAGCCCTCTTCTCCTGCTGCATCGGGAAGGGAAAGATCACCATGCTCGTCCTGATGGATGTAGGTATGCTCCTCATTGAAGATACATGGGTGCAAATGAAATACTATCATGTCTTTCTGGAAATGACAGAAATGACGACTGGGAAGGACACTCTGGAAGGAACTCTGTTGATTGTAAGTGTTCTGTTTCTCCTCTGCTGCTCCTCACCCTTTGAAATCCTACCACAGTGCTCCTGCCAGCACCACGCTCTCAGCTGACCATGACCCGGGCAGCCCCTTGGGAGCTCTAGTCCAAGAAGTTCTTATGCCACCAGGCTCTTGGGACATTCTGCACCTTGGCCACACCAGGGATGCCCCAGAGCCTGAGTCCCTGTTGGAGCGTCCCAACTGCTGCGCTCACAAAAAAAACAGGCAGTTTGTGATGTGGCACCATGTCTTTGCTGGGCAGCACCTGCTCGTTAGAAGTCTGGGCTAGTGGTGATGAGAGAGCACCTGTGAGTGGTTCAGAGAGGCAGTGTCATCTCATGGTGGTGGGAAGCCGGCCATCTTGGTGGGCAGAGAGGTCATCTCCCTGGCCATCACCTCCTCCAGCCCTGTTCTCCTCTGCTGCAGGTCCTAGGGATGGTGGACTTGATGATATCTTCTAAAGCAGCCACAGCTTCCCTGGCTTTCTCTGTCTGGGTTATCTTTCCACAGTGTGTGGTGTTTGCCCATAGTCCTCAGCTGACCCAGGGTTTGCCTGCAACAGGCAGATGCTGGGGACTGCTGCCTCCAAAGCAGCTGGTCCCAGTTCCTTCTTGGCTGCTCTTGTTCCTCACCACTATACGTGGCATGGTGGGTGGCTTTCATCTCTGTCCCTGGCAGGTGGTCATGCCATTAGCAGAGCTCTGGGCCATTCAGGGGAACTCAGGTGACACTGATGTTCCATCACAGGCTGTGCTGCTCTGCTGGGTAACACTCAGGATAGTCCCGGGGTGTGGTGTGCTCGGCTTTGGTAACTGCTGGCCATCACGGCATGGCCAAAATGGCTCTGTGGGCTGGTGAATGAAAGGGATCGTGGTGCCTCGAGTCATGCCAGCACATTCTCCTTCCACACAGGTTTGAACTGGGGTATGTCCATAAACCACCACCCAGGGACGTCTACAAGGGCCCCAGAAAGCCCTTGGATGAGGCCAGGTAGAAGGATGAGCTTTTGCCATGTCCCAGGCGGGAGGAGGAAGGTAAGGCAGCAGCTGGCTCCTTTCCACAGCACAGGAAACCAACATGTGTCCGTATGACCAGGAAAATCCCCTGCGGTGATTGCACAAAGGCTCCTCATCTGATCCGTGACGTCACGGCCTGGGAATAAGGATGTGCCATGGAAATGCCAAGCTGGACGAGAGCCAGCACCAGAGAGGGTCTGAAAAATCCCAGAAAGCGTGGCTGCAGGAGAACCTAAGGGCCCTCTGACGCTTCTGGGGTGGGCAGCGTCAGGGCGATGCTCTCCTGTTGGGCTTTCTCCTTTCCAGCTCCAGGGACCCAGCCTGATCTGTGCCTCCAGCCCCGTGCCCTGAGCCCTGGGGGAAGGGAGCAATGGGCAGAGGAGCGAGCCTGCGGGCAGGCGAGGAGTGTGATGGGTGGTAGGAGGGGACACTGTGCTCTTGTGCTTGTGCGAGGGAGCCATCTCCCTTGGCCTCAGAGCAGGCATCTCCCTGGCAGGCTGTTATTGACGTGAGCGATGGCTGGTGTATGGCAGGTCCACCTCCCTCCATGGTGGATTAAAGTTCACCCTGGTCCCTCATGGCTGATTCCTGACCGGCTGGCACCGTGTTTCACACTCATCTTAATGAGTCCGTGCCCTGCTGCTACCATAGTCCAGGTTTCTCTTTGTGCCAGCAGAAAATAGTGGTCACAGGCACCATTTTTCTTCTTTTTTTACATCACAGCCAGAAAGAGAAGTGTTCCTGAAGCTGCCGGGAAGCCTCTAGCCCCTGCCTGGCTGATGTGGCGCTGCCCTGGCTGGGTCCTTGCCCCATCCCCTCCCTGCTTCACAGCCCCAGCGCGTGTACGCGCCCTCACGCGCAAGATGCTCTCTGCCCTGGCACCACACCAGCAGTTCTACTGAAGTCCAGAAAGATTAGCGCTGCCGTATCTAACCAGCCTGGTAAATCATTTTCTGGGTACTCCACAGAGGCTTTTGTAGTAGGTGGGGGACAGCTAGATGAGCTGGAGGGGACTGGATCGATAGCGTGTCAGTGCTGACCCCAGCAGCCTTCCTGTGAGGAGAACAAGGGGTTTAGCTTCTTGTAGGAAGCTGCTATAGGCATAGGGCGTGACCAAATCCAAATGTTTTACGAGGTATTTAAAAGTCACAGACAGACATGGTGGTGAGGGACATGGTTTAGTGGTGGTTCCCTTCTTGTAGGAAGCTGCTATAGGCATAGGGGTGACCAAATCCAAATGTTTTATGAGGTATTTAAAAGTCACAGGCAGACACGGTGCTGAGGGACATGGCTTAATGGTCGTTCCTTCTTGTAGGAAGCTGCTATAGGCATAGGGCGTGACCAAATCCAAATGTTTTACGAGGTATTTAAAAGTCACAGACAGACATGGTGGTGAGGGACATGGTTTAGTGGTGGTTCCGGCAGTGTTAGGGTGATGGTTGGACTCGATGATCTTAAAAGTCCCTTCCAACCTGGACAATTCTGTGATTCTAAATCAGACCTGTGGGCTCCAAAATTGCTTTTAGCTGTTTAAATCTCAGGCTCCAGCAGGCACTAGGACCTGCCTGAAGCCTGAGCCTGTTCAGAGGGGATAAATATAGCACATCCCAGCACAGCCAGTACAGGCTGCTGGGGAAGCTCCCCGATCCCCCAGCAAGCCGGTGCCTGAAGGCCACACGGAGGAGGCCATCTGGGAGTTCTACCACGGGGAAAGGTGGTGCTGGTGGCCCCTCGGCCTCATATACGTGGCATGGTGGGTGGCTTTCATCTCTGTCCCTGGCAGGTGGTCATGCCATTAGCAGAGCTCTGGGCCATTCAGGGGAACTCAGGTGACACTGATGTTCCATCACAGGCTGTGCTGCTCTGCTGGGTAACACTCAGGATAGTCCCGGGGTGTGGTGTGCTCGGCTTTGGTAACTGCTGGCCATCACGGCATGGCCAAAATGGCTCTGTGGGCTGGTGAATGAAAGGGATCGTGGTGCCTCGAGTCATGCCAGCACATTCTCCTTCCACACAGGTTTGAACTGGGGTATGTCCATAAACCACCACCCAGGGACGTCTACAAGGGCCCCAGAAAGCCCTTGGATGAGGCCAGGTAGAAGGATGAGCTTTTGCCATGTCCCAGGCGGGAGGAGGAAGGTAAGGCAGCAGCTGGCTCCTTTCCACAGCACAGGAAACCAACATGTGTCCGTATGACCAGGAAAATCCCCTGCGGTGATTGCACAAAGGCTCCTCATCTGATCCGTGACGTCACGGCCTGGGAATAAGGATGTGCCATGGAAATGCCAAGCTGGACGAGAGCCAGCACCAGAGAGGGTCTGAAAAATCCCAGAAAGCGTGGCTGCAGGAGAACCTAAGGGCCCTCTGACACTTCTAGGGTGGGCAGCGTCAGGACGATGCTCTCCTGTTGGGCTTTCTCCTTTCCAGCTCCAGGGACCCAGCCCGATGTGAAGGGAGCAATGGGCAGAGGAGCGAGCCTGCGGGCAGGCGAGGAGTGTGATGGGTGGTAGGAGGGGACACTGTGCTCTTGTGCTTGTGCGAGGGAGCCATCTCCTTTGGCCTCAGAGCAGGCATCTCCCTGGCAGGCTGTTATTGACGTGAGCGATGGCTGGTGTATGGCAGGTCCACCTCCCTCCATGGTGGATTAAAGTTCACCCTGGTCCCTCATGGCTGATTCCTGACCGGCCGGCACCGTGTTTCACACTCATCTTAATGAGTCCATGCCCTGCCACTGCCATAGTCCAGGTTGTTCTTTATGCCAGCAGAAAATAGTGGTCACAGGCACCTTTTTTTTTCTTTTTTTACATCACAGCCAGAAAGAGAAGTGTTCCTGAAGCTGCCGGGAAGCCTCTAGCCCCTGCCTGGCTGATGTGGCGCTGCCCTGGCCGGGTCCTTGCCCCATCCCCTCCCTGCTTCACAGCCCCAGCGCGTGTACGCGCCCTCACGCGCAAGATGCTCTCTGCCCTGGCACCACACCAGCAGTTCTACTGAAGTCCAGAAAGATTAGCGCTGCCGTATCTAACCAGCCTGGTAAATCATTTTCTGGGTACTCCACAGAGGCTTTTGTAGTAGGTGGGGGACAGCTAGATGAGCTGGAGGGGACTGGATCGATAGCGTGTCAGTGCTGACCCCAGCAGCCTTCCTGTGAGGAGAACAAGGGGTTTAGCTTCTTGTAGGAAGCTGCTATAGGCATAGGGCGTGACCAAATCCAAATGTTTTACGAGGTATTTAAAAGTCACAGACAGACATGGTGGTGAGGGACATGGTTTAGTGGTGGTTCCGGCAGTGTTAGGGTGATGGTTGGACTCGATGATCTTAAAAGTCCCTTCCAACCTGGACAATTCTGTGATTCTAAATCAGACCTGTGGGCTCCAAAATTGCTTTTAGCTGTTTAAATCTCAGGCTCCAGCAGGCACTAGGACCTGCCTGAAGCCTGAGCCTGTTCAGAGGGGATAAATATAGCACATCCCAGCACAGCCAGTACAGGCTGCTGGGGAAGCTCCCCGATCCCCCAGCAAGCCGGTGCCTGAAGGCCACACGGAGGAGGCCATCTGGGAGTTCTACCACGGGGAAAGGTGGTGCTGGTGGCCCCTCGGCCCCGGCTGCCGATGCTCCAGCTCTCCCAGGTCACCTCCTCGCTGCTCATCAGCAACGCCAAGGCTGCCTGCAACGAGGAGCTGCTCAGGAGGGAGGGAGTCACCTTCTGCGTGAATGTCACCAGGCAGCAGCCCTTCCCCGACCTCCAGCAGGTCCGGGGCATCCGTGTGCCCGTGTTCGACGACCCGGCCGAGGACCTGTACCGGTATTTCGGGCAGTGCAGCGACGCCATCGAGGAGGCCGTGAAGAGCGGCGGGAGGTGCCTGGTTTACTGTAAGAACGGCCGCAGCCGGTCGGCCGCCGTCTGCACCGCCTACCTCATGAGACACAGACAGCTCCCGCTCCAGGATGCCTTCCAGGTATCGTACCTACACCCGGATTTGTATTTTAAACCACCTTTCTGGTAAGAAAAGCCATGCTTATTACGACTAGTGATGATTTCTCATAGAATTATTTGGGTGCTGTCAGCTGTTTATTAGCGGTTATATGGATATCTAATATTTGACTAAAAATCCCACTGTAAGTTTTTCCCACCCCCCCCCCGCCCCAGCTCAGACAACGGGAGGTTTCTGGGACAAACAAAATTACAAATGCACACAGGCTTTAAGCTGCTTGTTGGGTGAACATTTTTCCCTGTCGTTTGCTTAGTCAGGATAAGGGAAGTTAGAGACAGAGACACAGAGCAAATGAGCCAAGTGGATGCGAGTGTGCGCAGGGGCTGTTTTACAGGATTTGCTCTTGTCACCGATGCAAAGAGCCACAGAAAGCCCTGTCAGGCCTGCCGAAGGGCTCGGGACCAGCCAGCTACCAGCAATAACATCTCAACTGTATTAGGAAGCCCATCCAATACACGACTCATCTCCTATGGTCGTTTAGTCTTCACCCATTTGGTAGGTGTATCACTAAAGTCTCTAGTTTAGATAACCCTTTTGCTCAGTACCAGGCAGATACACGACCAAGTTTTGAGCTACCTTAAACACGAGAGGGGTCACCACACTGTGTGAGAGACACTCACATTTCCAGCAAATCCAACAGCTCCTTTCCATGTCCTGCCCATGAATCCATTCCGTAACAGGGACCACATACCAGGAAGTCTTAGCAAGCACAGAGTGAGTGCTAAGGCTAAAATATCTGTTTATTATTCCGTAGCCAAATCAAAACCAAAGATAATCTTCTCAAAAATTTAGAGGGAAAAAAAATAGAATCTGTTTGCATGATACCAGCCCTTGCTTCTGCAATGTCTCTCCTTTTCCCCAGGCTGTGAAGGCTGCCAGACCAGTAGCAGAACCCAATGCAGGATTTTGGTCCCAGCTGCAGAGATATGAAGAAGATTTGCAGATACCAAAGCAGCCTGATCTGCTGAGCAAAGGACTTAAAAATAGCAATGTGTGAAGATGCTTTAAAGAGAGTTGAGTGGGTTGCTACAGATTTAAATAAGTTAAGGGAAAAAAAAGTTACTTCATACACTTCATATATCTCCTATAAATAAAATGCCTTACCCCCCAAATGGGGCTGATTAAATTAATTCAGAGCGTGACCACTGAAGGTGCCTGGGAAAGGGGCAGATAATCAGGAGAAACAGCAGAAAGGGCTGTAAACAAACCAGAGAAAGGCATGGCATCTTCAGCGTCTATTTCTTCCTGACCAACACTGAATATGATAAAAATGTATTGAACGAATTAATAAGTTACTACATAGGGGTTTTACTCTTGGTTTTTAACTGAACTTCTCAGTGACGTTACAAGAAGACCTAATGCCAGACCAAGGAAGTTTTGAATTTCTATCTCTCCTACTGGATCATAATTCACGTTCATGAGACGACACAAACTTTGGTGAGAAACCAACACTGGAAATGCTTAGTCTCTGCCTCAGTTCTGCATTTTCTTTATGTTCAACATAGACCAAAAACACCATCACAAAATTACCTAAAAACCCGGAGGAAAGAATATACAGAGTTCAGCTCCCACCAAGCAAGTTAAGGGTCTTTTCAGCTTTTGAAATTATTCTCCAGAATACCAAAGGAATGCTTTTAAAAACAATAGCTGATAGTGGAGGGTAGAAGATGACACTGGCAATCTAAAAGTAATACTTTTTGCTTTACCTACTAAGTCCAACAAGATCTGTCAGTGGCCAGTGCATGTCTTCATATGTCAGTTCACAAGTCAGCTGTATCTGCATGCAAACGACACGGCTACATCATTTCTGCTCAGACTGCTTGCAAGGCACCCTGTGAAACTGTCTACTGGGATATCAAGGAACCTGCATGGAACTTCTAAATCAGACTACAATTATGTTTATCATAAGACATTAAAAGATGAGAGAAACACCAAGATATTTTGTCAAACTGTATTAATACATTTGTAATTTTAAAAGGACAAGTTATAAAACCCGTGGACGTGCAGTATGAAATTCCATTCCACGTTGCTCAAAGCATCAACACAAAGTAAAGTTAGACAAGGCAAACATACACTCCCAGCAGTGGAGTAGTTTAAGGCAGAAATTCTAATGATGGAACAATGACAAAGAAAAAAGCCACTGGGGTATTACATGAATTAGGCTGTTCAGATGCAGTAGAAGCTCCCAAAGGTAAAGATTTCTCAATGTTAAAATAGGATTATTTTAAAAGCTGAAAACATAGAAATAAAAATAAAAAACTGGGCCTATCATCTTCTTAGCTATCACAAGGCACTTTCTCCATTCCCAGCTTTGGTTCATTCTGTATCACTTATCTTTGATGGCTCCGTTACAAGCAACAAGAAATCTGTTGCACATCTGCAGATTTGGAGGTGAGTGGTTATTAAAGAATTTTTTGTAGCTTTCATAAATCTAGACTATCATACATAATATGACATTCAGTGTAACAGGAGACTTCAAGCTCACAGTACGTAGACTTTATCCTTATTAATGGCCAGGATACCACTCATCAAAAAATCTGTTTCAGTCAGCCTGTGGAATAAAGTTTATTTCCCGTAAAAGGCTAAAGCTGCTAAACAAAAGCAGGAAGCTAAACAGTAATGAAAACACAACACATTTCTAACTGAGGCGTATTAGCTTGCAGTCAGCTACAGCATATCAGTTCCGCATTTCTGAGTCAGCTGAAATAGAAACAGTTGCTCTTGATTGTCAGAATACAAGGCACGCTGTGGTTAAATTTTACCAGGCTTCTCCAGCATGCAGAAAACCTTCATGCCACTGGATTTCACATCACAGCATTTTCAGTAGAAACCTATTTACATTTGAAAAACATTCCCAGAACACCATTCCTATTTACATTGAAAACCATACCTCCTCCGTGTACTGCTCCAAATTAAGATGAAAAATTGCAACTTGGAACTGGATCCCTGGAAGTAGTTCACTTCTTTATTTGAGTTCATAACCTACTAACGTTACAAGCGACGTAAAAGGTAACTTTAGACATACTCCTTGTTGCTTATGACTGTCTCGGAGTCTTTGGTGTAAATGCGGTGCTGCTGAGCTGCCTGCCCTGCTGAATATGCGTATTTGTTGCAACTGTAAATTAAGGAGAAAAAAGATACAAAATGAGAAGTATTACACACCCCCCCACAGTTTCAGATACTTAAGACGTTACTCATTTGGGTCTGTATCCAACCCACCAATAGCACACACTTCACAAAGGTGCAGAAATCAGAGGCCTATTGTTCTCATCAGTCGGGTAGCTAAGGGAAGAGATGGGCTCTGTGCCAGGCAGCACAACCATCCCTCTCCTACCCAGAAACACACCGGATTCCTAACTCACATGCACTCTTCCTCCAGGCATTTTAGTCAAGTCCCTAAAGCAGAAGAGAACCTAGACCTTAATGCCTTTGAACAAGCTGCAGTTTTTAATACAGGAATCAAGATGATGAGAAAAAAACCGTAAGTATGTTCAGCCAGCCCCTTCAGCTGCCATTTGTCATGTTGAACTCCTATTTCATAGGTCAGTTTTACCTGATTTTCAAGGCATTTCAGGATATTTGTTACTTTGTCTCAAAGTATGGTGAGAGATTTAAAGTCCAATGTGGCTGATGAAATATAACCATAAAACTGAAATGGTTTCAGATTAGGTGATGGAGTAGCAGAGGAACACTCTCACTTATTACGTGTTTTGACATAACTCTCCTAAGATTAAAACCAGCAGCAGTGAACATGCTTCTCCCCTTCATATTATCATCCTCTCAAGCTTAGTCAGTACAGCCCCCACGCCATTTGGGTTCCTCTGGGTAGACATGGACCTCTGCTGTTTCTGACAATTTTATCCCTCTCCTTCAGAAGGTGTGAATAATTTAAGATTGAAAAAAAAAAATCCAGTTGAGGTTAAACATTGAGGCCAGAAATCTCACCTTCTCTAATTTGATGTGCAACAACACATTTCCATAAGGAACAAGGAAAAAAATAACTTCTAATGATCGATTGGATATGCTTTGGGAAGGAAATGCTATTACACTATCTGCAAATTAAATGGCATTTGAACATTTTAATAGTAGTGAGTATTGCAGAGAAATTTTATTATAATACACTATATTCTTTGATATACTTTTCTTTTGGCAACAGATAGTTCGCTCTTCCGTGGCACATTTTCATCATGTAGATCTTAGAACCAACAGCAGCACCCGGAATTACCAAATACTAGTTATAAGTAACTACTGATGGCAAAGTATCAACAAATACGCCAGGAGGTACAAGTATTTGGTATAGCATCCCCTGCCATCACAAGTCTGGGACATGCCCCAGCACTGAATTAGTAGGTACAATTTCCTGTTTGTAGTTTATACAGCTACAGATTTATACCAGGGGGTGACAGATAAACAGATTTCTCTGTGTATCTCTATCACAGATACAGAGGTACCAGGGGCACACACATAGAAAATGGTATATAATTGACAGCTACTATTTCAACTGGCAAATCCAAGATTACCTGTAATCCTGCTTTTTCTTCCCTTTGCATGAACAGGTCAGTAAGATCCCACCAACGATGTAAAGAACAGATCCAGCCCAGCCTAAGTACAGAGCATCTCCTAGTTCATACCTGAAACGTGAAAGATTTTATGGAAACAGCATGTCACAGGATCACAAAGCCATTATTTTAGACCAAGACACAAGGTGCACAAGTCATGCAAATAAACAAATTCTAGTCTTTGTAGAAATCAGCTAACTGATCAGAGAGGAGAAAAGATCTGGCTTTGTATCTCTTCAGTAAAGCTCTTCTATGTATATTTGTTCTGCCAAATTAGTGACAGTACAGAAAGTACCAAGCAATAAAAAGATAAGCAGCAATAAATACTTGCATACATTTAACAAATTGTTGATAATAAATTACAATAAATGATAACTGCTTCTGTGCAGTCCACAACAGTTATTTTGCCCTTGTGTTAGTTGTGACACTGAAGTCATTTTCTGAAACTGAATGACTGGACCTTGCTGCCTGTGTCATGAGAAAAGGCTAACCATAGAAACTAGATTTCTATGGACATGACCCTAGATCACCTACCAGCAGCTACTTGTATAGGGCTACTTTTCCAACTTATGTATCCTAAAGAATATTCAGAAGTCTCTGTAGTTCTATGGCTGAAATACATTTATGAACAGTTCCAGGTTGGAAAAGAATAGTTCTGCATTTTACTGTACAACTAGTGTTGTACCCCTTGCAGGAAACCCCCTAGTCCAGTCCAAGGAATTCACTGATAATGAATTCGACCCAAAGACTAGACACAATTGAGCCTGGGAAATCGTGGCAGGAATTTTGCAAAAAGAGGAAAACAAGTTCCTATATTCAGACAAAGACTATATCCACAATACAGCTGTATCTCTGTGGTCTGAGAAACCAAATGTAAGGGCAAAATAAGTGTCATGGATTGTGTAGAAGGTGTGCTGAAACCAGACACATGTGGTTTCTTTCCACTTGTAAACACAAAATCATTATTTAAAAGTGTCCAAATATCTGACTCCAGAATTAATTGCTAACAGGAAGGTTTCAGAGGTTTATACAGGTTCACTGCCCTCTGTGTTCTCATCGCACAGTGGAGCTGCAAGGTCTCCACTGTTTTAGGCACTTTCCAAACACAGAATAAGGAAACAATTGATATCTCAAAAAAAAACCCCCAAAAAAGCAAAAAACACTGGAGTACAAGCTGCTGGAGGAATACTAAGGAACAATCAGAGTGCTGCCCAGTGCCTGCAGAGGTCTCTGCTCCCTAGTCACCTATAGATAGGAATGCCATAGGCATTGTACCAAAGGAAAGTATAGGGATCTGCAGGAGAACTTAGGTTGGCTTCACAGCTGTATAAGAAATTCCTCTAAAAATTAATAGTAGTTAACATACTATTTTGCTGAAATCAGGCCAAAAAAACCCCACAAACCACCTCCTCCTCACTCAGACTTGCCAGTCTCTTAAGAGTGAAGATCAATACTGCCTGCAATTGAATTTAGACCTATCTCACGGAGTCCAAGGAGCACAGGCTTCCGCAAGAGCATGTCTGGCTTCACCAATGACCCAAAGTTAATTCATTAAGAACTGCTTAGTGAATCAATAGTCTTAACCAGGAAGCTCAGATATTAAAAAAATAAAAAATTCTTTAGCTACTGAATCCAAACCATCTGGTAACTGATTAACATGCATTGATGTCGAAGCCCCAAAGCTATACCAGATAATTATACAACTCCCTAACTATCCCACTAACTGAAATTCCTTATCAACGGTAGTTTCGGCCCTCTAACATATTTATTACCCTTCATATAATTCACTCAAGGGGATATAAAACAACAAAAAGTATTCACAAATGCAATTTCTTTGGACGTGCTTGCTTGAAAATACAAGGAAAACTGACAAACATCCGAAGCAATTGCTTAAAGTACTTTGATTCTTAGCAAAGCACTTCACCTCTGACTTCCCAGAATTGATTGTCAGGAGGAAACTAACAAAACACTTCAAATATGATCCTAGCAACTAAAGATTTACAGTTTACTAATCTAAACATTATATACTCGGTAGCGGTACCAGCAAATTATAAATGTCCTCTTTTCCCCAAACCAGCTCTCTCATTTTCCACAGGCAATATATTATGTTGCCCTCTCCCTTTCCCCCCTGCTCTCTGGAGGAGGGGCCCGGTCACCTCCACCCTTGTTCCTCATTGCTAAATCTAATGACCTAGATAAGGTGCCATAAGCGGGCATTTGGTTTTGAAGACTGTTGCTTTTATATCAGACAAGAATAAGGGCTTTTATACCTCGAAACTTGTTTGTGCGCAACTGTATGAGCTGATAGTCCCACAAACTTTGCCTCATTTTCATTCATAAGGCAAACAAGTGTTGAGCTGTTAATATATAGTGAAAGATATTTTTTTACTTCTTTAGGACAAGCAGCATGCTTTAGTGACGTTTCTCAGTTATCTGCAGGTCACTAGTCTGCAGTTCAAGCTGGTTTCTGTACGTTTTTTCATGTGCTTGAACATCTAAGGCACTGTATTCCAGCCATAGCTAGAGTTTTGTACCTCTTTTGGTCTAAACACTAAAGAAAATTAAGACTTTTACCTTTTCGTCTTCATAGCATTGAGATGTGCACTTAACTGAGTCTCACAAGAAAATGTAAACACGGTACAGAAACTCCTCAGATGTGGGGTTCATATTCCCCAGCCATTCACTAAACCTTCCAGTAGAGAACTCTCCTCCCTCCCCACCAACATCTCTGAGATGAAAAAATTGCCTGAAGACAAATTTTTCTCCTTTTATGGATTGGATAATGGGATCCATCCAGGTTGTGAAACTCCGGAGCAGCTGAGACTAGTGTAGCTGTCTGTAACATGATTGAGTTTGGTATGACAGATCTATTAACTTACTTGGTTCCAGCAAACAATGGGTCAAAAAATTGAGCCGTAACCATCGCAGCGTACCAAGAAACAGCCACCATGGAGCAGAGACCTACCAGAAAAAGTTTAAAACACACACAGGTGAATGATTCCTTTAACACTGTAGCAGCTTTAAATCAAGAACAAGTGTTCATTCCATTTAGTCTAGCTGTGAAAGTAATACAAAGTATTGATAGCATTCTCATTTCAGACTCAATATTACCTCCTAAAATAAAAAGAAATCCTCCTGTGACAGCAAACTTCATTTTTGCTTCTTCATCGCTCAACCCAACCTTTGTGCACTTCAAACCAAGCAGCGCGATCACTGCAGCTAGGAATCCCAAAAGGATGGAAGTAATCATCAAAGCACGGCATGCCTGAATGTGAACTGAGACAGAAAAAGAGAAAACAAATCAGGATCTATACAGAAATTAAATCAATCTTGTGCTGAAAAAATAAAAGTAACTAGAGGGAGTGACAAAATTAACATGAGTGAATCTTGTCCAACGTTGTTATTTGGTTCAGAGAAGCATCCAAACCCTAGAGTGCTTAGCCTTCAAGTCAATCAGAGTTCAGAGCTGAACTACACTTACACTTGATAAACTCAGTAAATCCTCTTGGGCCTTTAGTAAATCCTGAAAAATCACAGCAAGCCCTTCATAGCTTACATTTTTAAGTCCTGTGAAAATCCGTAGCTGTATATACGGTCATTTACAGGGCCAAAAATAAGAGTCCTACTCACAAGTCCTGGTGACTTTCTCACACGTGAGACACAGACAGACCCCCCTGAACTCCAGGCCCTAGCCAAGGACTGCAGGGCTCTGGCACCACAGAGGAATTGGAAAAACGGGCCAGTTTTGCTACTTCCAGTGAGAGATGGGAAACAAAGTGCTCAAGTTAGCAGTGCACTCTAAGCTCTGAGTGGGGCTAACAAATGGGAGACGAGCAGATCCAAGAGCTGCAGCACCCCTCTCCTCCCTGCCCTGAGGATACAGCTCCCGGTCTTCACATTTAAGTATTGATTGCACAAAAACCAAGACCAGATTATTAACCAGCCTAAGAAGGAAACTCAGACAGGGACTTAAGTCTTCTTTAAAGCAGGACCCTGGATTTAGCTGGTTCCAGGTCAAATGGTACCTTCGTGATACGACAAACGTGCCAAGTGTCACCAATCTGGCAGATTTGGCTGCTAACTTTGTTGGACTCCATGATCTTAAAGTTTTGTTTCCAATCTAAATGATTCTATGAGCCCAACCACACATCAAAAGGGTCTGCACTGGGCTGCATCTGGACAGTCACATCGTTGATGCAAGTGTTCAAGCTCTTGCTCCCTGATCACCTCCATGTCCTCCACGATAACCTGCTCCTAGCTCTCTGGTGGAATGAGCCCATAACTCTCCCAACAGTAAAAATCAGGCACAGAAACAGGAGGCGAAGTAACAGATTGACCCTCAGACAGGGGCTGTGTAACTTTATGTGGCCTATGAGTACTGGTCCTGCAAGCTTGAGAGTTATCACAGGCAGTAAGAAGCAGCCATGAGATAAACACACAGAATTAAAGGATAACATCATTTGAGGAATTAATGTTTCGTTAAGCATTAATTTTAAAATTTTCAGGGGAAAAAAATACAGACAAATAAAAGTGAAAAGACCCCTCAAAATACCATTAAGAGTTCAAGGCTTTTGCCTGCAGAAGATACAGTTTGGACAACCATTCAACTCCAGGATAACATCATTTGAGGAATTAATGTTTCATTAAGCATTAATTTTAAAATGTTCAGGGAAAAGAGATACAGACAAATAAAAATGAAAACACCCTTCAAAATACCATTAAGAGTTGAAGGCTTTTGCCTGCAGAAGATACGGTTTGGACAACTCTGATGCTGCTTTCTAGTTTGGGACCTTCCCCCACGATAGCAGGAATAACCCACAGCAGGGATCCAACAACTTACGTTTCAGGTCTTTGGGATTCCTGTAGTATTAGATGGGACTCCCCATATCTTTCTAGAAGGCACAAGCACAGTCTCAGGCTAACTGCTTGCAAGCCAATGGTTGTATTACTTTAACAGAAGAGATTTTGTACATGTCATTTTTGTACCACAATACGGTAACTTCAACAGCCTTAACTGAGGAGATTATTCCATAGCCCAGAAAGTTCAGCCAATGGTTGTATTACTTTAACAGAAGAGACTTCGTACCATGTCGTTTTTGCACCACAATACAATAACTTCAACAGCCTTAACTAAGGAGATTATTCCATAGCCCAGAAAGTTCCATTTTTAGTTGTCTTCATCTTAGAAAATGAGCTTATTGAACAAGATACAAAGTCAGTTAATTTTATCAATCAGTACTAATTGTAAGAAATTATCCCCAAATCGTGTCATTGGAAAAACATCTATGGAATCTTAACAAGAAGAAAAGAAAAGAAAAAAAAAAAAAGAGTTTAAAAAGTATTTGGCAGCTAAGAAATTCCTTTATATCAAATGTTTGATGTTGGTGTGACTAGAAAGTAGCCAGTCATGGTCTCAATCTTATGCAACACTGCTTTTAAAAAGGTCCTCACTTCAAACGTTTGTGATTTGGGCTAATGGCTTGCTGAATTCAAAAGCTTTACATTTGGTTAAAAGAACCAAGTCTGATCTTTCCCGTGCACAAAACAAAAACCAGAGATATATCATATAGCTCAGATGCCAATAAGGAAACCTTAATGGAAAATCTTTATGATCCCTCTGGTGAGAGGTAACAAAGACACTTTTGTTTTTTCTTTTTTTTTCCCCTCCCACCAATCCCTGGCATCTGCTGCTGCAGCAGCAGTTTCAGCTGTTTCTAAAGAGCAATTTGAAACACACCTAAACTAACCCTGATAATTTTTAGCCTGCCTCGGCTAACATCTGCAAGGGCTACAGGCATTTCTTGGAGGTCCCACTGTTTGTTCAGCCCTCATTGCTACCAGCCCCATTTTCTTCCTCCTCCCTGGTTTGCCCAACTGCCCTCTTGGCTTTTTCTACAATTCAGTGTCTTCTAACTTGTTTCTTTTTCAGGTCTCAGTTCTAAAACCATTTTTTCTCTACAATTCTGTAAGCTGCTTTTCCCTTCCCCCTGCCTATACTCCTCAAATATACTGCCATCTTCTCAACAGCATAACCAATCTCCTCTTCAACTGATCAAATTTAATCTTCACAAATTCCCTTTCCAAGCCTGGCCTATTCATTTACTTTCTGTCTGGCCCCATTTTTTCTCCTTCCTGCTGACTCCACATTGTTACTCACAATTCTCCAGGAGCCTTGCTGTTTCTTGCCTTCCTTTCTCTTTTGCTTTAGCACATCTACTCATGATGCTCTTTTCTGTCCATCCACCCCCCGCCCCTCCAACTTCTTTAAAACCTACTTTTTTCTCAGCAGCTCCAAGATGCTGACCTGATGTGGCCCCGTTGTCCACATGTGCACACATGGAAGCTCTATGACACTCTCAGAGGCAACACCCCATTTAAATACATCAATGCCAAGATGCTGCCTAGGGTCAGTAAGGTGGTCAGTTGCAGTAAGTTGGCAGGGAGGTGATTTGAGACAGCCAGCATAGCTTCACCAAGGGCAACTCCTGCCTGGCCAACCTCAAAACCAAAGATAATCTTCTCAAAAATTTAGAGGGAAAAAAAATAGAATCTGTTTGCATGATACCAGCCCTTGCTTCTGCAATGTCTCTCCTTTTCCCCAGGCTGTGAAGGCTGCCAGACCAGTAGCAGAACCCAATGCAGGATTTTGGTCCCAGCTGCAGAGATATGAAGAAGATTTGCAGATACCAAAGCAGCCTGATCTGCTGAGCAAAGGACTTAAAAATAGCAATGTGTGAAGATGCTTTAAAGAGAGTTGAGTGGGTTGCTACAGATTTAAATAAGTTAAGGGAAAAAAAAGTTACTTCATACACTTCATATATCTCCTATAAATAAAATGCCTTACCCCCCAAATGGGGCTGATTAAATTAATTCAGAGCGTGACCACTGAAGGTGCCTGGGAAAGGGGCAGATAATCAGGAGAAACAGCAGAAAGGGCTGTAAACAAACCAGAGAAAGGCATGGCATCTTCAGCGTCTATTTCTTCCTGACCAACACTGAATATGATAAAAATGTATTGAACGAATTAATAAGTTACTACATAGGGGTTTTACTCTTGGTTTTTAACTGAACTTCTCAGTGACGTTACAAGAAGACCTAATGCCAGACCAAGGAAGTTTTGAATTTCTATCTCTCCTACTGGATCATAATTCACGTTCATGAGACGACACAAACTTTGGTGAGAAACCAACACTGGAAATGCTTAGTCTCTGCCTCAGTTCTGCATTTTCTTTATGTTCAACATAGACCAAAAACACCATCACAAAATTACCTAAAAACCCGGAGGAAAGAATATACAGAGTTCAGCTCCCACCAAGCAAGTTAAGGGTCTTTTCAGCTTTTGAAATTATTCTCCAGAATACCAAAGGAATGCTTTTAAAAACAATAGCTGATAGTGGAGGGTAGAAGATGACACTGGCAATCTAAAAGTAATACTTTTTGCTTTACCTACTAAGTCCAACAAGATCTGTCAGTGGCCAGTGCATGTCTTCATATGTCAGTTCACAAGTCAGCTGTATCTGCATGCAAACGACACGGCTACATCATTTCTGCTCAGACTGCTTGCAAGGCACCCTGTGAAACTGTCTACTGGGATATCAAGGAACCTGCATGGAACTTCTAAATCAGACTACAATTATGTTTATCATAAGACATTAAAAGATGAGAGAAACACCAAGATATTTTGTCAAACTGTATTAATACATTTGTAATTTTAAAAGGACAAGTTATAAAACCCGTGGACGTGCAGTATGAAATTCCATTCCACGTTGCTCAAAGCATCAACACAAAGTAAAGTTAGACAAGGCAAACATACACTCCCAGCAGTGGAGTAGTTTAAGGCAGAAATTCTAATGATGGAACAATGACAAAGAAAAAAGCCACTGGGGTATTACATGAATTAGGCTGTTCAGATGCAGTAGAAGCTCCCAAAGGTAAAGATTTCTCAATGTTAAAATAGGATTATTTTAAAAGCTGAAAACATAGAAATAAAAATAAAAAACTGGGCCTATCATCTTCTTAGCTATCACAAGGCACTTTCTCCATTCCCAGCTTTGGTTCATTCTGTATCACTTATCTTTGATGGCTCCGTTACAAGCAACAAGAAATCTGTTGCACATCTGCAGATTTGGAGGTGAGTGGTTATTAAAGAATTTTTTGTAGCTTTCATAAATCTAGACTATCATACATAATATGACATTCAGTGTAACAGGAGACTTCAAGCTCACAGTACGTAGACTTTATCCTTATTAATGGCCAGGATACCACTCATCAAAAAATCTGTTTCAGTCAGCCTGTGGAATAAAGTTTATTTCCCGTAAAAGGCTAAAGCTGCTAAACAAAAGCAGGAAGCTAAACAGTAATGAAAACACAACACATTTCTAACTGAGGCGTATTAGCTTGCAGTCAGCTACAGCATATCAGTTCCGCATTTCTGAGTCAGCTGAAATAGAAACAGTTGCTCTTGATTGTCAGAATACAAGGCACGCTGTGGTTAAATTTTACCAGGCTTCTCCAGCATGCAGAAAACCTTCATGCCACTGGATTTCACATCACAGCATTTTCAGTAGAAACCTATTTACATTTGAAAAACATTCCCAGAACACCATTCCTATTTACATTGAAAACCATACCTCCTCCGTGTACTGCTCCAAATTAAGATGAAAAATTGCAACTTGGAACTGGATCCCTGGAAGTAGTTCACTTCTTTATTTGAGTTCATAACCTACTAACGTTACAAGCGACGTAAAAGGTAACTTTAGACATACTCCTTGTTGCTTATGACTGTCTCGGAGTCTTTGGTGTAAATGCGGTGCTGCTGAGCTGCCTGCCCTGCTGAATATGCGTATTTGTTGCAACTGTAAATTAAGGAGAAAAAAGATACAAAATGAGAAGTATTACACACCCCCCCACAGTTTCAGATACTTAAGACGTTACTCATTTGGGTCTGTATCCAACCCACCAATAGCACACACTTCACAAAGGTGCAGAAATCAGAGGCCTATTGTTCTCATCAGTCGGGTAGCTAAGGGAAGAGATGGGCTCTGTGCCAGGCAGCACAACCATCCCTCTCCTACCCAGAAACACACCGGATTCCTAACTCACATGCACTCTTCCTCCAGGCATTTTAGTCAAGTCCCTAAAGCAGAAGAGAACCTAGACCTTAATGCCTTTGAACAAGCTGCAGTTTTTAATACAGGAATCAAGATGATGAGAAAAAAACCGTAAGTATGTTCAGCCAGCCCCTTCAGCTGCCATTTGTCATGTTGAACTCCTATTTCATAGGTCAGTTTTACCTGATTTTCAAGGCATTTCAGGATATTCATTACTTTGTCTCAAAGTATGGTGAGAGATTTAAAGTCCAATGTGGCTGATGAAATATAACCATAAAACTGAAATGGTTTCAGATTAGGTGATGGAGTAGCAGAGGAACACTCTCACTTATTACGTGTTTTGACATAACTCTCCTAAGATTAAAACCAGCAGCAGTGAACATGCTTCTCCCCTTCATATTATCATCCTCTCAAGCTTAGTCAGTACAGCCCCCACGCCATTTGGGTTCCTCTGGGTAGACATGGACCTCTGCTGTTTCTGACAATTTTATCCCTCTCCTTCAGAAGGTGTGAATAATTTAAGATTGAAAAAAAAAAATCCAGTTGAGGTTAAACATTGAGGCCAGAAATCTCACCTTCTCTAATTTGATGTGCAACAACACATTTCCATAAGGAACAAGGAAAAAAATAACTTCTAATGATCGATTGGATATGCTTTGGGAAGGAAATGCTATTACACTATCTGCAAATTAAATGGCATTTGAACATTTTAATAGTAGTGAGTATTGCAGAGAAATTTTATTATAATACACTATATTCTTTGATATACTTTTCTTTTGGCAACAGATAGTTCGCTCTTCCGTGGCACATTTTCATCATGTAGATCTTAGAACCAACAGCAGCACCCGGAATTACCAAATACTAGTTATAAGTAACTACTGATGGCAAAGTATCAACAAATACGCCAGGAGGTACAAGTATTTGGTATAGCATCCCCTGCCATCACAAGTCTGGGACATGCCCCAGCACTGAATTAGTAGGTACAATTTCCTGTTTGTAGTTTATACAGCTACAGATTTATACCAGGGGGTGACAGATAAACAGATTTCTCTGTGTATCTCTATCACAGATACAGAGGTACCAGGGGCACACACATAGAAAATGGTATATAATTGACAGCTACTATTTCAACTGGCAAATCCAAGATTACCTGTAATCCTGCTTTTTCTTCCCTTTGCATGAACAGGTCAGTAAGATCCCACCAACGATGTAAAGAACAGATCCAGCCCAGCCTAAGTACAGAGCATCTCCTAGTTCATACCTGAAACGTGAAAGATTTTATGGAAACAGCATGTCACAGGATCACAAAGCCATTATTTTAGACCAAGACACAAGGTGCACAAGTCATGCAAATAAACAAATTCTAGTCTTTGTAGAAATCAGCTAACTGATCAGAGAGGAGAAAAGATCTGGCTTTGTATCTCTTCAGTAAAGCTCTTCTATGTATATTTGTTCTGCCAAATTAGTGACAGTACAGAAAGTACCAAGCAATAAAAAGATAAGCAGCAATAAATACTTGCATACATTTAACAAATTGTTGATAATAAATTACAATAAATGATAACTGCTTCTGTGCAGTCCACAACAGTTATTTTGCCCTTGTGTTAGTTGTGACACTGAAGTCATTTTCTGAAACTGAATGACTGGACCTTGCTGCCTGTGTCATGAGAAAAGGCTAACCATAGAAACTAGATTTCTATGGACATGACCCTAGATCACCTACCAGCAGCTACTTGTATAGGGCTACTTTTCCAACTTATGTATCCTAAAGAATATTCAGAAGTCTCTGTAGTTCTATGGCTGAAATACATTTATGAACAGTTCCAGGTTGGAAAAGAATAGTTCTGCATTTTACTGTACAACTAGTGTTGTACCCCTTGCAGGAAACCCCCTAGTCCAGTCCAAGGAATTCACTGATAATGAATTCGACCCAAAGACTAGACACAATTGAGCCTGGGAAATCGTGGCAGGAATTTTGCAAAAAGAGGAAAACAAGTTCCTATATTCAGACAAAGACTATATCCACAATACAGCTGTATCTCTGTGGTCTGAGAAACCAAATGTGAGGGCAAAATAAGTGTCATGGATTGTGTAGAAGGTGTGCTGAAACCAGACACATGTGGTTTCTTTCCACTTGTAAACACAAAATCATTATTTAAAAGTGTCCAAATATCTGACTCCAGAATTAATTGCTAACAGGAAGGTTTCAGAGGTTTATACAGGTTCACTGCCCTCTGTGTTCTCATCGCACAGTGGAGCTGCAAGGTCTCCACTGTTTTAGGCACTTTCCAAACACAGAATAAGGAAACAATTGATATCTCAAAAAAAAACCCCCAAAAAAGCAAAAAACACTGGAGTACAAGCTGCTGGAGGAATACTAAGGAACAATCAGAGTGCTGCCCAGTGCCTGCAGAGGTCTCTGCTCCCTAGTCACCTATAGATAGGAATGCCATAGGCATTGTACCAAAGGAAAGTATAGGGATCTGCAGGAGAACTTAGGTTGGCTTCACAGCTGTATAAGAAATTCCTCTAAAAATTAATAGTAGTTAACATACTATTTTGCTGAAATCAGGCCAAAAAAACCCCACAAACCACCTCCTCCTCACTCAGACTTGCCAGTCTCTTAAGAGTGAAGATCAATACTGCCTGCAATTGAATTTAGACCTATCTCACGGAGTCCAAGGAGCACAGGCTTCCGCAAGAGCATGTCTGGCTTCACCAATGACCCAAAGTTAATTCATTAAGAACTGCTTAGTGAATCAATAGTCTTAACCAGGAAGCTCAGATATTAAAAAAATAAAAAATTCTTTAGCTACTGAATCCAAACCATCTGGTAACTGATTAACATGCATTGATGTCGAAGCCCCAAAGCTATACCAGATAATTATACAACTCCCTAACTATCCCACTAACTGAAATTCCTTATCAACGGTAGTTTCGGCCCTCTAACATATTTATTACCCTTCATATAATTCACTCAAGGGGATATAAAACAACAAAAAGTATTCACAAATGCAATTTCTTTGGACGTGCTTGCTTGAAAATACAAGGAAAACTGACAAACATCCGAAGCAATTGCTTAAAGTACTTTGATTCTTAGCAAAGCACTTCACCTCTGACTTCCCAGAATTGATTGTCAGGAGGAAACTAACAAAACACTTCAAATATGATCCTAGCAACTAAAGATTTACAGTTTACTAATCTAAACATTATATACTCGGTAGCGGTACCAGCAAATTATAAATGTCCTCTTTTCCCCAAACCAGCTCTCTCATTTTCCACAGGCAATATATTATGTTGCCCTCTCCCTTTCCCCCCTGCTCTCTGGAGGAGGGGCCCGGTCACCTCCACCCTTGTTCCTCATTGCTAAATCTAATGACCTAGATAAGGTGCCATAAGCGGGCATTTGGTTTTGAAGACTGTTGCTTTTATATCAGACAAGAATAAGGGCTTTTATACCTCGAAACTTGTTTGTGCGCAACTGTATGAGCTGATAGTCCCACAAACTTTGCCTCATTTTCATTCATAAGGCAAACAAGTGTTGAGCTGTTAATATATAGTGAAAGATATTTTTTTACTTCTTTAGGACAAGCAGCATGCTTTAGTGACGTTTCTCAGTTATCTGCAGGTCACTAGTCTGCAGTTCAAGCTGGTTTCTGTACGTTTTTTCATGTGCTTGAACATCTAAGGCACTGTATTCCAGCCATAGCTAGAGTTTTGTACCTCTTTTGGTCTAAACACTAAAGAAAATTAAGACTTTTACCTTTTCGTCTTCATAGCATTGAGATGTGCACTTAACTGAGTCTCACAAGAAAATGTAAACACGGTACAGAAACTCCTCAGATGTGGGGTTGATATTCCCCAGCCATTCACTAAACCTTCCAGTAGAGAACTCTCCTCCCTCCCCACCAACATCTCTGAGATGAAAAAATTGCCTGAAGACAAATTTTTCTCCTTTTATGGATTGGATAATGGGATCCATCCAGGTTGTGAAACTCCGGAGCAGCTGAGACTAGTGTAGCTGTCTGTAACATGATTGAGTTTGGTATGACAGATCTATTAACTTACTTGGTTCCAGCAAACAATGGGTCAAAAAATTGAGCCGTAACCATCGCAGCGTACCAAGAAACAGCCACCATGGAGCAGAGACCTACCAGAAAAAGTTTAAAACACACACAGGTGAATGATTCCTTTAACACTGTAGCAGCTTTAAATCAAGAACAAGTGTTCATTCCATTTAGTCTAGCTGTGAAAGTAATACAAAGTATTGATAGCATTCTCATTTCAGACTCAATATTACCTCCTAAAATAAAAAGAAATCCTCCTGTGACAGCAAACTTCATTTTTGCTTCTTCATCGCTCAACCCAACCTTTGTGCACTTCAAACCAAGCAGCGCGATCACTGCAGCTAGGAATCCCAAAAGGATGGAAGTAATCATCAAAGCACGGCATGCCTGAATGTGAACTGAGACAGAAAAAGAGAAAACAAATCAGGATCTATACAGAAATTAAATCAATCTTGTGCTGAAAAAATAAAAGTAACTAGAGGGAGTGACAAAATTAACATGAGTGAATCTTGTCCAACGTTGTTATTTGGTTCAGAGAAGCATCCAAACCCTAGAGTGCTTAGCCTTCAAGTCAATCAGAGTTCAGAGCTGAACTACACTTACACTTGATAAACTCAGTAAATCCTCTTGGGCCTTTAGTAAATCCTGAAAAATCACAGCAAGCCCTTCATAGCTTACATTTTTAAGTCCTGTGAAAATCCGTAGCTGTATATACGGTCATTTACAGGGCCAAAAATAAGAGTCCTACTCACAAGTCCTGGTGACTTTCTCACACGTGAGACACAGACAGACCCCCCTGAACTCCAGGCCCTAGCCAAGGACTGCAGGGCTCTGGCACCACAGAGGAATTGGAAAAACGGGCCAGTTTTGCTACTTCCAGTGAGAGATGGGAAACAAAGTGCTCAAGTTAGCAGTGCACTCTAAGCTCTGAGTGGGGCTAACAAATGGGAGACGAGCAGATCCAAGAGCTGCAGCACCCCTCTCCTCCCTGCCCTGAGGATACAGCTCCCGGTCTTCACATTTAAGTATTGATTGCACAAAAACCAAGACCAGATTATTAACCAGCCTAAGAAGGAAACTCAGACAGGGACTTAAGTCTTCTTTAAAGCAGGACCCTGGATTTAGCTGGTTCCAGGTCAAATGGTACCTTCGTGATACGACAAACGTGCCAAGTGTCACCAATCTGGCAGATTTGGCTGCTAACTTTGTTGGACTCCATGATCTTAAAGTTTTGTTTCCAATCTAAATGATTCTATGAGCCCAACCACACATCAAAAGGGTCTGCACTGGGCTGCATCTGGACAGTCACATCGTTGATGCAAGTGTTCAAGCTCTTGCTCCCTGATCACCTCCATGTCCTCCACGATAACCTGCTCCTAGCTCTCTGGTGGAATGAGCCCATAACTCTCCCAACAGTAAAAATCAGGCACAGAAACAGGAGGCGAAGTAACAGATTGACCCTCAGACAGGGGCTGTGTAACTTTATGTGGCCTATGAGTACTGGTCCTGCAAGCTTGAGAGTTATCCTAGGCAATAAGAAGCAGCCATGAGATAAATACATAGAATTAAAGGATAACATCATTTGAGGAATTAATGTTTCGTTAAGCATTAATTTTAAAATTTTCAGGGGAAAAAAATACAGACAAATAAAAGTGAAAAGACCCCTCAAAATACCATTAAGAGTTCAAGGCTTTTGCCTGCAGAAGATACAGTTTGGACAACCATTCAACTCCGATGCTGCTTTCTAGTTTGGGACCTTCCCCCACGATAGCAGGAATAACCCACAGCAGGGATCCAACAACTTACGTTTCAGGTCTTTGGGATTCCTGTAGTATTAGATGGGACTCCCCATATCTTTCTAGAAGGCACAAGCACAGTCTCAGGCTAACTGCTTGCAAGCCAATGGTTGTATTACTTTAACAGAAGAGACTTCGTACCATGTCGTTTTTGCACCACAATACAATAACTTCAACAGCCTTAACTAAGGAGATTATTCCATAGCCCAGAAAGTTCCATTTTTAGTTGTCTTCATCTTAGAAAATGAGCTTATTGAACAAGATACAAAGTCAGTTAATTTTATCAATCAGTACTAATTGTAAGAAATTATCCCCAAATCGTGTCATTGGAAAAACATCTATGGAATCTTAACAAGAAGAAAAGAAAAGAAAAAAAAAAAAGAGTTTAAAAAGTATTTGGCAGCTAAGAAATTCCTTTATATCAAATGTTTGATGTTGGTGTGACTAGAAAGTAGCCAGTCATGGTCTCAATCTTATGCAACACTGCTTTTAAAAAGGTCCTCACTTCAAACGTTTGTGATTTGGGCTAATGGCTTGCTGAATTCAAAAGCTTTACATTTGGTTAAAAGAACCAAGTCTGATCTTTCCCGTGCACAAAACAAAAACCAGAGATATATCATATAGCTCAGATGCCAATAAGGAAACCTTAATGGAAAATCTTTATGATCCCTCTGGTGAGAGGTAACAAAGACACTTTTGTTTTTTCTTTTTTTTTCCCCTCCCACCAATCCCTGGCATCTGCTGCTGCAGCAGCAGTTTCAGCTGTTTCTAAAGAGCAATTTGAAACACACCTAAACTAACCCTGATAATTTTTAGCCTGCCTCGGCTAACATCTGCAAGGGCTACAGGCATTTCTTGGAGGTCCCACTGTTTGTTCAGCCCTCATTGCTACCAGCCCCATTTTCTTCCTCCTCCCTGGTTTGCCCAACTGCCCTCTTGGCTTTTTCTACAATTCAGTGTCTTCTAACTTGTTTCTTTTTCAGGTCTCAGTTCTAAAACCATTTTTTCTCTACAATTCTGTAAGCTGCTTTTCCCTTCCCCCTGCCTATACTCCTCAAATATACTGCCATCTTCTCAACAGCATAACCAATCTCCTCTTCAACTGATCAAATTTAATCTTCACAAATTCCCTTTCCAAGCCTGGCCTATTCATTTACTTTCTGTCTGGCCCCATTTTTTCTCCTTCCTGCTGACTCCACATTGTTACTCACAATTCTCCAGGAGCCTTGCTGTTTCTTGCCTTCCTTTCTCTTTTGCTTTAGCACATCTACTCATGATGCTCTTTTCTGTCCATCCACCCCCCGCCCCTCCAACTTCTTTAAAACCTACTTTTTTCTCAGCAGCTCCAAGATGCTGACCTGATGTGGCCCCGTTGTCCACATGTGCACACATGGAAGCTCTATGACACTCTCAGAGGCAACACCCCATTTAAATACATCAATGCCAAGATGCTGCCTAGGGTCAGTAAGGTGGTCAGTTAGCAGTAAGTTGGCAGGGAGGTGATTCGAGACAGCCAGCATAGCTTCACCAAGGGCAACTCCTGCCTGGCCAACCTCATGGCCCCCTGTGATAGAGTGACTACATCCGTGGACAAGGGAAGAGCTACAGATGTCATCTATCTGGACTTCTATAAGGCCTTTGACATGGTCCCTCACAACATCCTTCTAAATTGGTGAGACATGGATTTGAAGGGTGGACTGTTCAGGGATGAGGAACTGGTTGTATGGTCGCATCCAGAGGATAGCAGTCAACAGCTCAACGTCCAGATGGGGGTCAGTGACAAGTGGTGTCCCTCAGGGGTATGTACTAGGACTGGTACTGTTCAGTATCTTCATCAGTGACACAGACAGTGAGAACGAGCACACCCTCAGCAAGTTTGCTGATGACACCAAACTGAGTGGTGTGGTTGACATGCCTGAGGGGCTGGAAGCCATCCAGAGGGACCTGGACAAGCTCAAGAATTGGGCCCATGTGAACCTCATGAGATTCAACAAGGCTAAGTGCAGGGTCCTGCTCCTGGGGCAGGGCAACCCCCAGTATCAATACAGCCTGGGGGATGAAGGGACTGGGAGCAGCCCTGCTAAGAAGGACTTGGGGGTACTGGTGGATGAGAAGCTGGACATGAGCCTACAATGTGCGCTCGCAGCCCAAAAGGGCAACTGTATCCTGGGCTGCATCAAAAGAACCATGGTCAGCAGGTCAAGGGAGGTGATTCTGCCCCTCTATTCCACTCTGGTGAGACCCCACATGGAGTACTGCATCCAGCTCGGGAGCCCTCAGCTTAGGAAACACATGGCAGGGGTCTAGAGAAGGGCAACAAAGATGATCAGAGGGCTGGAGCACCTCTCCTAGAAGGACAGGCTGAGAGTTCAGGTTGTTCAGCCTGGAGAAGAGAAGGCTCAGGGGAGACCTTATTGCGCCTTTTCAGCACATAAAGGGGGCCTACAGGAAAGATGGGGACAAACATTTTAGCAGAGCCTGTTGCAATAGGACAAGGGCTAATGACTTTAAACTGAAAGAGGGTAGATTTAGACTAGATATAAGGAAGAAATTTTTTATGATGAGGGTGGTGAAACACTGGCCCAGGTCACCCGGAGAAGTGGTAGATGCCCTATCCTTGGAAAAACTCAAGGTCAGGTTGGACGGGGCTCTGAGGAACCTGATCTAGTTGAAGATGTCCCTGCTCATGGCAGGGCAAGTTGGACTAGATGCCCTTTTAAGGTCCCTTCCAACCCAAACTATTCTATGATTCTAAGTTATGAACCAACCCTTGAAGTGGTTTATATGTGAACCAAATGCACACTCCCATAAGCACTCTGCAGAGGGTAACTCTGCATGTCCGATGGACATGATCCTGCTATTGCTGAGTCTAAGAAGTTTAAATAGGGTTATGTTTCTCTTAATACACACATGCATTTTAAAACCAATTGTTAGATAACACTGAAAGATGAAAAGAACAGATTATTCCCTAAATACTGGACACAGACCATTACAGAGACTTGCTATGCTAGCTTCAGAGATGGTCAACACCACCAGTTTATTTCAGGCTGAGAGAGAAAGTGATTTAATACCTCATTCCCACTAATCCAATATTACACATTCTTCGGATTAGGAGTATCCTTCTACCTATTTAAGTTTAGCCACCTCCCAGTGTAGATTCAACTAAGTAGGATTCAATTTATTCTGGAATAAGTATCTACATTATTCAAGATTAATAAAAACTAGCTTTACTGTCTATAAATATGCTCACTATCCACAGAATACTGCCTTCGTTGAGCATTTGAGGACAATCCACAATTCTACCACAGACTGATACAGAGTACAGGAGCCAGCAGATCTAAATTTCCTGATATTTAGAATCACATCCAACAAAGCAGTAGTTAACTAGTCCTGACAAGTATATTAATTTATACCATATACTCATTGTATAACTCATATTATGTTATAAGACGAATAACATACCTTTATACCATATACTCATTGTATAACTCATAAGACGAATAACATACACTCATTGTATTTCTTGCATTATCTACCATCTTCAGTCTCAACATACAAGAAACACTACTGCTCCTTAACTATAAATAGTCTGTCTTGCCTATTATATATTGCATTATCTACCATCTTCAGTCTCAACATGCAAAAACCACTACTGCTCCTTAACTATAAATAGTATGTCTTGTCTATTATATAAAAAAAAATCCAGCTACAATACACGAGCTACCAAGTATTGCAAAAGAAGGCCTATACAATAATTCCAAATAAAGATCATCATAAGATGTGTTAAAAATGTCTCCTACTGATTCCTCCCACCAGATGCTAAAAAACAGATTACACCATATTTTGCATGCCTATGCTTGATCAAACAACTTCATTTGCCTTATTTTACAGCCTTTCCTAATGCGCTTGACACATTCTGCCATTTAAGAGATTTTTATTACTTCACCCCCCAAAGACCTTCTTAGTCAGTCATTTTCCAGTACTAACAGATTACCAAAACAAAAGTACCTTTTTACTTTTTTCCAACAAATTTTTAAGCGATATAAACAAGATTGTGTAAAGTCACATACCAGGCAGTGCAAGCATAGAGTCAAATTCTCTGCAGTTGGATACTCCAGTGCTGTCTTCTGCACAGCTTTTCCACAGGTTTTCAAACAACGTAGATGTTGTGATCACACTCCCGTATATAGAGGAGACTTTCCAGTAATTATGCGCCAAAGTAGCTCCAACCATCGCCCACCCACCAAAGCACAAAAGAAAACCAACAATTTCCAATGCAGCAGTCATGTTTGTGAGTAAGTAACAGTTAAATATTCCTATAATTAGATTACAATCAAGTGAAGCCTTTCTGAAGCCTCCTTGCTGTTTTATCTCTGGGTTTCACTCCAAAATGAGACTACCTTTGCTCTTTGCTCAACCCCAGAGATAAGGCTTACGGTGCATGACAATAAGAAGTGGGAGCAGTTCATGATAAAGATATTAACTTTTTTTTTTATAACAATATTAATTCTTTTTCTAATGAGAAATGATAAAATGAGCCTATTCCTAGTCTCACCCTAGAAACTCTAGTCAGTATGTCTACAAAATATCTTGTAAGACTGATAATATTGGCAAATACTTAATTTCTGTCTCTCCTCTGAAGTCAACTAGGATTTACACAAGATTAAAATAATTTATAATTCTATTATTCATCTCAAATCAAAAAGCTTTACTATGCTGTTGCCTTGATGACTCAAGCATAAGAAAGCTCAGGAATTGAAATTTTATTCTGTTGCTAGAAAATTTAGCACATTCTTTGGAGTTATGGTCATAAGTAATCCATAGCAACTGTACTGCCAGCATCTTCAGGAAGTTTAAGTCTGTGAATGAGTGGTTTCCATTAATATTTTACAGTCTATTGATCTATAGTCAAACACTTTGAGTCTTAAAAATAGTCCCACTTACACTGGAATACCATTGTAATGATGTATATGTTTCACAGAAATGAAATATAAGGGAACGAATGAGCCATGGAATAAAATGATGAAGGAAAACAGCTATATGAAAAATAATACATATCAGCTGATTGCATCTGTTTATCAGAATATCCCAGTATTAAAAAAAAAAATCTATTCTAGGCAAAGTAGAAGAACGTTAAGCTTGGTTTACTTGCTTCTGCTCTTGACTAGACAAAATATTAGATTCCATTCACACCATTATACTAATGTTAATACCTTAAACTGCTTGTGTATCCAAATGGGGTTAACCATCTCTTGCAGTGATAACCTGCTCTTATCTCCAGGAAATGGAGTCAGAGTTTCTTCATAAAATAATCCTGCTGTGACGCAACATGGTAACAGATTCACAGCATTTACACAAAGACTACCAGAAGGATTAGCCGTTGAGAGAGCCATAACTTGCCCGTAACAAATATCTGGGTTTTTTTCAAAATTCACCAATCACTTAGAGCTGATGCTGTAGGTTGGTAGGCTGGCTGCAAAAGGATATGATGGTGCCACCATGACATTTTTGCTCCCTTGGCAGCCCAGAGGATCGTTGTCATTGATTTAAAGAAGAACAGATTTGGCAGCGCAGCCAGTGTGATCCTGTGCAGCTCTGTACTTGCGATCTTTCAAAGAAACTACATGGTATGTGCTAAGAATTGATCTTCTCAGGTGACTTTTACAGAATTCCCTCTTTCTGTTAAGTCACTGTGATTAGAAAAACACTGGCATAGTAAAATGAACAAACCATACCAGTATTCTGGAGTACCTGCATCCCATTAAAAGCCCTTCAAAGAGTTTCAAATCATTTATCCATACACAGGTGCTACCTTGGTGACCTCAGCAATCACTTCTGCTGACAGCACTTTCCAAGCTGAGTTCAGTTGGGACCTTGAATCAAAGGATTGGAGCATCTCCCTTATGAGGAGAGACTGAGAGAGCTGGGACTCTTTAGTCTGGAGAAGAGAAGGCTGAGGGGAGACCTTATCAATGCCTACAAGTATCTCAAGGGAGGGTTGAAGGAGGAGGGAGCCAGACTCTTTTCAGTGGTTCCCAGTGAGAGGACGAGGGGCAACGGGCACAAGTTGGAACATAAGAGGTTCCACTCAAATATGAGGAGAAACTTCTTCACGGTGAGGGTGGCAGAGCCCTGGAACAGGCTGCCCAGGGAGGGTGTGGAGTCCCCTTCCTTGGAGATTTTCAAGACCCCCCTGGATGCAGTCCTGAGTAACATGCTCTAGCTCTAGGCAATCCTGCTTCAGCAGGGGAGTTGGACTAGATGATCTCTATGGTCCCTTCCAACTCTAAAATTCAGTGAAAAATTCAGTGAAAAAAAAAAAAATTATCGCATGATTTTTAGATGAGCAGGATTAGAAGAAAAATGAACAATAACAAACACTGCAGACTCACAAAAAAGGTAGTGAGGG
>NW_015090785.1:21276-32498 GCF_001431845.1 Calidris pugnax | reverse complement strand
CACTACTGCTCCTTAACTATAAATAGTCTGTCTTGCCTATTATATAAAAAAAAAATCCAGCTACAATACACGAGCTACCAAGTATTGCAAAAGAAGGCCTATACAATAATTCCAAATAAAGATCATCATAAGATGTGTTAAAAATGTCTCCTACTGATTCCTCCCACCAGATGCTAAAAAACAGATTACACCATATTTTGCATGCCTATGCTTGATCAAACAACTTCATTTGCCTTATTTTACAGCCTTTCCTAATGCGCTTGACACATTCTGCCATTTAAGAGATTTTTATTACTTCACCCCCCAAAGACCTTCTTAGTCGTTTTCCAATACTACCAGATTACCAAAACAAAAGTACCTTTTTACTTTTTCCAACAAATTTTTAAGCGATATAAACAAGATTGTGCAAAGTCACATACCAGGCAGTGCAAGCATAGAGTCAAATTCTCTGCAGTTGGATACTCCAGTGCTGTCTTCTGCACAGCTTTTCCACAGGTTTTCAAACAACGTAGATGTTGTGATCACACTCCCGTATATAGAGGAGACTTTCCAGTAATTATGCGCCAAAGTAGCTCCAACCATCGCCCACCCACCAAAGCACAAAAGAAAACCAACAATTTCCAATGCAGCAGTCATGTTTGTGAGTAAGTAACAGTTAAATATTCCTATAATTAGATTACAATCAAGTGAAGCCTTTCTGAAGCCTCCTTGCTGTTTTATCTCTGGGTTTCACTCCAAAATGAGACTACCTTTGCTCTTTGCTCAACCCCAGAGATAAGGCTTACGGTGCATGACAATAAGAAGTGGGAGCAGTTCATGATAAAGATATTAACTTTTTTTTTTATAACAATATTAATTCTTTTTCTAATGAGAAATGACAAAATGAGCCTATTCCTAGTCTCACCCTAGAAACTCTAGTCAGTATGTCTACAAAATATCTTGTAAGACTGATAATATTGGCAAATACTTAATTTCTGTCTCTCCTCTGAAGTCAACTAGGATTTACACAAGATTAAAATAATTTATAATTCTATTATTCATCTCAAATCAAAAAGCTTTACTATGCTGTTGCCTTGATGACTCAAGCATAAGAAAGCTCAGGAATTGAAATTTTATTCTGTTGCTAGAAAATTTAGCACATTCTTTGGAGTTATGGTCATAAGTAATCCATAGCAACTGTACTGCCAGCATCTTCAGGAAGTTTAAGTCTGTGAATGAGTGGTTTCCATTAATATTTTACAGTCTATTGATCTATAGTCAAACACTTTGAGTCTTAAAAATAGTCCCACTTACACTGGAATACCATTGTAATGATGTATATGTTTCACAGAAATGAAATATAAGGGAACGAATGAGCCATGGAATAAAATGATGAAGGAAAACAGCTATATGAAAAATAATACATATCAGCTGATTGCATCTGTTTATCAGAATATCCCAGTATTAAAAAAAAATCTATTCTAGGCAAAGTAGAAGAATGTTAAACTTGGTTTACTTGCTTCTGCTCTTGACTAGACAAAATATTAGATTCCATTCACACCATTATACTAATGTTAATACCTTAAACTGCTTGTGTATCCAAATGGGGTTAACCATCTCTTGCAGTGATAACCTGCTCTTATCTCCAGGAAATGGAGTCAGAGTTTCTTCATAAAATAATCCTGCTGTGACGCAACATGGTAACAGATTCACAGCATTTACACAAAGACTACCAGAAGGATTAGCCGTTGAGAGAGCCATAACTTGCCCGTAACAAATATCTGGGTTTTTTTCAAAATTCACCAATCACTTAGAGCTGATGCTGTAGGTTGATAGGCTGGGCTGCAAAAGGATATGATGGTGCCACCATGACATTTTTGCTCCCTTGGCAGCCCAGAGGATCGTTGTCATTGATTTAAAGAAGAACAGATTTGGCAGCGCAGCCAGTGTGATCCTGTGCAGCTCTGTACTTGCGATCTTTCAAAGAAACTACATGGTATGTGCTAAGAATTGATCTTCTCAGGTGACTTTTACAGAATTCCCTCTTTCTGTTAAGTCACTGTGATTAGAAAAACACTGGCATAGTAAAATGAACAAACCATACCAGTATTCTGGAGTACCTGCATCCCATTAAAAGCCCTTCAAAGAGTTTCAAATCATTTATCCATACACAGGTGCTACCTGGGTGACCTCAGCAATCACTTCTGCTGACAGCACTTTCCAAGCTGAGTTCAGTTGGGACCTTGAATCAAAGGATTGGAGCATCTCCCTTATGAGGAGAGACTGAGAGAGCTGGGACTCTTTAGTCTGGAGAAGAGAAGGCTGAGGGGAGACCTTATCAATGCCTACAAGTATCTCAAGGGAGGGTTGAAGGAGGAGGGAGCCAGACTCTTTTCAGTGGTTCCCAGTGAGAGGACGAGGGGCAACGGGCACAAGTTGGAACATAAGAGGTTCCACTCAAATATGAGGAGAAACTTCTTCACGGTGAGGGTGGCAGAACCCTGGAACAGGCTGCCCAGGGAGGGTGTGGAGTCCCCTTCCTTGGAGATTTTCAAGACCCCCCTGGATGCAGTCCTGAGTAACATGCTCTAGCTCTAGGCAATCCTGCTTCAGCAGGGGAGTTGGACTAGATGATCTCTATGGTCCCTTCCAACTCTAAAATTCAGTGAAATTCAGTGAAAATATTCAGTGAAATTTTATACTGCTGCCAAGGAAAAAAACATTTTTTAAATAATATCTCTTCCTAATTTAAAAAAAGCAATTTAAACAGACAGTCACAAAGCACACATATAAATGATCGAACCGCAGACCTGGAATGCATGAGTTTTTCCTATATGGCACCAGGCATTTTAATCATTCCCTAAGGAAATCACTCTTCAATGCTGTTGAAGAACATAGAGTTATTCTTCACTAAATTTGGAAAACTATGGTTTGATAAGCGATGGACATCTGCATCAGCAGCGTAAAAGAGGCGGTGTTGATCGCTTCACATCAACACCATCCACGACTTGGGAGTTTTCCTTCAGTCTAGCTCTAACCTGGCCGGGTGAACTGAACACTTGTCAACAGTTGGAAGTCTGGAAGTGCATTCCAGGAGCACATTTCCCTGCTCTCCCTCATCCATGAGGAAACAAATGTGCGCACTCCAATTTGCGCAAACCAAGTGCAGGAAATGGGAATAACTGGAAAACTCAATACACAAGTGCGCTCCTGATCTAAGTAAAACACTAACACAGGCATGCCATGATGTGACCATATATAACCTTAGCAATATATGACCAAGGAGAGAAATTGCTCCTTATCCCACTGATATTCTCCAAACAGAGCATAATTGCATGTAATATGGTTGAGAGAGGGTTTACAGCTGGGAAAAATCAATACAGTTGGGAAAAATACAGCCCATACAGTTGGGAAAAAAATACTGAAAACATTAACGTCTTAAATGTCTGGTCAACATGAGCTGTACCTTTTCAACCACTTCTGTAGATTTGTTTCAAGACTGCTGACTGAGCACTGTAAGAAGAGAAACAGCCCTGCGACAGACAGCAATTACCCTGCAGGCAGCCACATGACATGCATGAGGAACTGCATGAGGAAGACCATGCATAGTTGGCATGAGGAAGCCCATGCTGATTTCAGGGGACATACAGTTTTTTGAACAGCTGAAAATAATCCACCGAGCCCTGCCAGCCAGAGGATCCCTCTTCCAATTATGGTGGCCATGGGAAGGGAGGGAAGAGAACCCCTGGGAGGCGACTGTTTCATGTCACCAAGAACTCTCCACGTTGGGTGTAATGAAACTGCATTTTAGGAAAAATGGATGCTGTCCCACATTGACTCTGCTTGTCTTCATAACAGGGCTGAAATACCCATTTCTCCCTGTTATACAAGCCAAAGCAGAGCTGCCACCCCACCGAAAGCACCCATGCCATCTTGCTACCACATATCAGAACTGAAGGATTGTTGGCCCCATCTCATCCCTCTGATTTCCAGAAATCATATCTAAGTTTCTAGATGAACCTTAGGCATCCTGCTATATACACAGAGGAAGTCTTAGAGAGGAGAAGAACCAGGTACCAGAACGGTATGAAAAGCTGACATTGTCTCTGACGCAGTAAGTAGTGTTTTTAACATCCTTGGAAGCATGTGATTAGTCTCCTTTTGAGGCTACAAATTCTGGCCTCGTTACAGGGCGCTGACACTTGCTCTTAAACTGGCACCATCATTATGAAAGCAGATGAGGCCACCAAAGTCAGGGCCCTGAGGAAGAACCACGAATATGCTGAATTTCCAGAGTTAAATCTCTCACATTTCAAGAGATCTGTCTTACAGTTAGGCATCTCTGACTTCAGTGGAGTCCATGTCTGCATCAAGAAAGCATTCATAGTCTGTGAGATGTGGCATTTATAAGTTTTAAGCACTGCGCATTGAGAATAAATCAGCCTGACAGAGTCCAGGTAAACAGCAATGACAGTAATCGGGGATCTATAAAGCAGGGAAGGCTTGAAGAAATGATTCCATTATATAGCTCATAAAGTGACTGCACAATACTGGAAGCAGTAAAAGAATAAATGTAAAGTTCTGCTTAAGAAAGCTTAACAAAATACCAGTTTTCAAAGGCTATACTGTTAGTGTTTCTAAACTCAGTTTTCAAAGGAACGAACTTCAGTGTCAGTCCTTCTTAATCCTTTACCTTAAAAACAGTGTTTCATCAAGAAAGCATTCATAGTCTGTGAGATGTGGCATTTATAAGTTTTAAGCACTGCGCATTGAGAATAAATCAGCCTGACAGAGTCCAGGTAAACAGCAATGACAGTAATCGGGGATCTATAAAGCAGGGAAGGCTTGAAGAAATGATTCCATTATATAGCTCATAAAGTGACTGCACAATACTGGAAGCAGTAAAAGAATAAATGTAAAGTTCTGCTTAAGAAAGCTTAACAAAATACCAGTTTTCAAAGGCTATACTGTTAGTGTTTCTAAACTCAGTTTTCAAAGGAAAGAACTTCAATGGCAGTCCTTCTTAGTCCTTTACCTTAAAAACAGTGTTCACAGAAAGATATTTTTAAAATCCAGAACAATCAAAACAATTTTCAGTCCCTACAAAGACAATTCTTCTCTTTCTATTTGCAGATAAACTACTCTGCTACCACAGTCCACCTCAGAAAACACAAAAGCATCGGTCACACAGAGGCATTTTAATTCAAGCTGGCCACCTCTGAGAAATTCCCAAACAAACACACAGATTTAGCACAAAGTATCAAACAAGTCCTGGAATACCTACAAAGCCCATGTCTCACACCGAAGCACAAACAAGCACGACTGCTCATTGACCTAGCTAGGATCTGCTTGTTGTTAAGTATTAGGCTGAATAAAAGGATGCTATTTCTTCCAAAACAACCAAAAAAATCTTAGATTCATTGTATATCACCCGGCAGAGATGGCAATAAAGCCACAGTAGTTATTGAGCTGAATTGCAGGGTGAAGCACGTGTGTTTCACTGGAGCCCTTTAACCTGCCTGCAAGTACTACAGGACAAATGCTGTCCACACTAGACCCTCTGTGACAGCCACAGTTTATGCCACCCAATCACACTAACACACCATCCAGAAGGAAGGAATAAAACCACATCCCTGGATTTTAGATAGATATGCCACGTGCACTTACTCTCTGAACTCAACATGTAGGGAAACTTCTTGCACTGTACTGATCCCAAAGAAACCACTGCACATTCCATCCAAAGACCTTCATAAATCCAGTCTGTAGTAACGAGCACCGTTGTCACGTCCGAAATTTTCCATCTGTTGGACATGGTAGTAACAAGTGAAATAGTGAATCCCGCTAAAGCCAGCAGCAAGGCACAAATTTGTAGAGAGGATGACGCCATTCTTCTAGCAGAAGTAGTTTTCAAAGAAACCTCCCCAAATTTCTGATATTAGAAACCTGTTGAAACAGTTTATACACATAAAGTACATGGAGTTATCTTTACACAAGCCTGACCTTTACAAAAGCATCAACAAGCTGCCTACCTACAAAATAATTTATCTCATAAGGAAATTGTAGAACTGGAATCCAAATCTCATTAAATAGTTGGAATACTTAAATATTCTATGACATCTGAGTATTTTCTAAGGAACAGTTTTATTACCATATGCTTTTACCACAAAAAAAATGCCAACGGAGCAAAACCAGAGGACCCAACTGAGGAATTCTCTAATTTGAATTTGCAATTTTTCATCCGTTCTTTACTTGTTTGCTAACTCAAAATTCTTTTAATATTAAAACTGTCAAATGCTTTAATAAATTATTCATCTCCCAATTACAATGCCTATTAATACAAATTTAAAACAAATTAAGTGTTGATACTCACGTTTACGGTATGTTTCTAACCTGTTTCATGTACCTTCCTGCTAGACACTAGTGTCAGCACTTTGTGAGGACCAGTTTGATCAAACAAGTGAAAGTTTTGTACTCTTTAGGACCTTTCCCCTCATTCTAAAAATCAAGGACCTGGGGCCAAAGCTCTGACCAACTGTTGCACAAAGGCTCGGGCATGGCTTTTCGCTACAGCAAAATTTCAGTGCAATGGACGTCTCAAACATTAAAATTACAACAAAATCATGTAAGTTAGTATGAAAGATGCTCAGATTAACCTGCAAACCATTGTCATATAATGTGCTATATCATTGTCACTAAGCACCATCAGACTCCAAAGCAATGCCAAAAAATACTACTACAATACTCAAAATGACTGTTTTAATTGAAACTTTTGTTGCACTTGTCACCAAGACACTGTTTTCATGAAAGGAGGACTGTGTCCATATAGAATCATAGAATTGTCTAGGTTGGAAGGGACCTTTCAGATCATCAAGTCCAACCATCAACCTAACCCTGATAAAAAACCATCACTAAACCATGTCACTAAGCACTATGTCAACCCGTCTTTTAAATACCTCCAGGGATGGTGCCTCAACCACTTCCCTGGGCAGCCCATTCCAATGCTTTATAACTCTTTCCATGTAAACATTTTTCCTATTATCCAGTCTAAATCTCCCCTGTTGCAACTTGAGGCTATTTCCTCTTGGATTATTGCCCGTGACTTGGGAGAAGAGAGCGACCCCTCCTCTCTACACCATCCTTTCAGGGAGTTATAGAGAGCGACAAGGTCTCCCCTCAGCCTTCTTTTCTCCAGGCTGAACACCCCCAGCTCCCTCAGACTCTCCTCATAAAACTTGTTCTCCAGACCCCTCACCTCATTCATTGACCTTCTCTGGAACCTCTCCAGCACCTCAATGTCTTTCTTGTACTGAGGGGCCCCAAACTGGACACAGAATTTGAGGTGGGCAGGCAAACAACTGAAGACAGGATTTGTTTTAGGATGCAGCCCGCATTGTGAAGGAATAAGCATGTTTTCTGCATTAAAAAAAAAAAAAAAAAAAAAAAAGAAGAAGAGGAATTCAAGCCTCCACTCATATTCCACTATAAAACTCTGATTTCACACTGAGGAGGGTGCATTTGTCTCTCAAGTGATTGCATAACCTCTTCAAAAACACACATAACTCGCAACAGAGAATATCTGAAATAAATGACAAGTTTAAATTAAGCAATAAATGCAAGCAGACTTCACACCACATGTGCAGGCCAATAATCCAAATGAATGTTTCTGCCTATTACGCAGGCATGACCCGTGCAATCACAATTCATTCCTGGCAGCAAGGAAAAGAAGATAAAACTACATGTTCTACACCATCACTATGGGTAGGACATATGTCAAAGTTGTAAACATAAACTTCTCATTAAAACACAATAACTTAAAATATCAGAGGTTTCAAAGCGAAGAAGCTTGGAAAGTAGATTTTGCAAAAACAGAATAACAACCTTCCTCCACCCTGGCCCAAATTTAACCATGTGATAGCAGGACAACAAATACCACTACAAATATCCTTCTGCCACCCTTAAAATGACTGTCCCGCATTAATGTACCTGTTGCAGATGATACAGCATCCATGAGTTTCTCACTGTAGGTGAGCAGTCCTCAATAGAAAGGTGCACACAGGGAGATGTAAAGTGGCAAAAAGAATAAACTTTGATAGTATGGTGCATGATGGACCAACAGAAAGGGGTTTTATTTTCCAGACCTTAAGACAAGCGTGCAAAGGAAAACTTTACCACTTAGAAAGCAAAGCACACAGTGCTGGCATTGGAACCCTTAGGGGCCAGGGAGTGGGTCTGGGGTCTCAGGGAGGGTTGGGAGCCTGGTGATACCACATATCAATAGGTCACACAAGGCAGGAGCAGAGAGGCCCAGAGCCTCTCCTGAAATGCATGTCAATAATAGGTAAAACAAGGGCCGGTGAAAGAAAAAAGGAGAAAAAAAAAATAAAAAAAAAATAAAAGGAGGGGGCTGTTTGCTTGTTTAAAAAAAAAAAATCATTTTATTTATATTCTTTATATTTCCTTAGCAGCATTTAAGCCCTGCAATCAGTAATCAGTGCAGACAGAAACTTGTCCAGTGGATCACATGAACAGAACTGTTTGTGATTTCAGCCATGCCCCGCGGCAGGACAGACCTCCCTGGCTCCTGGCCAAAGGAGGTCCAGCAGGCACAGCTCTGCAACCACTTTGCTGCTGTCGCTCCTCCTCTCTTTGTCTTCCTCTGCTCCAAGGAGCCACTCTCACTCATCCCTTCCAGACCCTGCTGCTACCACCCAAAACCCACGGGACAGTCCAGATGATACCTTACTCCCTCTGGGCCACCAGACATGCACAAGATGGCAGTCCTCATGCAATGGCGGTGCTTATTTTTTACCACTCTTGTAGTTTTAAGGATAAAAGTAACACCACCGAAATGCATTGCTTCAACAGGGTAAGAGTTCGCTAACTGAGAACATCTGCAAAAGAGCAGCTTTCAAAAGCAAACAGCTTGTTATTTCAACCAACACCACATCTGTTCTCCTCTTTCAACTGGTACCACGCACACCCTGCCCTCCAGGATTTGATGGTACCAGCTGCCACATGCTGTCACTGTTTGTAGATTTGAGAGTACGGCACAACTAATAGCAAATATGCTATGCAACTGCCCAAAGGAGAATGACCACAAACCAAAACCAAATAAAAACAAAAAGGCCAGAGCATCATCCCTCGCAAATTGCATGCATAGGCTATATACAACTAAGAGCTGTAATGTGACCAGAAAAAGCCCCGGGGAGCAAAAATATCACAACACTAAAAACAGCACAGTTTTTTCAAGACAGGATGGGAAGGGTTAACAAAGAAAAATATTTAAGTCAGCTCAACAAACAAATTGCTCCTGATAAGGTCTCTGGAAGCAAAAATCAGTGATAAAAGTGTCTGGAAAGTTAAAGTACTTTTACTTTTTCAGTAAACTGGAAAGTTAAAAAACTCTTTTACTTCTTTTTCATTTTGTTACATAGAAAAACAGAGACAGAGCATTGATTAGAACACTGGTTTCATTCACATATGTATATATACATTTTAACACCTGCAATACACGGCTTGGAACCTGCTAATCATTTCTGACTTCAAGCAAATTCTGAGGCTGACCCATGGCCACCTGTACAATCAGAAAGAGATAAAATGCAGATGTAAATACAGTACTAAACCACTTACAGCAGTCTCCCACCACAAGCTTACAGAGGTTTCCTCAGGTCAGAGTCTGACCTTGAGATGAAAAGGCAAACTCTTTCCCTACTTGTTAAAAAAAAAAAAAAAAAAGAGGAACAATGTTAATTTATTTCCTCTCCACTTCCAAAGGATTTGACTTTGTAACCGTGTTCCCAAAAGTGGTGCAACTTATTAGTAGTCTAATCAGGTTTATAGCCACTTGCAATTACAATACACAGATCCTTCTCATCTTGCTATTAACTGTCGCTTCACACAATGAGCTACAGAATAATTTGGGTTGGAAGGGACAACATGGATACTAACCTCTCACTACAGCACTGCTTCAGTGTTGGGTCAGGTTGCCCAAGCTTTGTCCTGTCACGCCAGAGCTGCCTCCAGGGCTGGAGATGGCACAAGCACTCTCCCAAGGAGTGTGTTCCTCACACCCAGACAGAAATTTTCCTGCTGCAACATGTGGATTCTGCCTCTCATCCTTCACATGCACCTCTGAGATAAACCACTATTTATTCAGCTACTTGATTTTGGCAGCTCTGAAGGCCCAGCCGTAACTGGCGTGCAGGCCGCTTGGCTGTCCCATTAGTATCTCCACAGCAACACAGCTAACCAGAAAGGTGCATGCAACTTCTCGAAACTCGCCAATTACATGTCAGTTTCAAAGCAAACACACCTATTTTCTTTTCCCATTAAATTTCAGGAGGGTGGTGGTGTTGGCAGCACTGGTTGGGCTGCCAGTGCCAGAGCAGGGACTGCTCTCTGCCAGCATGACACCTTGCCAGCCCTTCAGGGAACCACCTGGCCACACTGCTGGCACCAAGCTCACACTGGTAAGAGCAGCCCAGTGCTGGAGACTGGGAGCCCTGATCGGCAGCAAAGGGGTCAGGGTGAAGGAGAGCACGGCAAAGAGACCTGAGAGGAGGCTCTAGGGCAGAAGCAGTTGCCCGGCTCCTGGGTCAGCCAGATGCAGCCCTTTGCTGGAGCAGCCCGGTGGTAAGGCAGGACAGAGGAGCGAGGGGAAGAAAGGTGGTGAGGTGAAGTGGAGCCACATACCAGAGCAAGGCAAGGATGAGACAGCACCCACAGCCCACTCTGCTGCTGCAGGCTGAGCCCCAGGCTTAGGAGGAGACAGGCTCTGACTATTCTACAAGGCATCTAGAGAAAAAATAATACATGAAAAACACGGAAGCCCTTAATTACATGGTGCCAGCGCTACAGGCCCGGGGGGCACAGGAGGCAAAGGAGCTGCCACACTCATCATGGCGGCCGAAGACGCCCCGCTCCCACCACGGCGGGGCAGAGCCGGGCTGACCCTCTCCACATGGCGGCCGGGGTGGGAGGTGGGCGGACCCGACCCGGCGGCCGACAGCAGCTCCCGGCAGGTCGCCGGGGACCCCCGGGGGCCGCCCCTCGCCCGGGGCGCTGTGAGGGGTGACCGAGCAGCTCCCCCCCGGCCCCGCCGCAAGATGGCGGCCGGCTGCCCCGGAAGTGCTCGGCGGGTGGGGAGGCGCCCAAGATGGCGTGGCGGTGCTGGGCCCGCGCCTGGGGCCCGCGGCCGCACAGGTAACCGCCGGGCTGGGGGGCGGCTGCGGGAAGGGGAGCGG
>NW_015090785.1:18364-21201 GCF_001431845.1 Calidris pugnax | reverse complement strand
GCCACCCACCCGCCGCAGCCTCTGCCCGCCGCCACCGCCGCCCACCCGCGCCGGCCGCCCCTCGCCGCGACGCCTGGTCAAGCCGTTTCTCTTCGCGGTGGGGGTAAGCGGCTGCCGGGGGCTGGAGGGGAGGGGAAGGGAGGGAGCAGGGTGGCGGGACCCCCGTCTGTCAGTCGCCATGAAGCATTGCTGAGGGCTGGGCCGTGGGGAACCTGGCTTCCTCAGGCGAAGCCACGCAGGGACAGCCCTCAGGACAGAATCGCACAACGATACGGCGCCTGCTTTTTTTGACTTTTATCCCGTGTCCCCCAGTTCACAGGCTCTGCCTTCGGGTCGGCCGCCATCTGGCAGTATGAGTCCCTCAAGTCGCGGGTCCAGAGCTATTTCGAGGAAGCCCGGGCGGACTGGTTGGATAGAATGCGGCCCCAGAAGAGGGGGGACATCAGAAAGCAGGTACACGGAGCCAGGCCCAGCCTGTTCACACACGGGTGGGTCCCCACAGAGGCGTGAGACGTGACTGTGGCTCTCGTCCGGTGCGCCATTTAGAATCATAGAATTGCCCAGGCCAGAAGGGACCTCCAAAGGTCATCTAGTCTGACCTCCCCACAAGTCTGACCTCCCCACAACAGACACTTGTCCTACTTAGCCTGAGTTTTAACTTGACAAAATAATAGGTTCTCAGCAAATCACAGTCCGTGCATTTCTTTACAAGAAAAAAAAAAAGATAGAATTCATTCTAGAAAACTGTAACTCACAATATCGCTGAAAAAGCTATACTGGAGAAAAATGCCATCTTCACCCTGAAATGCAGGGAAGAGAGGCCAGTAGTAGTAGTTTGTATATCTAAACTAGGTACCTTTTGCTTTTGGACTGTAAAAAACCCCCTCCATTCTGGCTACATCTAAGTGATCCTAAAAGCAAACATGGACTCCCAAAGAGTACAGAACTAGTTTAAATTCTGAACCTCATTCCTCAGGCGAAGCCACGCAGGGACAGCCCTCAGGACAGAATCGCACAACGATACGGCGCCTGCTTTTTTTGACTTTTATCCCGTGTCCCCCAGTTCACAGGCTCTGCCTTCGGGTCGGCCGCCATCTGGCAGTATGAGTCCCTCAAGTCGCGGGTCCAGAGCTATTTCGAGGAAGCCCGGGCGGACTGGTTGGATAGAATGCGGCCCCAGAAGAGGGGGGACCTCAGAAAGCAGGTACACGGAGCCAGGCCGAGCCTGTTCACACACGGGTGGGTCCCCACTGAGGCATGAGACATGACTGTGGCTCTCGTCCAGTGCGCCATTTAGAATTATAGAATCATAGAATTGTCTAGGCCAGAAGGGACCTCCAAAGGTCATCTAGTCTGACCTCCCCACAAGTCTGACCTCCCCACAACAGACACTTGTCCTACTTAGCCTGAGTTTTAACTTGACAAAATAATAGGTTCTCAGCAAATCACAGTCCGTGCATTTCTTTACAAGAAAAAAAAAAAAGATATAATTCATTTTAGAAAACTGTAACTCACAATATCACTGAAAAAGCTATACTGGAGAAAAATGCCATCTTCACCCTGAAATGCAGGGAAGAGAGGCCAGTAGTAGTAGTTTGTATATCTAAACTAGGTACCTTTTGCTTTTGGACTGTAAAAAACCCCCTCCATTCTGGCTACATCTAAGTGATCCTAAAAGCAAACATGGACTCCCAAAGAGTACAGAACTAGTTTAAATTCTGAACCTCATGCATAACATCTGCTATTGCTCTGGCTTCTGAAGCGCATTTGAATTTTCAACCTGTACTCCACAGATACGAGGGTTTAGGGGGCTTTTTTCTTTATGAGAGGTGACACAAATGTTTTGGAATTTGGCAGGAAGAACACTGTAAGTGCTAGCTATACATTTAATCGGCACCCCAACATATCAGTCATTTAGTTTTTAATTTAGGTGTATTTAAAACTAAACTGAATATGCATGTATGTGTGTTTTATGTTTGTTTCAAGGTTACTACTGTGGCTTGTGATGGACCAGGCTTGATTACTCTTTCAGGTCTGCTTGTCCAAGGGCAGTAGGGCTGTGTGTGGAGCTGGAGAAGCACAGGGCCCTGGGGAGGACACAGTGGAGCTGGTTTTGTCACATGAATTGTGCACATTGTGGTACTTCTTTTTAAACGGGCACGTGTTTAAATGGGTAGCTGGTGGGCAGCTAACCTCCACACAGCTGCTTGCCTACTTGCCCCACAAATCCTGAGTGGGGGAAGAGGAAAAGAAGAATAAAAGCAAGAAAATTTGGGAGTAATAATAATACAACAGCCAAAAAATTTGTTCAATAAATGAAGGCTAAGTGAGAGAGGAGAAGAACACCAAACAAGTGATGCAAAGGCCTCCTGTAGGCAGACCAATGCCCAGCCAGTTCATGAGCAAAACATGGCTAAACCTCCTAAAATGCCCTCTCTTCCCTTTTATTATGGTAGGGAATATCTCTTTGTGTGTCCCCTTCCAGCCTATTTTGTGACTCCAATCTGTTTATTCCCAGGCAGAGTGAGAAATGGAAAAGGTCTTGATGCTGTGCAAAAACTATGCAGCAAAGGCTAGAATATGAGTCTGTTATCAGTACTGTTTCTGTTAAAAAAAAAAAATAGCTAAAACACAGCACAACGTATTAGCTGCTATAAAGAAAATCATCCTAGCCAGGCCCATGCTTTCTTGCTTGGTGTATATGAACTGGCCGCAAGATGGCGGCCGGCTGCCCCGGAAGTGCTCGGCGGGTGGGGAGGCGCCCAAGATGGCGTGGCGGTGCTGGGCCCGCGCCTGGGGCCCGCGGCCGCACAGGTAACCGCCGGGCTGGGGGGCGG
>NW_015090785.1:3543-17399 GCF_001431845.1 Calidris pugnax | reverse complement strand
TTAGGGGGCTTTTTTCTTTATGAGAGGTGACACAAATGTTTTGGAATTTGGCAGTAAGAACACTGTGCTAGCTATAAATTTAATTGGCACCCCAACATATCAGTCATTTAGTTTTTAATTTAGGTGTATTTAAAACTAAACTGAATATGCATGTATGTGTGTTTTATGTTTGTTTCAAGGTTACTACTGTGGCTTGTGATGGACCAGGCTTGATTACTCTTTCAGGTCTGCTTGTCCAAGGGCAATAGGGCTGTGTGTGTAGCTGGAGAAGCACAGGGCCCTGAGGAGGACACAGAGGAGCTGGTTTTGTCACATGAATTGTGCACATTGTGGTACTTCTTTTTAAACAGGCACGTGTTTAAATGGGTAGCTGGTGGGCAGCTAACCTCCACACAGCTGCTTGCCTACTTGCCCCACAAATCCTGAGTGGGGGAAGAGGAAAAGAAGAATAAAAGCAAGAAAATTTGGGAGTAATAATAATACAACAGCCAAAAAATTTGTTCAATAAATGAAGGCTAAGTGAGAGAGGAGAAGAACACCAAACAAGTGATGCAAAGGCCTCCTGTAGGCAGACCAATGCCCAGCCAGTTCATGAGCAAAACATGGCTAAACCTCCTAAAATGCCCTCTCTTCCCTTTTATTATGGTAGGGAATATCTCTTTGTGTGTCCCCTTCCAGCCTATTTTGTGACTCCAATCTGTTTATTCCCAGGCAGAGTGAGAAATGGAAAAGGTCTTGATGCTGTGCAAAAACTATGCAGCAAAGGCTAGAATATTAGCATGTTATCAGTACTGTTTCTGTTAAAAAAAAAAAATAGCTAAAACACAGCACAACGTATTAGCTGCTATAAAGAAAATCATCCTAGCCAGGCCCATGCTTTCTTGCTTGGTGTATATGAACTGCAGGTGAGATGATTACCACTTAAAATACTGAGTAATTTTGGGTTTATAGTTTTATTTTCCTTCAACACGTGACAGGGAAGATCTGGTGATGAGCTATCCAAAAAATAAAACTAAACTGTCCTGTTATTAATAGGCTTAAACTCCCAACCCTTGTCTTCAACTGGTAAGTTCTATTTTTAAGAGTTCAGGATCCCCCACTAACTTCTGAGGGCACCTACTTCTTTTATTTTAGAAAAATCATGTTTAGTGTTCTTATATTGGAGAGCTTTGTAGGAAATAGTGGTACCTGTATCCTGTGCCAGATAATTAAACCAAAAGAATGCAATAAACTTGTGACTGATACCAAATAGTGAATGATTTGTTTCATACAGCATTATCTTCCCTTGCCTCCAACCTACAGATAATTTCTGTGACATTGTCTCCATGAATACAGTTGGAAGGTCATTGAGCTATCAGTATTTGTCCAAAATGATTCTGAAAGCTGAGGAAGGGAAAGGGGAGGGGGTGGAATTTGTCTGTGGGCTGACTGCGCTCAAAATAAACTTTTTCAGGGGTTTTAAACTTGGAGGAGGGCTGGGTGAGCTGGACGCAAGGGGGAATGGATTCCACATCTTGTGAGCCACCTCCGCAAAAGTGACCCTGGCACAAAAGTGGAATCTCTGAAAGGTGGGTGGTGTGACGTCAGACAGCGCTAGGGTGAGGCTTAGTTGAGGCAGGGTTTTTGCTAACTTTGGCTAATCTGCTAAAGTAAGCATTACGGGCTAGATCCTTATTTAGTACAAGCAGAGTTAAACCCGTGCGATTGTTTAGAAGGATATAACCCTATTCTTTTTGTAGAAACTCTTTGTCTACGTTGGGATATTTTATGAAAAGGAGGGTAAATAACTGTTCTTGAGTAAGGAAACGCCAACTTGAAAAGCTAAACCAATTAGAAATGAAAAAGTTTGAAACTGAGTTACTTAATAGATCTCAAACAAATGCTTTCCATTCTTAAAAAGGTAGAACCTTGTGAGACGGGTTTTGAAATTGCAAATGCCTTACAGCAGCTCTGATGTCCAACAATTCCATTTCAGATTAACAGCTGGTGGAATAACCTGACAGAGGGTCAGCGGACTGTGACAGGTTTGTGTTAGCTAACAAGTATTAGACATTCACAGGAAGAGAAATAATGGCAAACAGGTACAGTATGTTAAAACAGATGGCTTTCGTACCACGTTTAGGTTGTTAGGCACAAAGCCTGTGTAAATTTAACACCGCATACACACTATCTCTGCTACACTTCCTTCTCACAAAGCGTCCTTTGTATGCATTGAAAAAATTCCTGTGCATCTGTGTGAGAGTGTGAAGGATTAGCTAGAATCTTCCCCGGTAACATTTTTCTCGGGAACTGTGAAAAACAGCAAATGCTTTTAGAAGGAATAGGAGTATATATTCCACTGATACATGGAAATAAAACTGCCTGATAATTTTTTGCTATTTTACACACATAGTGTTGCAAACAAGAAGCAACTGTCTTGTGAGTTTTCCTTTGGTTACAATGTAGCTTTGATTGGGTAACCCAACATCACTCAAAACCCCCAACATAAACAATGTGTGGAGAGAAATTGATGAGAACTTGATAAAAATCTAAATAAATTAGCTAAGCCATATTTGCTCTAATATATTTTACATGCTAATAACTGCTGTCAAGAAGTTTTGTACAGTGCCTTGAATTGCTCTTTGACATGCAAGCCAAGTCACAATACAGATATAAATATTGTATTGGGCCCGGAGGGGTGGTGAAGATTCTTATTCTGTATTCCCCAGAGCATCCCTCAACATGGAGTTGATCTAAGAAGCGATTTAAATTCTAGCTGGTAGACCCTGAGCTATTCGGATACTTGCCCTGATAGTCCTCACTGGGTTGGACTCACTGTACTGAAATTGCTGAGAGTTCTGTACCAACTTGGTGTAGCCTGCAGGAGAAGTATCTCCTCAAATAAAAAGACTGTGGTGGAACGGGATGGAGAGCCAAAAGCAGAGATCTATTAAACTCTTGGTTCTGGGATTTTTGTATCATGGTTTTTCACAGTTCTTAAATTTTGTTGCAAACTTCAACTAGAGAATAATTACGTGGCATTTACCACTCTGTAAAGGAAGCACCATTACTTTCCCCTTTAATGTTTCTAGCTATTATAAAACGTTTTAAATACCTCCATGCTTGGATAGAAATAGAGAAGGCACTTCAAACAAGAAACAGTAACTTTGCACCATTATGTTTCTAACTATTTACATTCTTATTTAAACTGAAATAAGACTGCAGTAAACATCTGTGAAGTAAAAAGCTGTGCATTTGCTGTCTCCCAAAGGCAACTGTGCCTTAGCAATGCCAGCTCAACTTCCTCTGCTTGATCTCTAAACACTGTCTTTGCAATTACCTCAAACCCAAACCTCCCCAGAAGGTGGAAGGGATGTGTTCTGCCTGTCTGCGTGCTTCCCCTGGGCTCTGCCTGCAGTTACCTGCAACCGTGCAGCAGATCCGTGGAGTTTGGGAATAAGCAGCTCGAGAGGCAAGAAATGAGACCTCTTAAGCTGGCTCTACAATGGCATATAAGTTTGAAACTGTAGCTTGATTGTCTTAATTAGATTTTCTGGGTTGTTGTGTTCGTTCATTACATCTTACGTTAAAACAATCGAAATTAAATGTTGTATTTCTGGAAGGCTTCCACCATATAAATACAGCTTTCAGTATTTCCCTTTGCTTTTTCAAAACTTTTTGTAAAGTAAGCAAGTGGATACTGCTTTTAATGAAATGGTGAAGAAAAAGTATGAGTCTTCTAAGCTTACTTTTGAATGCTTGTTTACAGTAAGCATTATGGCGTGTTACAGTCATAATTTGCTTTTATAGTGTTTTTTTTTCCTCTTAATAGGTATTATAGCTGCAAATGTCTTTGTATTCTGTTTATGGAGGCTGCCTGGTATGCGACGGGTTATGTTTACATATTTCACCTCAGATCCATCTTCAAGTAAGTGAACAGTAATTTGGGGTATTTCTTTAAATTGGGATATCATAGAACCTTTAATTGTACTGCAAAAGCTTTGGGTAGCACATTGCTTGGGGGCGATGGAGCTGCAAGTAAGCTATCTCACTCATGCCCAAATAAATAATTTTTTTTCTAGACAGAAACCACCTCTAGGGGAAAAAAAGTTGGAAGTAATGAACCAAGAAAAAAAATTAAACAAACAAACCAACCTCACTGTTGCTTTTCTAAACATTGTAACGTCAAAACTGGCCTTACACTCCATTCAGTAGGATACAGCTCCTGCCTTTCTAAGGGAAAAGAGGTGCTTCTCCCAGTGATACCACTGCTTTCCTGGAAAGAATGCTGATCATGCCAGTTTGGGAAGGAAGAAAATAAATCATACTATATAATGCCATTCAAAAACTAGTCTCAGATGTGATTATTTATTTTTTGCTTCCTTTAATGTTCTGTGTGCTGCAGATAGCACAGTCATCAATCACACGCACGTGCTCTTTTGTCAATGGACAAGCATTACTCTGTGTTATGTACAGAGTCCTTGTTTCAAAGCTGGGTTTTGGGTCACATTAAAAAATAAAAAACAAACCAAGAAACTTTGCTTTCACTGTGTGTGAAATGTTTTGAAGAAGTTAACTTAGAAAAGCAACTTATGAGTATTTAATGGCGGAAAAATCAGTTTTCATTTCTACAGCAAAGAACTAAAAGGTTGAGACAAGCATGTGTCAGTAGAGTACTTTCTGCTATCCTCTTAATTTCTGCTGAAAAAAGTGGAAACTCAAACAATTCCCCACGCATACTCCAAGAGCTAAAGATAGCTGTTATCCAGATCTGAGCATCAGTCACCTCAAATGCTCCCATTTTAAATAATGTTGACCTTTAAACCTGCTAATTGGCTTTTTTGCATTTTCAAGGCTGCTGTTTCAGTGAGGAGAGTTAGTAGCTTTTAGAGAAAAAATAGTTTTTCTTTATGAGTCCATCTCTGTAGCAAAATAATTTTATATAGATGCTCATATAATATATTAAAAATCTTTCACCATATACATATATAAGTAAAATCTTTTTTCCTTTCTAAAGCATGGGAAACATGTTTTAAGATTAAAGTTTTTATGAAACATTCCCCAGTAGGTAATTAAGGCTTTCTAAAGCAGCTGTTTGTACAGTTTGTATATCTCTGGGTATATGTCCTGCTTTTCAAAAGATATTGCATGGAATTTGAAATTTATTACATTTTTGGGTTTATTACATGGCTTGTATTTGAGAATTCTAAGCATAATTATCCTATAGTACGTCCTGATAAGTTTCTAGTCTGCATGACATGTAAGTTGAAGCAAATTAAAACACTGACTTTTTTTTGTTTTATCTCTTTTGTAGAAGCCCTGTGTTCTCCCATGCTGCTTTCTACGTTTAGTCACTTCTCTCTATTCCACATGGCAGCAAATATGTATGTTTTATGGAGCTTTTCCAGCAGCATTGTCTCTCTTCTGGGATGTGAACAGTTCATTGCAGTGTATCTTTCTGCTGGTAATGTTAAATTTATGTATGTTTACAGTATTTTAAAAAATGTTAAATTTACATGTATTTACAGAACTTAATATAAATATATATTCATACAAGTAAAGCATGTACATTGTTGGTAGATGTATGATGACAAATGGCCATCGTTCAGTCCCACACATTGCTCTATCCTAACTGCAGTACTTATTTGCTGTCACACAGAATTTTGATGGATTTAGCATCTTTGGCTTCAAAATGACAATACAAGTATCTGGTTTTAAGTCATGCTTAGCTACCAAAATAAAATAGTTCTTAATACAGATTCGTGGGAAAAGGTGGCAGTTAACTCAAGTTAAAACAAACACACATGGCACACACATACTGCCCAAAAAACCACCCCAAAACCAAACCCCAAACCTCACCACCTACAGTACCTTCTTCAGAAAGATGTTGATATGACATTGTTCTACTTTCTCATGCTTGTCTGTGTTGCTGGCATTGTTTCCAATTACCATTTTTCCTCTCTAGGGGTTATCTCCACTTTTGTCAGTTACGTAGCTAAAATGGCCACTGGAAAGTTCGAACCATCCCTTGGAGCTGTAAGTATCTCGGGATATGGGAGACCTTACAATGATCTCTGAAGCCATTCTCAAAGCCTGCTGTGTTCTTTAACCTGCTTAAAAGCCAAGAATATATTTGGGGTAATGGCAACTGGGAAGGTTTACCAAAACCAAGTAACCAGACAGTGACTCCTGTGCAAAAGCTTGCCTATCATTCAAATATGTTAACTCTCTCTCCTGCAGCAGTAGTAGCCCAGAACTAATGCCACTTAATGCTAATGACTTGTAAATGATTACTTAACAGCAGGACCTCTTGTCACTGAGCTGATAGTTCAGTTCTGTGACTTAGTTCCTAAGTGTCATTTCATAATTGTGTATCAGTTTTCTCTAATGGAAAGTAGAATACTTTAGAAAGAGAGAATGTAATCAGACAATCCAAATCAGCATGTGATACCAGCAGAAGCTGCGGGACATGCTGTGCAGAAAGGGCAGCTCCTGCCAAAAGTCTCACGGTGTGAACAGTGAGGGGCTGAGGAGGTGCTGTGCTTCTCTGTTCTTTACAAGTATTTTCAGTAGCAGAACATTTAAATACGCTTAAATCGCTAGATGTTTGAGGTGAACCCAAGCATTTGCCAAGTTTTAAAGGCTCCTTAACTTACTTCACTGAATAATTTTGATAAAAGCCAAAAGTCAGATCCTTATTTTTCAATTGGAATGAAAAAAAAAAAATCTGTTGAGCTGTCCTGAAGTTATAACTTTTGGTAGTGCTGTCTGTGTACTGCTGCTTTGCCTTTGAATAAACTGCATCTGGAGCAAGTTACTTTCTGTTAGTCCAAACTTACTGAAAGTGCCACAGATTGCATTAGTTTACTGTATTCACAGCCTTTCCATTGAGATATTTCACAGATACAAAAGCCCATGGTCGGTTTAGTACAGACCAGGGAACTGCTTGTTTCATTGACAAAAGATTTCTTGTCCCTGTCCATCTGTTATTTTCCTTGTTTTGGTTCAAGCTTCAGAATGATTCCCTTCATCCGAGATGTCTGTATTTGATTAATATATGTTAGATTTCTACAGTTTACTGGGAAAAAAAAGTATATTAACATAGATTGTTACCTTAAAAAAAATCAGGGGGTTTACTTCTTAATAATATAAGAGCATCTGAGGGGAATTTTTTTTCCCCAGTACGTATCATTTTAGATATTGAAATTAAATAATGGTGTCTTGTTTTATTTTATTCTGTGATGCTTTGTAATTTGAGGTTTACCACAGGGCCGCATTTGAAAATAAAAGCCAAAAGGAGGACGGGTTCACATGCAGAAAAATAAATTCCCCCTTATGTAACATCTCAGCTTACTTTTGTGTTTTTTAATCTCTTTGCAGTCAGGAGCTATAATGACTGTCCTTGCAGCCGTATGTACAAAGATGCCAGAAGCAAAACTAGCCATCATATTTCTTCCAATGTTCACATTTACAGCAGGAAACGTAAGTGCCTTTGAACTTCAAAGAAACGCTACTCTTAAAACATTTCCCCCGAACCTCTGCAGTATCTGAGCCTGTCCCCTCTTCATTTGTGTTTCTAAGCTGTTATATTTGTTTTCAAAGAGAAAACGAATCAGTCCGGGATACCAATTCTGAATTTTTGTAGCCTAGCACCCTCATTACACAAGTGTGAGGTCAGTTTAGAATTATCCAAAATTCTATTCTCCATGGTTCTGTTTCAAATCTGATACCAAGAGGCAAAAGAAGTTGGGAGGGACTGTGGTTCACCTGCCTGAGGAAACATGCATAGACATACTGTTCTTTCAGATGGGTGATATTTTTATAGCAGCACTCGTTACAGGCTAATCTAATGCTCTTCTTAAAGAAAAAATTATCGAGATAAGAAAAACAGAGTTTGGCTTCTCAGGGGAACTAACATTCCAGCCCTGTAGGAGTGCCTGCCTCATCATTTGTGTACCATCTTTTGATACTTCTAAGAACAGTGTTGCATTTAGAAATACACTACTGAGGCTCTTCTTCATATGTAGTACTAGAACTTCTGTTTTGTTAAGTTCTTTAAAGCACATCCACTGCCCTATTTACGAAAAGCATTTCATATCTTGACTTGCTTTAACAAGTTAATCATCTTTGGTCCACTACTTAAAGTTATTTTACTGGTTTACTTAAAGCAATTAAGCTTTCTCATTTCAGGATTATGAGACTTCATGTTTTTTGTAAGCGAAAGTTCACAGATTTGAACAATGTTCTTAGATATAGCCTTCATGTTTTTCTTGCACTTCTGCTTGAGTGGACCTGATTTTTTTGCATGCTGCTCTTTAACTGCATCTTTCCTAAAAAAGATGGCCAGGGTAGAAACCTTGACAGAGCCACAGAAAGTGTTGCTGTGAGGAATTACTCATTGCAGCAGTAAAACAAGAGCAACATTAGCTATTGCGTATAAACATTGGAATAATTTTAGCCCTAAATAAGAACATCTACTATGTGACTGTATTTCTAAACTTTGTGTACTCCTTTAGCCTAGCTTACATATACCGTAATATGATTTTAAAATAAACAAGCCAATGTAGCAATATAGCTGCTACTCTAACACACATGCTTAAGGAGAGAAATCCTACTTAAAGTAACATTCCATCCTGACATTAAACCTGTTGGTCTTTTTGGAATGAGCCATTTTCAGTGGTTTGTATTTCCTGAGGCTGGTACGCTATTACTTAGGCTGTTTCTGGCCATGGAGTTGTTCATTATAATCCTGATTTTCCACCTTCCAGCAGATGTGTTGTTTAAGAGAGTGATAATAAATTTAAATCAAAATTGTATCAGATAAGGTGACAGGGTTGCTGCCCGACATGTTCCGTCCGCTAGAGGATTGTGTTTGGGAGGACAGATGCACATGAGTCTAAGCTTTGTTAGAATTCTGTACTTTGTGATCTCTTGTAGCGTGTACTCTTTCAAGTAACTTCCTCTGTTTTTCTTTTAACCTGAGATTGGAGTGTATGTTTAGCTTTAGAAGAGAAGATTGGAAGAGACAGAGTATTTGAAAAGGACACATTCCTACCCTGGATTATTCTGTAGCTGCTCATGTCTGTATTTTGACAGCAGAGTGCAGCTAAAGAATGAGTCTGTTGGTTTAAAACTTTTTTTTTTTTAAATGAAACTTTGTTATCAGTGACCATTATACGCTGTGACTGATCCTGTCCATTCCATGTTCTGTTCCTTTCCAGGCTTTAAAAGCCATAATTGCATTTGACACGGCAGGGCTTGCTCTAGGCTGGAGACTTTTTGACCATGCTGCACATCTTGGGGGAGCTCTCTTTGGAATGTAAGTCTATATTTACTAACTTCTGTGTGTTTCATATTTAAATTAATCCTTTTTTCTTCCCCCCCGTCTTATCTCTGAAGCTTGGGGATTTTTTGTAAAGTTCTCTTAAGTAGAATTGAAGACAACTCACTGTTATCCTCGTAGTGCTATGAAATTGTGTGGAAAATACTGTTAATAAATTCTTAGGACTGAAAGAAATTGAGCTGAACTGCCTTAGAACGACAGATTAGATGTCAGGTTGTCCTGTCACAGAAACCTGGGTGGGTGTCCTGCTTTCCCCAGCACATTGAGGAGAGTCACAAGGCAGAAAAGATTCTCACAAAACACAGCATGGACAAATTAAAATAACTTTAGAATTAAGCAGCTGAAAAAATTCCTTCGTCTTAGTGTTTTTCCTCTAATTACCAATTTAGAGAGAGCAACAGAGTTGTTACAAGCTCAGGCCAAATTCCTTTGAGCAGCCTCTACTGCTGTTTCTCAGTGGTGCTGCGTTGTCTTTGTGTGGAGCCTTCCTAATTGGGAAGAACTACTAGAAACCAGTTTGCAGGAAACAGTTCTGCATTGTTATGTGCTTCATCTACGTTAGCTAATGAGTTTTTCCACTTCTACCCAATGGCAACGTTGCCTTGATTTGCACGTTTACTGCTAAGAGCATTTTCCTAGAACAGGGCCTCTGTTTAGGACCCATGTTGAATGGCCAAAGTATTTTCTATACTTCGCCTCACAGACAATTGTCCCCTTCAGAAAGGGGACAATTTAAGGGGATTTAAGGGGCTGGTTTTGCCTGGCACTGGCCGATGGCTCCTGTGACACTGCTTTGGTTGCCCAGGTCCCAGGTGTGGAGTTAGGCCTGGGGGGAGAACTGTCAGCCTGTTCTCATGCAATTGCTGCCTCTCTCACCTCTCCACCACAACCTCCCTGGCTTAATTGTGTACGTGGATATTCATATATCAGCATATATGGTTCTCTATGAATATAAGTTACGCTAGAACACTTCCATAGATTAAATCTTCATTTAGATGTTTCTAGAGGAAAAATTCACTGTGAATGGAATGTGGCTGTCTGTTATGGGGCAGTTGAATTTACAGATGAGAAAAATACTTTTACTTGGTGTTATCAGAGAAAAATGCTTTTACTTGGTGTTATCAGTAAAGATTAGCACAAGCAACAGTACTGTTGTAACAGTCTCTAAATGAAAATAGGGGTTTTTGCATCTTTTTAAGCAATTTCATGCTCTTATGAATTCTAAATGCATGAAAACCTTTCATCCCTCAGGAGCGAGCTAAGGAAGAACACAAAGAGGATAGCTGTTAGGAGTCAAGGGAACAAGTGTTAACAGTCTCTAAATGGAAATAGGTTTTTTTGCATCTTTTTAAGCAATTTCATGCTCTCATGATTTCTAAAGGCATGAAAACCTTTCATCCCTCAGGAGTGAGCTAAGGAAGAACACAAAGAGGATAGCTGTTAGGAGTCAAGGGAGCAAGTGTCTTATCTGCCACTGGCACTTTCCAAGAATTTTGTTCTTTCTACCCCAGTTTATCTCATCTCACAGAATGCTATGGGGTTGGAAGGGACCTCTGGAGATCATCTAGTCCAACCCCCTGCCAGAGCAGGTCCACCCAGAGCAGGATCCACAGGAACCTGTCCAGGAGGGGTTTGAATGTCTCCAGAGAAGGAGACTCCACCACCTCTCTGGGCAGCCTGTTCCAGGGCTCTCCCACCCTCAAAGTAAATAGGTTCCTCCTCATGTTTAGATGGAACTTCTTATGTTCAAGTTTGTGCCCGTTCCCTCTTGTCCTGTCACTGGGCACCACTGAGAAAAGACTGGCCCCATCCTCCTGACACCCTCCCTTTAAGTATTTATAGGCATCTCCTACACTAAGCATTTGAGCCACTTGATTTTAGTGCTCAGCCTGTTCCTCAGACACAGAGAACAGTCACATTTAGTTTTAACTCCTGTTTTCTCCTTTCTCAGGTGGTACGTGACTTACGGCCACGAACTCATCTGGAAGAACAGAGAACCACTGGTGAAAGCTTGGCATGAACTGAGGACAAAGAACACAGGAAAAGGAGGAGGTGGAAAATCTAACTGATTCCAATCCTAGAGATTCCTTGTGCCCAAGTGGTATATTACTTGAAGACATGGGATTGAATTGGTTTTGAGGATTTTTTTGCTACTCCACGTTAAGCCTCCCGGGAGCTGAAGTTTCTAATGCAAAGTACAGTTACAGAACCGCGTATCAATAGAAAATGAACTCTGACAAAGGTGGAACAATAAAGGTTTTTATCCTGTTGCTCTCTGAGGTAACAGTCTGCATTACATTTTGTAAAGGAGGAATAAATAAAATCTTTCCAATTAAGTGACCTAAAGCTCTATTCAAAAAGCTTCAAAATGGGGTACAACACTTAGGAAGGTAAATATTTTTAAAACTGAGGAAGTTAATGGATCATGTGTCCCCCTGATGCCCACCAGACAGCACTAGGTGCTTTCTTAGAAGGCAAAATTGCTGTAACGTCCCTTTACTGCCACAGCCCAGTGCTCAACTCTATTTTTTTTTTCCAAAATGAGACAGTTGAGGATTTGTTCAAGTCCCGGTCGACTTAAACACTTACGAAAAATGAAAGAGTTGGAGCACGTAGCATTCCTTTACTCTGTTCCAGAAGCATTCTGGCTTTCTGTCTCTGCTCTGTCCCTTCTCCTTTCCTGCTCCCTTCTCCCATACTTGAAGAACCCTCCAGCTCTGGGGGCTCCAGCCTGAGTGCAGCCCTGCCTGCAGCAGAGGGCAGCCGACGCGTGGCTGGGGAGAGGCCAGCAGCAGCAGCAGATGGCCACTGAGCAGGCTTGTCACAAGGGAGCATTTAATGCCAAAGAAGCTCAAAAGCCATAGCTGGCTATATTTTACATCTTGGTTTTGCACCTATCCTTGTCTTGTTTCTTTTTACGTGTCCCTTCTCCTTTCCTGCTCCCTTCTCCCATACTTGAAGAACCCTCCAGCTCTGGGGGCTCCAGCCTGAGTGCAGCCCTGCCTGCAGCAGAGGGCAGCCGACACGCAGCTGGGGAGAGGCCAGCAGCAGCAGCAGATGGCCACTGAGCGGGCTTGTCACAAGGGAGTATTTCGTGCCAAAGCAGCTCAAAAGCCATAGCTGGCTATATTTTATATCTTGGTTTTGCACCTATCCTTGTCTTTGTCTTGTTTCTTTTTATCCCCCCCAGCCCTTCTCCCCCTTGGCATTACCTCTTATCCACTGAGCAACTTATCTAATCTCTTCCAACAGTCCTGTATTTGCCCAGGGTTTTTTAGAGAGCCTGGCTGAAAGCAGCAGGGAGTAATATTGCAGGAAATGCGTTTCTAAACCCCGAAGGGCATTATATTTTACAGGTCTAGAAGAATAAGCCAAGGTTTCAACTAGGTTCTTCACCACAGTAGCCAGTGCCTGTCTCAAAGGAAATGGGAAGAAGTTTGGAAGCCACCCATCGCTGCTGCACCCTTGCAGGGAGAGTGCAGATGAGCACGGGGACATTCTCAGGCTGATCCTTCAGAGACAACACTTGCACTTCTGCTGGATTCTCAGAGTTAGGGACACTCAAAGCTCCTGAAAAACCAGCCCGGAACTGCCAGAGAGGTTTGGAAATCACCATCTTTCCACCCAAGGGTTGCAGTTTGAGGGTGTCATGCCTAAAACTTCACCTTCACTCCAGGCCTAACAGCATTCTCCCTCCTAAAGGCTGTTCAATACCTGAACCTTCCTCATTTTCAGAGACCCTAAGAGGTATTTAACGTACATAAGGTTGTACAAAAACATTCACGTGGCCAAACAGTGGTTTGTGTGTCATTTTACACCTGGGCCTCAGTGCGGCGTTGTCTGCCAGAGGTGGACTCTCTCCTCTGCTCCCAAACAGCTTTCGGACTCCGATGGGAAAGTCAACACTTGAGTCACTCGGACAAGGAACAGCCTGGAGTTCTGACAGCTCACTGGAGTAAATAAGGTGCCTTTCTGGCAAGCTTCTTGCAAAACCTGGCATCAGTATATGCCACTATCTCAGTTTTTAGACACACCTTTGAATGGCAAAGAAATCAGAAGACTGAAAAAAAATGCAACCACATCTCCACAAAAGAAACCTGAAAAAACACCACCAACAAAAAGAACCAACCGCCTAAAACAAAACTAACCACACGGAAAGACCATCCTCTCCCCCCCCCCTTTTTCAAAGGGCTTATTATTGTGAATAAAAATACAATGTGGTGATTATGCAGACACTTGGCAGAGACAGCGGCCAGTGTTTGTGTAGGAAAATAGCAGTAAGTGTAGAGTCGTGGTTAATCGTGTAGAGACACGACCCTTCGTCCCTTTTCAGTGGCTTTAAGGGATTCTGCTGTGTTTAAGGAATTTTTTGCTTCAGTGCAGTTATCTATTGAAATTGCCTTTTAGTGCTAGAAGAAACTGGCTGTTGGAGCTTTCAGCCCCCATTCCTGGCAGCAGCAGCAGCTTAGCTTTCTGATTTGATGGCTTGCCTTTGTCTTACTGCTGCAGCATTTCCCCCCCTCACCACCTCCCC
>NW_015090785.1:538-3503 GCF_001431845.1 Calidris pugnax | reverse complement strand
CCCCCAGCTTTTAATCATGATAAATCTCTTTCTAAACGCAGACAACTTTTTAATCTCATCCAGCTTCTTCTGGTTTCCCTGTCTGAGATGGTCTTTGTGCCAATTTTCATCCTACGAGCCGCCATGAGCAGCTGCTCAAAGCTCTCCCCGTGCTGTAGGTGGGCTCCGGGAGGCGCGGTGCCGGAGCCGAAGTCGGTACCAGGACGTGGCAGGCACAGGGAGGGCAGAGACATCCCATTTATTCTTCCAGCTCCTTTCACCACGTCAGGCCCAGGAAGAAGGGTGAGAGCATGGCTTGCACCCTGCCACTGGGAGCAGACGGGAGAGCGGATGTTCTGTTTTCTCCCATCGGGCTAAAGCTCCATTTCTCCTCACCTGGTTCTAGGTTTCAACCAAATATGATTTATTTTTATGAACTACTGCATAGAGCAGAGTAGTTCCAGGGGAAAGAAAAACACCACCAGCAGAAAATTAAGAAATATCTCCCTGCATATTCCTAAAAGTAAAAATTATTATTTGTGGGTTTTTCAGGCAACAAATGAAAAGCAGCCTCCAATATCCCATGTGTCATCGCGTCAAGACTTCTGCGTGGGACCCAAGTGTTGTTACCTGAGATTTCTGAGCCTCCCTGCCCTAACTGACACCACAGGGAGGGGGTGGGGGGGGGACGACACATGAAATCAAAACCACTTCTAGCACCAGCAAATGCTATTGTTCAGATCAACAGGACCATTCGCAAAGGAATTTCTCCTTGATAACTGTGTCTCAAAGAGAGGCCAGACCCTCAAGGAGAGGTTCTGCCCAAGTCCACATCTATGTTTCCAGCCCTTCTCCCACCAGTGCAATCCTGGACAGAGGTGCCATTACAGATACAGACTGCTCAGCTGAGCTAAAGCACTAAACCTCAGCTTTTCCAGTTCCACTGCATAATTAATTTCTTATTAGATCTTATCAGAGAGCCACCTGTAACTAAATGATTACATTCTAAAACAAAGCACCTGCCCAGTTAGCCCTTTAATAGATGATTTTTCCAAGAGGCAGAGCCTCAGTTTATTCACATAACGACACATGAAATCAAAACCACTTCTAGCACCAGCAAATGCTATTGTTCAGATCAACAGGACCATTCGCAAAGGAATTTCTCCTTGATAACTGTGTCTCAAAGAGAGGCCAGACCCTCAAGGAGAGGTTCTGCCCAAGTCCACATCTATGTTTCCAGCCCTTCTCCCACCAGTGCAATCCTGGACAGAGGTGCCATTACAGATACAGACTGCTCAGCTGAGCTAAAGCACTAAACCTTAGCTTTTCCAGTTCCACTGCATAATTAATTTCTTATTAGATCTTATCAGAGAGCCACCTGTAACTAGATGATTACATTCTAAAACAAAGCACCTGCCCAGTTAGCCCTTTAATAGATGATTTTTCCAAGAGGCAGAGCCTCAGTTTATTCACATTCTTCACTTTTACAGCCTTGTGTTTCACAGTTTGGCGACCCGTTGGGAGATTCAGCTGCTCCTGTTACTGCCCCACGGAATGGGGAGTTGTGGCAGAGCATTGTGGCCTGCAGCCACTCGTTACATAAGATGGCAAATTTCAAAAGCCAGACTTATCCCCAATATAATTCCGTCGGCTTCGGCGCTTTGTGCCAGGACCGTTTGGTTTCGAACACGAAGGTACAAAAGAAAAAGCTGTTTGTTAAATTCCAGTCCCTGGCAAAGCTTAGATGGTGTGACTATTAAGATATACAATATATTAAGATATATAATTAAGGTATATGATAGACACTTGAATTTTGGTCAGTAGGTAGGGTTTTAATGTTTCCAGCCCTTCTCCCACCAGTGCAATCCTGGACAGAGGTGCCATTACAGATACAGACTGCTCAGCTGAGCTAAAGCACTAAACCTTAGCTTTTCCAGTTCCACTGCATAATTAATTTCTTATTAGATCTTATCAGAGAGCCACCTGTAACTAAATGATTACATTCTAAAACAAAGCACCTGCCCAGTTAGCCCTTTAATAGATGATTTTTCCAAGAGGCAGAGCCTCAGTTTATTCACATTCTTCACTTTTACAGCCTTGTGTTTCACAGTTTGGCGACCCGTTGGGAGATTCAGCTGCTCCTGTTACTGCCCCACGGAATGGGGAATTGTGGCAGAGCATTGTGGCCTGCAGCCACTCGTTACATAAGATGGCAAATTTCAAAAGCCAGACTTATCCCCAATATAATTCCGTCGGCTTCGGCGCTTTGTGCCAGGACCGTTTGGTTTCGAACACGAAGGTACAAAAGAAAAAGCTGTTTGTTAAATTCCAGTCCCTGGCAAAGCTTAGATGGTGTGACTATTAAGATATACAATATATTAAGATATATAATTAAGGTATATGATAGACACTTGAATTTTGGTCAGTAGGTAGGGTTTTAAGAGTGCAGGGTTTAAACTGAAAACGTTTGCAAAGAGGCTATTTCTTAATTCCAGTCCCTGGCAAAGCTTAGATGGTGTGACTATTAAGATATACAATATATTAAGATATATAATTAAGGTATATGATAGACACTTGAATTTTGGTCAGTAGGTAGGGTTTTAAGAGTGCAGGGTTTAAACTGAAAACGTTTGCAAAGAGGCTATTTCTTATCCAGATCGCTTATTTTATAAACATCAGGTTTCGCGTACAGATGCTGTCTCTAATCACAAACGGTACCGGCTTGGGGATTGTTGGGAATTGTAATTGCGGGAATTGTAATTAAGCAGCAGCACCCGGCTGGAGCGGAGCAACGCTCCTCGCTCGGCCGATGCCCGGCGATCCGGCGTGCGACGGAGCATCCCGGGAACCGGGAGAGGATCCCGACGCGCTGAAATAGACACCGGGAGGTGCCGGAGGGGAAGGGGAGCGCCGGTACCGCTCGGGAGGGACCCCGGACCCGCCGGGGGAGGGATGCGGCCGCACCGCGGCATCCCTCGGGGACCGG
>NW_015090785.1:0-382 GCF_001431845.1 Calidris pugnax | reverse complement strand
GCCGGGTGCTCGGCCGGCTGCGGGCGAGGCGGGGGCCAGAGCCGGTGCCGGTACCGGTGGGGCGGCCATGGCCTGGCCCTGCATCAGCCGGGTGTGCTGCCTGGCCCGCTTCTGGAGCCAGCTGGACAAATCCGACCTCTCCGTGCCTCTCACCATCCACAACTACTCGGACATCGAGGAGCAGGAGGAGGGGCCGCCCCAGCGCGGCGGGCCACCCCCGCGGGCCAGCGCTCGCCCTCCCGCCCCGGCCCCTCGCCCGCGGGACTCCGGCAAAACGAGCGGCCGCAGGAAGAGCCGGGCGGCGGAGCCTTTCCCGGCGGAGACCCAGTACCGGCGGGACTTCCGAGCCTGGCCCCTCCCGAGGAGGGACGCCTTCCCCTGG
>NW_015090784.1:1105178-1200531 GCF_001431845.1 Calidris pugnax | reverse complement strand
GCTCAAGGGGGGAAAGACAGGGTTTTGGGGGGCTCGAGGCAGGGGGGGCAGGATATAATATGCATAATGCATATCCCAGGATTTCCTTAGCATGTGCAAAGGATGACAAATATCAGTACTTCATACAACTATATTTAATAAGTTATTACAGAAAAAAAATAAAGTCCAAACTACAAAGTTTAAGCAGTTGTAAGCAATAGCAGCATTGAGCTCCATGTTTAGTCACAGTACTGCAGTTCCATACAAGCATTAGTCCAAGCCAAAAAGGAAGAAGCCTTGTTAGAATTACTAGCAAAAACAATCTAAGAGAATATGTAATAAAAGATACAGTACATTTAAAATTAGTTGAAAAACAAGTACAGAGATCTTAGCTGTGAATGCTCTAAAAGTTATGTCCATTATTTTGACATTAAAATTACAAATATCTAATACTTTATACCCCAACAGAACTACATCCGGAAAAAAAAAAAAGAGCCAAAATGATCTCTTATTAGCACCCTGGTTTTCTACTTACTGCTAAACTTTTTCTCATGTAAATTTGAGTGTTTCAGACTTATGCGACCATTGTGATTTCTGACCAGCTACCCATTTGGGGTATAGAGTAGTCACTAACATGAATATAAAATACTCTGTGGTATGATAGAACACTATAGCAGCAGAGATTAAGAAGTTTTTCTGGTTCAAAAAAAAGAAAGGAAGGAAGGAAAAGAAAAGGGGGTTAGCTGACATCATACAAACTAGCATAAAAGCAACTACATACAAGCCAGATTAAACAAAAGAGACATTTCTACAAATCTGTGACTAATCTTTCACTCATACCTTGCAAGTAGAGATGTCACAATACTGAAATATTAACATGGGAGCTTTTCCCAGTTAAGCGCCTTTTTTTTTTTTCCTTTTTTTTTTTTTTGTACTACTCTAACAGATAGTGAAATCAGCAAAGTTATTTCCTAACTGCATATTTGCAATACAATTTGTTTTATCCCATGCCTTGCTAGCAGGCTATAAAATACAAGCATGTAGGCAGAAATATAAGCATAAACTTTGTACCACTTAGCAGGAATATTTTATTCCCTCTTCTTTCCTTAATCTCCTTTGTTTGCAATTTGTGTACATTCCAACCAGTAGTACCTAATTTGAGTCTAAATTTTACTTCACTATTTGATCTAGTCTATACATTACTTACAGAACTGAACACACAGAGGATACACAATAGACCAACTCCAGACACATTTCTTTCCACAAGTTACAGATGAGCCACTCTAATGCTCTGGTGTAAGTTAGCCTGAAAGGTCATCAATAACTCGAAGTAACTGTTTTGTCTAGAGAAAGTCATTGTGTGCCCTGTTTACGCAACACCAGTTTTAGTCTGGATTGTTTCAGGTGCCAGAACAGAGTCACTGGCTTCGGGAAGGGGTTTCTCCTGGCTGCATAAGGGAAACGAAAGTGATGTGAACGGAGGTGACATGAAAGGTGTTCTGACACTGGCACTTGGTACTGCCAATAGAAAGGGGAAAAAAAAGGACAAAGACACAAGAGAGGCAGAGAAGAACCGAGAAAGACAAAGAAGCCGAACAGATGTTCAGACGTGGTGGCAATATGGGTTACTGCATTGCTACCAGGAAATGGACATAGATTATTTTGCATTAACTAGGCAGCTACTTGATTAGAAAATGGTGTAGGTACCTACAGTCTGCTCCATGCTGCCACTGGTAAACATATGCAGGAAGGAAGTTGTGCAGGAAAGGGTCACTTTAATTAAATAAATAACACGGTGGCAAAATACAATGAAGAATATATATATTTTAGGAGGTTAAATCTAAGACTATTGAAAAGAGTTCGTTGAGTCCATGATGAGAAAAATAATGGACCATTATGCTGAACGGGCAGGGTCAAAAACCCATCATTTCAATAGATTTAGTTCCTTATAATGGCAATAGTATTTCATCAACACTGGTGGTGTATAAATCTAGACAGCGAACTGGTACTGTGACATCCCTATTATCTCCCTAAATCATTTTGATAAAGGAAAAGGCTTTTCAAAATATCACATTTTTTCTGCTTCATTCTGTCATTTTATTGCCCAATTCTTTGTTACAATTTTCCAATCACTTTACATAACCAACCATTTTCATCATTGCCACACTATTGTAAACCACATCAGCAAGTTAATACATAAAGCTTTGCATTTCAAAAAACTAGACACTTTAGTAACAATATTACAAAGATTTTAGCTTCAAAAATAACTGAAAATGAAAAAAATAAACTTTTAAAGAATTAGCATCATAAAATTAATTTATTCCAAGTAAAAATACAAAATAATATTAATGACATTGACCAGATATGAAAGTCTCTCCCAGAAACAACTATATTAATGGTTGAGAAAGCACTCCTTAAAGAAAATACGAAATAAAAATGAAAAATATGTAAATATGTTTAATTTTTTTCTTAGCAAAAAATCTTTCTAAAAATAACAATGAAAATTTGTCTCAGTACAAAGGCTACATTACTATTGAAAAAATACCAGCATGAAGAAAAGGTACATATTTGACAGTAGAAAAATGATTTTAGTGAATCACAATGTCTAAAGTCTGCAATGAAAATAAATCTGCAATAAAGATTTATGCCTTTTTTCTTTTAATTTTTCTTTTTTTTTTTTTTTATACAAACAGTACAAACAGTATTGCACATAACAACAAATAGTCGAGGTTAGGTTAGCCTTCAAAAAAATCGACTAGTTCAAGTCTCACATCAGAAAAGGCCACAATAGGACCTGTTGTACCCAGGGGCTTCTTAGTCAAGTTGCAGCTCAGAACTCCATATTTTAAAAAATAACTTTTTTTGAAGGACCTTCTTTTAATATAACATATTAACAACTCAGGGGCACATTCATTTACAAAACAAAAGGGAGCATGTCATAATTTAATAAACTAAAAAAAGTTCTCTTTAAAAAAATACAAACAGAAGAACTCTCACAATTCTGGTCAGTCGTGCATAATCACACTTGATTATAAATATACAAATTAAGGGAAAATATTTTTTCTCCTTCTATTCACAACTTTCAGCACCAAATGTAGTTTTTTTACACCTGTTCTTTATGATTATTTTGATTTTGATTTAGATTTAATCCAACATTATGCCATATTGTATGTTTTTCCAGCTTCTCTCTCTCTCTTTCTCTCTGGGGTTATTTTTCTACATGAGAGGGGTATTTCTTCAAAAAGGTTTACTTCTTTCACATAATTAGGTAGGTTTCTGTAGGTTAGCTATGATCTTTAATATTACAGTTATAAAGCTCTAACTTCTTCATTTTCAAAAAAACTCAAATAAGCATGAAAAAAATAAACTCACCCATCTGTTAAATCATTTTTCTTGCAGAATTAAATTAATATATATTTTTCTGAATAAACTTACTTAGAAAATATCATTTTCTTTCCTATATTTCAAAATTGAGGTATTGCAAAAGATCATGTCAGTCAGAAAGCATGCCTTTTTCTTTAAAAAAAATCATCAGCCGACTGTTGAAAACTGTCTAGATACAAAAAGTAGTGCATAACAAAATTTCTTGTACAGATGAAAAAAAAACAAACAGAAAAGACACCTGGGCTGGGAAAAGCAATATCACAAAAATGCCCAGAAGTAACTTCAAAAGGGATAATTATAATAAGCATTTTAAGCCAGTAAAAAACTATTTTTTTCTTTTTTTTTTTTTTCCAAAAACAGAAAAGAAAATCCATTCAGAGCCAATACTTGCAACTAAACATTGGGAAAAACAACTTACTAAATTAGACACAAACAAGGACATCACAACAAACAAAACCCAGAACATTTAAATCTACTATGCGGTGTCATATCCAGTCAGATTGTCCCCAGAACTGCAAAAACAAAGGAGGAAAAAAAAAAAATAATAGTGTACACACTCTCACAATCGTTAGTATACCAAATGTGTTGATATGCTATCTGCAGCCCCATAGTTCATGCTAAAAAAATGTCCACTGTGTTAGCAGGTCTGAATTGTGTTCAAGCTTCACAGGATACATCCAGGGGTTAGAGATAACGCCACATCCACAGAGCAGACGTCTCATGTTGCTGTTATACGCAGACATTTCTTTAGCACCACTTTTTTTTCCTAACTTTCTTAAATGTGCCTAGTTCATTAGTTTGACAGACTATCTAATGGGTAGTGTATGTATGCTAGCATGAGCTCTTTGGTTTCCTGGACAAGGTCTGCAGCTACATAAATGATGCAAGCATTAGGAGAGAGGTCGTAACCAAGAGCTCATTTCTGTTTACGTACCTGTTATGAACTGTCAAAAACGTGTTAATGTTGGATACAGAGGCGTTAACAGTTAAGTTTGATCACAGTACTAGACATAATCACTTTTACTATATAAAATAAATTGCACGATATATAACAGAGCACCGCAAAGTACTTCATCTACCATCCACAAATTTGTTTTAAGAATATCCTACAGCTAGTTTTTATATTTGTTGTAATATAGGTCATTCTGTAATGGGCTGATCCTAATTTCAGAAGCATTACATTTACTGAGGCATGCCTTCCTCCAGTCAGTAATCAATTTTTTTTTGTTACTGAGTATTTTGTAGCCTACGTAGATTTGTAATTTGTGCATCGTGGGCAGGTTTTATACTAGACATATATAAAATTTATTGCATGCAGCAACCTGATTAAGTAAACATGCAGTCAAAAAATAGTGACCTTCCTTGGAAGCTTTTCTGTATGCTATACTGATCTCCTTTCAGCAGCCACCACTATTTTAATCACATATTCATTTTTTAATTGATACCCTAGCCTGAATAGAGTATTATGGTATTAGTAATACCATTTTAATAGCAGCAAAAGCTATTGCAGCATACATTTACATAACACTAAAAGACCTAACAAAAAAACCAACCCAAAACAAAAAATTCAAAACAAAACAAACAAACAAAAAACCTCAGCAAAACAAAAGGAAAAAGTCTGATCCAGCTTATGAGGTATCATCCTTACAAGTCAAAATGGAGAGCAACTAAAGGCTTCTTTTCTTTAAGGGTTATTACTACTAAATGACCCAAAGTAATGATTGCTGAATATCCGTTTAAGTTTTTGCTACATCTGCCACCTACTTGTGAATATTACCTTTGGTAAGTCATCTGCTAGGGGCAAGTCTAAATTTCTGAAAATAAGTGCATGCTCCAGTTTAAAAATAAAAATAATTATAATAAAAAAATCTTCATCACATACACATCAACCCAGTGAAGGCTGATGAGAATGGCAGTCTACATAATGTCACTAGTGACAAGTCTTGTGTAGGAAATTAAGGTACCAAGCAGATGTTTGTGAGAATCAAAGTGCAAAATCAGTACAGTTACACTCTGCCGGTTTGTATTATACTGGACACTGAGTTCAGTAATGTGACTGTAAATAATAATAATAGTAATAAAAAGACCCATATCTTCATTAAAGTCGAGGACGAATGCACAGATTTCCAGAACACTAAGCCCTGAGGCAGCGCTCTCTTTTCACTCGATTTTATCTATACTCCAGGACTGAGCTGGGGTTCAGCTCCAGCGGAAGGGGACGTGGCGGGGCCGGTCACCTCCCTCCTTCACCAGTGGTTTGTGGAACTCCCGCCCGGCGCGAGAGTGTATGCTGGCCCAGCAGTATTCACAGTAATACTGCAAACAGGTAACATTGGCACAAAAGAATGGAGCAAATTTTCCACCACAGCGAGTGCCCTGGCATTCGTCACACATCTGATCATCCAGCACGTATGGCTTCACTTCCACCTGCACCGGGAAGAGGAGAAACAACCATAAGAAGATGACATGGTTTGGCTAAGTATGAACAGAAGAAAAATATTTTAACTCTTCTGACTTTTACTGAAGGTTTTCAATCAACGCTGGATTAACCCCAAGTGGTTGGTAGTTAAATTTTCGTACCAACCACTTTACTTGTCAGAAAATCTCCAGAAAGAAGGCTGTGCTTTGGTAACTATTTGACATTTCTTGGATGTATGTGAAAGGATGAAGAAGGAAGTACAGTAAAAACTGCATCTCCAAGGACTTTGCTGCTGTCTAAGAAACCTCCAACTGTGAACATAGTTGTTATGGGGGCTGGGCATGAGAGAGCAGCATTTAGGAAGAAAAATGACAAAGAACAAACTTGCGTTTCTAAACTTCAGAGGTCTCTTTCTAGCTGCAGAGGTGGTTTCTTTGTTTCTCTGGGGTTTTTTTGTGAACTGCAAAATGCAGGACCCAGACTAATAAATGAAGAGAAGATTCAAATTAAACACGATTAAATGGCCTTCTATTAGATACTGTGCCTTATGCTGGCAAGATTTCATAGTTGTCCCAACTACAGCCTTGCCATCAATTACAAATAGGCTGGAGAGCTGCTAACTTTTGTCCCTGTTTTGTAAACATCTTAGGATTCAAATTCTTTGTGTTTTTAAAGCACTTGTGCCAAACACAACAGTATTTTGATGCATGACCAGGCAATTGCAATATTACAGAAGTTGACAATGTGTGAGTTCTTTCCTGTATGTCTGTTCCTAAAAATCAAGCTACACATTTAAATTCATTGTTTATTCATCCTGCAGAAATAATTAGTTTATGCATGTGTAATTAAATGGCTCTACGATGCTACTTATGAAGTGGTTAAAGTATAGTCAACAACATTACAAGAGATAGAAAAAAAGGAAATATACATACTTTTATTATAAATAATTTTGCTGTAACTGCACAAGTGCTAGTCTGGCAAAATTTGTATATTGCAAGGAAACCCTGACTCCATTAACAGCTTAAATTCATACGCTATTAAAGAAATATGGAATGAGATATTAAGCTGAAAACCAAGAAACCTATTATACCAAAAAGCTTTATGCTGAATTTACTTCGGCTTATCCTGATCACGTTTCAACAAATGTTACTCATTTAAGTAAAACCTACAGGGTGAATTATATTTCTTGCCTATGGAACAGCTAGAACCGCCAATTTGTTTATTTTAATAATTACACTGTAGTACTAGTATTGCATGGAACAAGTCTGAATAATTGCCATTTTACATATCACATGCCCTACCACTGAAATTAGAAGCATCAAGTGAAATAAAACAGTACTGTTTCAAATGAAATGGGAAGAAAGCAGGTCCAATGTCCAGCACATCTCTAGGTCCCTACCTACTCATATTTCCAAAGCATGAATTGTGAAGGTCTGAAATACATTCTCTCTGACCCCTTTTCTTGTTTTGTCTACTCATGAAACAATCTTAAGAATGCATGCTGTACAATTCAGGGATTTCAATCTATTAGACTTAATACTTCTTCAAACTCACAGATAAACTTAATTTTAAAAGCAGATAAAATATAATTAAGTAAACTTAAATTATCAGTCGACCAAATGTGAAAAGTACTGATTGATGGAAAAAACTACCAGCTAGCATCATTTCTGGCTCTATCCTAAAGCCTATGAAAAAACCCACGTTTTAAAGCATGGCTGTTATATAAATCCCAAAGGGTTCAATGCTATGATTAAGATTCAAAAATTAATCTTCTTAATCTCTCTGTAAAATTTTTCAGAATTTAATTGACAAGAAAGATTTAATAGCCTTGTCTTAGTTAAAATCATGAGGTATAGTAGCACCATAGAAAAATAGTTTGAGGACTTATAACTCCATGACAAAAAGTCTGTTCTATAATCTGACAGAAAATTCAGTTCTGATGTTTAAAGAGAAAGTAAAAGTAGTTTGGCTTTTGCAGCTGCGTGGTTTTATATGTATACTGCACATAACAGGCACACCCATTACCTGTCAAGCTGACTTCTTAAGAAACAATTTATATTAGCTTAAGCTTAATTTATATTAGCTTTATATTAACTATATTAGCTTAAGCAGAAAACTGTTTTACAGTTTTTATATTAGCTTAAGCAGAAAACTGTTTTACAACATCCGTGTTGTAAAACTACATAGCATCAATGCACGCTGTATGTTCTTTTGAATTCTAAATGCTGAGTCTTCAAAACCATAGGCATTAGCGCTACGTGTAATCAAGAGGTGAAGCCAGAAGATCGAAAGGAAAAAAAATATCTTGGAACTTAAGTAATGTTTTCTTTTTATGTCTTCATCTCAGATTTCAGTAAATATCTTAACTTCACCTCTGTACTTGAAAAGCCCTTTAGAAACCAGGATTACATATTGACCGAACAAAACCATCTCATTTTCGCCCCTTCTGTCTATCAAACATCTATTAGCATTTGGTTTTGGTTAAATAATTCTCAAGACTTTTGAGGTCAGCATTACTTATGATACTTATGATAAACCTGTGTTTTCTGAACCTTAAGTCTAGACGTACTTTGCTGAGAGAAAACCTTGCCCAATAATAGCAGAAATGTCAGAAGCTGCGTAAGCTAGTTAAAATCATGTTACTGGCTAAATGCTGGTGATGCATGATGAGCAAACATCTAAAGCAAGAGAAAGAACCTGGGAAATTCTATGGTATTTGACCTTCAGAATTCAAAACAAAACCAGAAACAAATGACCTTACAACAACTATTTTCTTGTTTTAGTGCTAAATAGTTATTTTAGATGCTTAAGAAGTATCTTTTCACTCTGCTTTAGCTGCTTAAATATGTTTTTAAGTAATTAAGAAATGTCCTCTGGAGGTTGAGGTTACAGTGTTGACCAACACAATATTAATGGAAGGATGTTTTTCATTTCTGTGCAGTTTTGTGAGTAACAGCCATTCTGTTCCATGTGATTTTACTTACCCGTTTATCAATGTCATTATGTTGGAGCTGGACAAAGCGAGCGCTTATAGCGGCAATATAGCTCTGCTGATTGGAGAAAGCCACTCTGCCAGCGCCTTTTGGATACTTCAGCTCTGGGTCTGTATCAATGCCAGCATAGCAGACACCTCCATATAAGCGGTCCATAATCATTGCCAATTCAACTGCAAGAAGTCGATTATTAGAGTTTAAAATAAATAACTGTTGCATTTTGTTTGTTGCATTAAAAAAAGTGCTATTTGCCTTAGCGTACTTGTCTTTCAAGGTTTAAAATAGCAAACGCAGACATTGGTTTTAACAGTTTGAATCAACCCTACACAAATGATAGTAAAGTAGAAAGGCAAAAACCAGAATCTATAAAAATAAACTTGGTGTAACAAAAGTGTCAAAAAAAAAAAAAAAAAAAAAAAAAAAAAATACATTTTTAAAGAGAGAAGCGAACCATAGCAGATGTCTGTCACTAGCATTATGTCTTTTGCATGCACAATTGCTCTTCATTTGTTTTATCAGCTGTAGGGTATTAATAAACATGTAAATAATTAATAAAACATGTTAAATATGTAAAAAAAATGTAAAAAAAAAAAAAAAAAAAAAAAAGCAGAGTTACATTGTTAAAGTAGGTATCAGGTCAGCTGTTTCAGAATTTATCATACTGTAAATTAAAACTCTGGTATTTGGGATTAGGTGGTCCAGATCACCCCAAGGTCCTGCCAGGCTTGTTAATGGCTAGTTTACATGTAAGATCACTTAAAGATATTCCTGTTATTTAGAATCTGATATTTCACCCAAAGTACTAAGTTTGAAAAGACATGAAGTAAGCATTTTACATTTGAAACAAAATTTTGTGAAATATCAGGAGTTCTTAGACTTAAAGCAAGCCTACATTTTGGGTACAACTTAACTTAGTATTTTTGTTGAACATTAACTTGATTGTGGATCTTTTAAAATGGTTTGTTGCTTTTTCTGACACTAAGAATAACTCTAAAGAAGTTATAAATATCATTCATAAAGTAAGACAGGCTGAGTGTGTGGCCGAGGAAACAAATAGGAAGAAAGGGAAAGAACTGAAGGAAATGGAAAAGAGGCTGAAGAAGTGGAGAAGAGCCGTGTAAACTGTGCAAAGATGTATGGTCACCAAGCCAAGCTCTCTGTGAAATCTGACAGGCAAACAAATTTGTCAGCTGCATGAGGGACAGACCCTGACAAAGCAAGATACTGGGACCTGTATGGGCCCTGCCAAGTCAATCATTTTTTTTTGTGCTAATGTGTGAAAACACTTTCAATAGCAAGTTAAAATTTAGCTATCCAAGATAAAATGAAAAACATACATGAAATATTTAAATCCTTGTAGTTCTCACAAAATTCTCAATAGCTAATTATGTATAGAATAGAGACAATTTTTAAATTGAGTGTGTATGTGTGTTTGTATAAATGTGTGTGTCACATTAAGGAAAGACCATATGCTAATTTGTCCGTTTGCAACAAGCAAACAAATGTCATTCTACCAAACCAGATAATACTCTTGCTCCAAACAGTAAGGGAAAAATATCAGTATAATGTAGTGACTAGTAAATCCTTCTGCTTTCTAATGATTTGAAATCATCATTTGGGTAATGATCTCAGAAAGTGACAGTACGGAATAAACATCAGGAATGCTTAAAATCATTTACCATAAGTAGTTCCCATAAATTAGTCTCGCCAATAGACAAAGAATATGTAGGATTCCAGGGCAAGGAAACCATGTGGTGTTGAGACATCTTAGGAGAAACTTCTGTATCAGATTTTATCATTGCAAACAAGAAAAACTGGAAACTATTTGTCTGCTTTGGAGAAATTAATTATTTAAAGGCATCAATTTTCAAATGTAATGCATTTCAACTATAATCTGACAGGTGAGATGACATTTTTATAAAGACTAAAACTACAAATGAGGTAATATTTAACTGTTACTATTTACATAATTACCATCTTGTAATTATGCCTTATTTTAAGATGGTGAGGAAAGTGAAAGCTGCCAGGGAACCTGAGCTGGGAGAAGTCTTACTTTTGGCAGTAGCTGGGGGACCTTGTGTACAGCTTCCCAAAAGAACTGGGATTAGGAGAAAGATAAAGGGAGGAACTGAAGTTCTAGTGGGCTGGAAAGTGTCTGCCAAAGGAAAGTGAGGGCCACCAGGAAACCTGATCTAGAAGTCTTTCTTCAAGACAATGACTGAGGGTCCTTGCCTACCAGAGCGCTGGAAAATGTGGGTTGGAGATGAGATGAAAAAGAGAAACCAGTAACTGGCTGGGAGCGAGGATGGAGAGGGACCACTAAACAACGTGAGGGCTGCCAAAAGACCTAGCCAGGAAAAATGTTTCAACTTGTTTTATGATCTTATCATCAGCTCACCAAATATAAGGGTTAGGAAGAAAGTAAAGAGTGTCATACTACAGTGGGAAGCAGTGCTGAAAAGGTGCCTTCAAAACAAAGTGGAGGCTGCCAGGAGATCTGGGCTGGGATAAATCTTTCCTCTGGCCAAAGGCTAATGAGTCTTGCCTATGGCTCTACAAATAAAAGTGAAGAAAAAGAGTTAAGGATGAAGAAGAAAGATTGAGAAAAAGAGCTGCATTAGGAGTGGGTCTGGAAATTGATCCTCAGTAGAGAGCGGGGCCATCAAGAGACCTGGGCTGGGAGAAATGTTTATTCTGGACAATGGCTGAGAGGCCTTGTCTATAGCTCCATTGGAAAATTAGGGTTAGGGTTGAGAAAAAGGGAAAGAGAAATCACAGTTGGAATTGGTTTGGAAAGGGGCTGGGAGAAGTTTGTCTTCCAGTCAAAGGAAATGGGAACTTGCCTGCATCTCAGCAAGCAAATCAGGGTTATGATTAGGAGGGTATACATTACGAAAAATCAGCCAAGTTCTAGGCTATTATGCAAACTTGAGGAAAACTGTTTCTACTGAAAATCCTAATTAGTAACCTGTTCACAAGATAAAAAGCGTTCACAGTTCGTATTTTGTAGACACTGATGGAGAGAGCAACCTACAGTCTTTGGAAAAGACAGGGTATATTTTCTGCTCTTTTACATATACTATATTTCTCATCTTTTCTACTTAATCTGAAACCCTCTACTACATGCCTCACGTTTTCCTTCTACTCACCAGCTCGGAGGGGCCGTGGAACTCCTCCAACAAAGATAGTTTTTCTTGGATCCAAAGGCTGAGATCCATCCATCACAAAGTCACTGTCACTTAGGTTCCAAGGTCGAATTTGCACCTATATTAAGGATTGCTTTTAGTAGAGGAACTTGACAAGTCAGTTAAAATTAAGAAAATAATGCCACATCTTTCTATAATTAAATATATAATTTTAACTTAACAAAAGCAGGAAATTGGTGGTATAAGCAACAAAACAATTTGAGAACATAGCTTATCTGTGTTTGAAAGAGGGTGGACAATTCATTTATCACCTCTAGAGGCCAGGCTTGAGTTAAATTTCATCCTAGCAAACGCCTGCCTCATTAATTCCCTGCCCCTAGTCGCCATTATAATAAGAAATCTGTGAAAGGACTTTCAGAACATTTTACCATGTGTGTGCAATTACACTTGCAGTTTGGGCTTCTGGCTTTCCTGAAATCACATAGTGTGATCCACAAATTTTAAAGCACTGAGAGGAGTGGAGATAAAATTAGTTTCTGTGCTTGGATACAACAGGAGTTTTCATAATGGGTGAATGCTCAGTTCTGTTAAGTAGCAAGCAACACAGTTGATAAGAAATCTTTAGATTACACAGAAAAAAACCTGCTCAGAAGTTATTTGGACAAAGGTGTTCATCCATCCATCCATTTACTGATCCTAGAAATCACATAAGGACACTCACTGTGCTGTAATATTAGGTTGTTCATTTATCTGTGCAAGCTTTTTAAGAGTGTTTTTAAAAGGAAGCACATTTTTTATCTAATCATATTTGTCTGTAGTTTTCACCTAATTTGTATGTATTCATAGCCACAAAAGAGACAAGCATTAAAGAATATTAGAGATGCCATCAATAGAAACAGGCTACAGTATGTCTTCTATTTTGCTATAGCTGTCTGCATTTCTTGCTTTTACTCTGCAGTTTATATATGGCAAATGAGACATAAATTAAAAAAATTATTAGCTATTGCATGCAGAACAAAAAGAGTATGGAAGCTTAATAAACTACAGTGGATATCTGAAGCTACCTGGATGTTAAATGATGGGGGGTTAAGTTTCTTCATTTCATTGCATAAGGCTTTCTTTTCTTTCAAATAATATCGAGGAAAAAATTATAATCTGATTGTTTTACAGCTAACATTGGAAACAGATGCATACTCCTTTGAGATACCAGAAGTACCAAATATAAAAGTTAATTGAACATGGCATTTATCTGAAAGAAGAAAACATTAAAGCCATGTTACGCTGATACAGAAAGTCTATTCCATATGTAACAGCAAGGACAGCAACAGGAGATGGACAAGTCAATCAACTGTAAGTATGTCTTTTTTTATTTATTAACTGAAAAGAGTAACAGCAAATGGCTTAGCAACCAGCATAAGTGTCATTACATAAGCTACTTACTGGTTTATCCTTGATTGTGGGACTTGACACACACAGGTAAAGTTTTCCATCTTCTTCCAGACAGGCATCTATCAGAGCTTGAACAGAGCTTTCTTCCTGGAACAGCAGAAAGGCATAACCTTGGAAAGGATAAAGGCACAAGAAAGAAAAAGAACAAATTAATTTGTAAAGCATTTTTTTAATAAAGAAAACAAACCCAAGAAGTAAGATATACAAATTACAAATAACCATTAATGCTGTTAAACTAACATACATCTCACAATTTTTTCAGTTTTCATAGATTAAAATCACCGAATACCCTCATACAGTATTGATTTTGGAATGAAGACAAGAGGTTTTTGCTGCATATGAGTATGTTTATTTGATTAATTAATGATTTAGAGTAGTGAGAATATAGGCTGGTGAATAAGGGGTTCTTATTATCCAGCAACTGTATTTGAGCTATTTCTCAGTGGTGTCTGGTGATAGGACTGTCATCTTACATCAGAGTCATTGAGTTCCTGGTTACTAGATACAATGAATCAATATTAGAAGAAAAGGTAAAAAGAGTGGACAGGTAAACAGATAAATAGACTTTATGCTGACATACTTAACTATGGAAAAAAATGCTCACCTAAAAACAATAAGCATGAGTGAAAAAGAATGGCATGCATTGTGTTTCATTAAGAGTCAAAGACCTGCTGTTGTTATTTATATTTAAATAAAGCAGTTCAAAAGAAAGAAAGAAGTCTGAAAAAAATTGCTCCAAGTGATTCAGATTGTTAGGACTTCACATTAGTCAGAAAAACTAAGTGTGTATGGCATTGAGTGCTCTTCTGAATGCAGCTGGCAAGAAAGCTTTCTTCAGTTTTACTTAATGTTGTTAAATTTGAATGAAGATTTGACCCAAGCAGTCCATGCTTTTGCTGCCTCAGCAGTGACACTAATGCAGATGCTCCACACCAGGCAGAGTCACCAAGGACTGGCTGCTGGACTTGGGTACAGCTGCTCGTTACGAGGACTTTTGATTGAGCACGTGTTGCTCTTTTGCTCCACAATCAGTACAATTCCTTTTTCTCACTGGATGTGAATGTGTTGGCTTTGACTTTTACAATTTGGCACTTGTGTGTCTTATAGGCTACCTCTTTTCAGAAAATCTGCAGCAATTGGAGGCAGCTGGAGTTTAAGCAGGGACTGGTAGACTTTCTCTGCCTAAGACTCTTGACACAAACGAAGCGCCTACATGATGATACACATTATTTAAATTAGGACAACGTTTGATACAGCTTTACACAGTCTGTTCGCTATTAATATAGTAGTGACTTCTCATAATTTTGCACTGACTATTGAGGGAATACTATTTGGCATGTCCTTTTTAGATAAATACTACACGACTCTGATCTATTAGAAAAAAAAAAAAAAAGACACCAAAAAAGTGTTTTCCTCTGTAGAGTTATTATCTACCAAATTGCTTCTCACCCTACTATCTCTAGTCCTGTGTGACTTCTCAAAGAATATTAAATTCTGTGAAGAATGTTTTCAGAGGCAAAAAGAAGTTTGCGTTAACAACATAGTTATAGCCCAGAACACATCTAGAAAGACTGACTTGCCCAAGAAAACAAAATAGTTCGATGATCATTCTTGCTAGCAAACAAGGAGCATACATACCTAGAGTTGAAATAGATTAAAGATACCAGTCCCAATAAAAAGTGAAATACTTCTTGAGTAAAACCATGTTTCCTCTCTAGCAGACTCTTAAAACAGTCCCCTAAAGATATAAACACACTTCAAAATTTTAGTTTTAGACTTTACAAAGCTAATTACATTAACTGAGTACAAAAATAATTATCTTGCAATCACTATCACTTTTAGCTTCATTGTATTTTCCATCCACTTCCTCACTCCATACCATCCCTTTAATTATATTCCATTATCAGTGCAGCAACTTGATACAAATTAAATAATCTTTAGTTTAGCAGTTCTTCCAGCCTTATAAAATGCCCCAGTCAGAAAACTAGAGACTTAGAAAAGACTACGACGACAACTACACCTCCAAAGCCAACTGATCACACGTTCAGCCCAATCCTTGCCTTGTATAAATGCCTTGTAAAATAAATTCATAGAAGATGCAGTGCAGATTCCAGTGTTATGAAATCCAAATAAGAATAAATGTACATTTATACATACTTTTAAAAAATGGTTTACAATATATTTAAACATTTAGACTTTGTCTTCTGACCAGACTTTGAACTCTAAAAAATAGAATTTTGTCTATTTCAGACTTTTAAACCAGCAAAATATTGGAAATTTCTTTAGCATAAAGTCAAAATAAAAATTGAATATCCACGTCAGAGGTCTGTATATCATCTGTTGATTTCTTCTGTAATTGGCCTAAAATCCGTAATTCCCAAAATTCAGCCCACTTAGCAAATCAGATTTAGAAATCATATTCTAAGCGTCATGTGTTTTCAGCTTTATAACTCTGATGTTGGGTGGCAGAACTAAGACAATGAAGAGAAGGACTTTCTCTTCTCTTTACATACTGCACAGCAAGTCAGAACAGTCTTTGGGTAGTCACATGTATTTATTTCGTATGCAAACTGGAAAGACTACTTGCACTGGAAAAACATTTAACTACCTTTGAAGCATATTTGCTTTCATTCTGTCTTTTTAAAGTTCAGACAGTGTCTTTTCTGATGTTTTACAGGCTCCTAGATTATCATGCCCCTAAGCTATCTTATAAATAGATTTCTACATATATATATGCACCTCATATTATTATATACAAAATAAGACAGAGTTAAACTGGCAAAGAAAATTCATGTTCTAGTCTTTGGGTTTATTTTTAGATGGTTGAGATGGCTACCTCAAAAAAATAGATTTAAATAGACTTCTTTTTTCCATGAAATATAAGTAGCACTTTCCTCTTTTACTTTTTTTTCTGGATTTTAAAAAATAGGTTTGAATTTAATTATGGTTCTATTTACTAGAACTTTTAGAATAAATTTGTTTTCAAAAGAATGTTTAGAAACAGTGTGAACTGAATTTCTAAATCAGTTAATGTGATGACAAAGGGTCATTGCTCAAAGTCACCCTTAGTAATCTTATTAGAAGATGCTTTGAACATGAGTAAAACACATTTTTAAATCCAAAGATGAAACAACTATTAAAAATTAAACTCATTTTTGAAAAATAAAATCCAAGGTGTTAAAAAAAAAAAATCCAGACTTTCTTTCAAACATTGAAGTGACATGACTGGATTTTCAAAAAACATCAAAGGCTTTAAATACTTAAGAAACCTCAAAATAGAAAGGGCTGTAATCTCACTTAGCTACTGAAGAAGAGTGAAATTACGTATTAGTCAGGGCTGCAAAGATGAATTTCTTCAGGTCAGTCTAATTTTAAATGGCAGTGTACGACCCTGACTGCTGATTCTTTTCTCTAAAAAAAGAGAAGGTGTATATTAAATGTGAACAGTTTACATCTTACAGCGAGACTTCTGTTCATCTTTACATGCTTTTCATGAGTACCAGATTGTCTGAATAGTCTGATATGTAAAAAGTTCCCCATATGCCACAGTAAAGACAGTTTTTTGGGGTAGATTTTGTTTGGTTTTAATTAAGGGTATGTACTCCATATTCTCAGTTCCACTGCAAAATAATTGGATCCTGAATCTAAATAGCAATTAAGTGAAGTGTACATAGTTGAATGGAAGACAGGACACATATGAAGAGAAGTCAGCAAGCAGATCATATGGAAGAGTTGAATAAAAACCAAGGCTCTGTATCAGTAGCTTCTGTAAAATAAATTGCACATGTTCATAATTCCAGTTTTACCATTAAATAGCCCACAGCACTGAGATTACCTAAAGAATGGAAACTAACATTTAACCCATCTACTAACGATCTTATCACATCACAAATAACCTAGAAATTAGAAACCTCTGATGTTGTCATAAGTATTATGGAAAGCTTTTCCCCACATCTTCAATTTAAATGGAGAAAAAACAAACCAAAACAAAAAACAAACAACCCACCCACAGAATGTCTGCTTGCTCTATGAGGACATATGTTATTTTTGGGTCATGGGAGAGGTGCCCCGATGTTTCCTCTGCACTTCAGTGCTGAACAGACAGGATGTTTCAATACTGCTGTAGTACACATATACAGCTAAAGATTTATAAGGTCTTTTCAATTCCAAAACATCTCAAGAAGCAGAAGGGATTTGCTAGTCATCACTACTTCAAGACTGTCACCACTTATGGGAGAAAAAACCCAGTATACATATATCATCTCAGTTTGTCCTGCAGTCAAAATACTCCTACCACCTGTATTGAAAAAGGAAACACTGACATGGCTTTTTTTTTTCCTTTTTAACTAAAAGAATATTCTACAAGCATACTAAAGCTTCTCTGTTTATCTGGCATTTTACTTCTACACTGCAACAGCAAATTTATAGGGTTGTCTCCTCTTTCAAAGGTCGCAGCCATTTTAAAACTTCAGACTGCAGCTATAGTAGCTATAGTAGCTATAAATCAGACTTAAAGAGTATAAAAACATAAAAGAAAGGCTATAACAAACGATTTGGTTTCTTGTAGTTATAAGAGTAGTGTCATGAATTAATCGTATGACAAAGACTAAATTTTTGATGAGGCAAGAGCTATTTTTGTGAAGTTTACTGGGTCAGCAGCACGAAAAAGCATGCATTTACATTCATAAATATCAAAAAGGCAACTACATTCAGAATTTAATGTTTTAATTTTGGTTTTCAAGGGTAATATGAAATGGTGACTATTCTGGGCAGAGCAGCTCATTGTCATCATCTGGAGGGGGTCAGGTCTGGTGCTGCTGCTTTTACTCTGAACAGATGGTTGAAAAGAGATCAATTTCCAAGCTTAAACAAAATCTGTTACTCTCCTTTGCAAGTAAGCCAATTTTCAATTTTAGTCCAAGCAATATTATCATAGAAAAATTCTAGATAAATATAAATCATCTACTTGATTTCAGCTTCTATGTCATGTATAGCATCAGCAGGAGGTAAAGTAAATCGAACACAAAGATCTTCAAGGGAAGAAAGCAAAAGTCCAACAATCCTGGCTACTTTTTAGCCAAAGTCAGTTATCTTTAATTAATAAAATTTGATATTGAGGTTTACAATACAAATGGCTTTTATTTTAAATTATGTGTTTTTCTTAAAATTTAATTTGAAAGAGAAAGGAAACAGCACTTTCTAAAGCTGTAATACAACAAAACTTGGGACTGTTGTCAAGAGCTTCATTCAAAGTAAAGAACTTCAATCAAAAAGAGAAGATGCCCGATGTCATTTACATAGATCAAGCCGCAACAAATTTCTGATTTTGTATGATTCTTAAGCAGACAGATAATCTGTGCTTCACAGTGAGTGAACTGTGCCTAGAGGGGAACTGAAGCTGTAAGACATTTCTTAAGACAGAATGCAGAGTGTCAGTACTAGGTTTTGACTTTTCTTCTTTTAATCAAGTAGTCAATTTCTCATGCTGCTGTGGTGAGTTGCTGGTTAATAACTGGTTTGAATGTTCACTCACATGTAGGTTGTTTTCAAGTTCGAGTTGCTCAAGTTTCTTGTTTTTGTTGATTGTATAGAAAACATGCAGCTTGAAAAACCTTGCTTAATAACAGAAGGTTTTTCCAAAACTTGATTACTCGGTTGCAGAACAAATTTCTCTCCCTCTCAAAAAAAAAAAAAAAAAAAAAAAAAAAAAAAAAAAAAAAAAAAAAGTTTCTGGCTAGTGAGAGTGCGTTTTCCTGAGAGACCAGAATGGTACATTTTACCAAAAAAATCTGACTTATCAAATCCTCTCAAAAATCATGGTTTTCACTTTATTAAATTAAAACTGCACAGCCTCCACTGGTACACAACAGACTGCAGATTGTACAGAGATAACATAATGAGCAGTCACGTACATCATAGGTCCCAAAACACAGTATAAAGTAAATAAAAACTGCCAACCACAGCACTGAGACACCTGAGACACACACAAGTTCTCAGATGCTTCTGGCTTTTGAAATCAGAGAGAGGCACCTACGCTGCCTTAGGCAGAGGCATCCACAGCATCTTTCATTCCAGCACCTCATGCATTCCCATTGCCAGTCCCAACCTCTGATTTGAGAGAATAGAAGTATAATTTGTGATATTACCTTTGATGGATTGCTGACATATATTCAGATGATATTGCACTAATTTTATACTGTATCTTAGGGGTAAAATTGTGTGCATCACTGCAGTGAATATAGGAATGGAAAACAGAATATTATAAATATAGTTCTTGTAGGAATTTACAAAGAGAGCTTGAGCTTGTAATGCATGAAATTATTACAACTGATCAGGGATTGGGAGTAGGGAATAACATACTTTTCGGATGATCCTCAGAAACAGTGAATATGCTGCAGTGTTAGTACAGTATCTCTCTCTTCACCACCACCTCCCATCATCCTCTTGAACTTATATCAATGATTTGAAAGAAGAATTTGGTGCTTCGTAAATTATTAGTAAAACAAGACCTAGAACTAAATATTATCAATTCCTCGATATCACTATTCAAAGGACTGCTTTTATCCTGGAGCCCATAATACTTACAGATCAATTCATATATTTTATTTACAAAACAAAAGAAAAAGCAACTTTTAATGAAAATAGTATTTAAATGGGAGGTGAGGGGGTGGAATTGCTATTTAAACAAAACCTACTAAACTGGGCATTTGATTAAAAGCTTGTGATGATAAGCAGTGATTAGTAGATGCATGAACCAGACTCCAATCAGTTGCTCTTTAGATTTTGGAAGCAGCAATCCCCCTGAGACAAGCCTTAAATATCAACTGTGAATTCATGTACTCTAATAAAATAGTTCGTGTAAAGTATAACTCTTCCAGGCAGAGAGTGAGAGAAAACAGCCACCCAGTTTAGCACATGACCACCAGAAGAGTGTTTGAATGATTTACGGCAAGACTGTTCTGAAAAGAGAATATTATGCAACTCCAACGTGTGACCTTTCGTTTTTCCTAAAGGGTCAGGAGGCTTATGAAAAATACTTGTCAGTAGGTGCAGATGCAATGCTTGAAGCATCTCTCCTTAGGTAACATACTACCCAGCCCACCAGTCAAAGCAAAACTCATAGTCCAACAGAAGAAATCTAGAATTTCATGCAGTTTTGAATTCAGCAAAACAACCGTCCACATTACTTCTGTGTTCCAATAAAGGTATTTTTCCTCTACCAAAACCTTCTGAACAGCCTCTGAACAATTATGACTACAAAACTCTGCTAGCAATTTATGACTAATGCTGTAAAATGAAGTTATATGGTTAATTGCAGTTGAACCCCCAATTATATAAACCACTTTCCAACAGATTCAGATATGAAAGAGGCTGGTTCACAGATGCACATCCAGGCTAAAACTAGAAACATCACACAGGATTGTCTTTACAGCTTTTTTTCCTGGAAACTCTGGTGACTAGCACATTAGTGAGGAGGAGTATAAAAACAAGTTGTTTCTCTAGCCAATTAGAACTGCAGCCATGAGATACTGTCGACTTGTATTCATCTTCAGATACCAAATACTAAAGATCTTCATTTTCATGTAAGTCTGACAGTAAAATTTATTAGCAACATGCACTGGAAGAGCTACTCTAAGACTATCACAGCCCTTGAGCTCTCACTTTTGAGGCAACAGAATTTTTCCTGCTGAAGTAATCTGCCTGAGCAATAAAGAGTAATGGAGAGCCACTGAATTTATTTTCTCTATGACACATTAGCTCCAAATCCATGTTACCTCTTCTAAAACCAGAAAAGTTAGTCCTTTATTTGCCTGTTGTACACATACAACATATTACAGTACAATGTAATTTGACTGTTGATCCTAAAAATGTTATTGATCTCAACAAAAGAACCACCAAAATGCTAGGATGCTGGTGGATAATGAAGAATCTATTGAGGATCTACTTTAGCCTATCAGAGAGATGTTAAAAACTTTGAAATCTTTGGAGGAAGAAAAGTAGTGTTGCAAGATCAATTATTGTAGAATAATAATTGAAAGCCACTATCAGTAATTGCAGCCCAACATCTGCCCCTCCCAACACCACCCCTGCACCTCAGGAAGTCTCCTGAAAAGGAGCTGATCCAGTAACTGGGGCATTACATCAAATTTGTCGTGTCTTGATTGGTAAAAAGCTTTCTGACACCACGTAAGGGGAATAAAGATGAGGGGGAAGTAGACAGAAAGGGAGAAATTTCATTTTGAAAATAAGATTTTTCTCTCATAAAGGCATTTGGCTTACATTAATGAAGAAGACAGAAGCTGCTGGGGTTCGACTTTCTCTGCTTTATGACTTTGTACAAGAACCCCCAGAATGCCAAATTTCATTCTTGAATTCTACGCCACCCATCCTTTTCTAAAGTTGCACAGTGCTGCCTCTCAAAAAAAGTTTTCAGTAGTAACCTGAATTACATTAGGAATGTTTGGCTACAATCACTACATTCTACTCATAACAAATAGCCTTTATTTGCTTATTTACATAAACAATTACTAAGATAGAAACCTTTACTACTAAATCCTGTGGAGACTATGGATGCTGAGCCCCTTCTGAAGAAACCTGGTCATTCCTTAGTTGCTGACTGAAGAAGGGTGAAGAAATGCTTGCTAAAAAATTGTGGTTTCTTCACGGATTAAAAAAAAAAAAAAAAAAAAAAAAGAAGGAAAGAAAAGGAAAATAAAGCCAAATACGACTTTTGTATTAGGCTGAAACAAGACAAAAATGAATTGCCTCTTTCCCGAAAATATTAACCAAACTTTCAGCAAGAACAGGACTTGTGACTTGCCCATGACATTTTTAATGTAACTACATTAACATACTGACATGTGAAGTTACTAAAGAAACAAAGCGTCTTCAAACAAAGCAGTATATATTTGAATTACCAGGTATGTAAGTATTTATCGTACAAATTCAAAACAGATTCTTAAAAAAAACTGTAGCATCATGTCAACTTCTGTAGCACACAGCACGTGAATCCCATGTATATGCATCTCTTTTCTCGGGTTTAATATTTTTCCTAGAACTTTTTTTTTTTTTTTTTTTTTTTTTTTTTTTTTTTTTTTTTTTTTTTAAAAAAAAAAAAAAAAAAAAAAAAAAAAAAAAAAAAGAAAAAATCTATATCAACCTAGCAATTCCAAAAGAAAATATAATTTCTTGAAAGCAATATGAAAGCTGGGAGAGAATAATCCTGCAATGCTACTTCAGAAACAGACTTGTTCTGCCTAGGTATGATTGCTTAAACACCTATTTTGCCTCATCAGGTTCTTGTTTACCCCTAGAAAAAAGAAATTGCAACCAGCATAGTTTTAGGGACACAGATTCTTTTACATAAAGCAAGCTCCTTGAATGCTCTTTGATACCTGGCACAGCAGTCTTAAAGACAGACATTTTTAAATCACCACTATCAGTACAACATTGTCATGGTTTAGGCACCAGGACAGGCATGAAGAATCCTCGAACAATAATACGACAATAAGGACAAGACAGGAAATAGTGTGAAGAGCTTTACAAAGGGAGGATTAAACAAAAGTCACCAGAAACCTAAAATACAATTCTATACAAAACCAACCTTAAGTTACACAGCTACAGGAGAGCAGATTAGTATGTACTGCAATTTGCTACCACACATTTTATGAATTGCATTGATTTGGGATTATGCTGCCCTGCTGTGGGAATTATATACATGGCCTCAGATGTCAGTGGGTAAAAGACCAATATTGTGCACATGTGTTGGGACAGATATAAACAAAGCTTAAAGAAGATCTTGCATCACTATTTGCCATACAATGTATTTCTGGATAAGAAAGGTCAGTTTCCATTCCAGCAAATACTATGATCTCTGACTTCAGTTTTTAAAATAAAAAAATTGGCTAGGCTTTTACGCTCGACTTTGGTGGTATGGCATTAGATCAGGTAAGCCAAAGCAATTAAGTTTCAGTACAATAGATTGCTGTATTTGGACAAACCAGATACGTTCTTATGAATACGGCTGATGAAATAAAAATTAGGACTCCATGGAGGACTCTTTGCAACCATTCATTCTTGCTCCTCTTGCAGGAGTTACCATTGCCAAGGCAGTGACAATGGAATTAACCATACAAATGGTCCTCATCCATGAAATCGAGACTATCAGAAGACTATAAACAACAGTTTTCCCATCTAACGTTACCACCACGGCACATAGGCTCAGCTAGTCTGCCCCACCAGTTGTTTTAATTTACAGCATGAGAATCTCTTCATAATGTTACTTTGTGCAACTTTGCATACACTATTTTCTCATTCATGAGATCTTGTTCACCCTTAGTGTCCCTTGTGGAGCGGTAGGGACAAGTCTGCTTATTTTTATCAAATAACAGAATAACCAACTGAAAAACAGAGAAACCACAAGAGGATCGGACTTCTACACTGCGCATCTAAATCAACTGTAAAGCCAAAGCATTCCTTTCCCCCTTCCAAACCCAGCCTATGTCCAGGCTCTGCCATGCTTCATTGTCTCCCTCTAAATCTCATCTTTATCCAACTATCAGTCATCCTAAATGGAAAGGAACAGTGGAAGATTTTTGCATAATTTTTGTCATTTTAAAATACATTGTGAGGTTTTTAGTGATTGCTAGAAAAATCATGGTTATCATGAAGAAAAACAAAAATCAGTAAAGACTTTTTAAAAAGTTGTTTTCAAGCTAGCAGTATATTAAGAAACCTAAAATAATGTTTTTGAAGCAGTTAGCACCATCTGTTTAATAAAAAAAAAGAAAAAAAGGCAAAAAAAAAGGACTGTAGCTCACATAAGCATTGCTTAACTCGGCACACCAGCAAATAAGTAAAAAAACCCCATCAATTTGCATTTCAATGAAAAATGAATTATCTGGATTTTGCCAGAGGGAAACGTGTCATGGTAATGCGTAACTACATTTGATAACATTCTTTAGCGAGTATTTAATTATTTCGCAACATCTCATAGGTACTCAAAAAATACTTAGCCACAAAGCACATTTAATTCCCAATACTCTGTGGTGAAAGCCAAGTAAACACATTACAAACTGGACATCTGCTTACACAAGACCAACACGTGGCATTTATACTTTTGCCAGTTCCGTTACTAACATATCCAAACAGATGCCAAAGGAAGTAGTTTTCAGGCAATGGAAGTGAACTGGCCTTATTCAGAAGCAAAGCATTAAAATTACCTAATGGATGGCACCAACACAAAAATACGGTGCTGAGCTTTACAGTGCACAGGAGGGGTAAAAGAAATATTAAGGCAATAATACAGATGCTCACAACTAGAAATAGGAACCTCTTATACACATCGTCAGCTGTTAACTTCTCTTGCCCAAGTACATAATAAACACTTTCAGTGACAAAACAGCTGGGTGCCACCAGTCCCTCTTCTCTCAGCAACATAAATATTGAAATCACTGGCAATGAATGCATCCCGTAAGGGCTGTGTGATCTATCAGATGGTTTTAGTATTGTTACCATAATAACCAAACCTCAACCATTGAGCAAGACAGATGGCTTTCCCAAATAGATGCTCACAGTGTATTCTGTAATGTCAGGCAAGACTCAGTAAGGGTAACAAGAACCTAGAATATTTGGTAAAACAGGAAAACCTGGATGGTATAGATGTGCTTGAGGAGTATGGTACGGACATATCCATGTTGATCACAATCATAATGTTCTCACTTACATAAATATCCATGCTGCAGATTGCAGTTCAGTGTATTTCACATACAACCAGTTTATGCCCATCAGGTCCAGCACTAACCTTAAGGAGATGGGCCTAAGCGCACCTGTGGTGACACCATCCTGCTCAGAACCCCAAATCCAGGAAAACCTTTGCTCAAGCTTAACGCTGCAGGAATGTTTCTGGATCTGGTTAGTCCTGAAAACAGCTGACATGCCACTGCACCTAAGCTAGTTAATCACACCAACTAATAAATCAGCTAATAAGGCCTGCTAGAACTAACTACACATCTATGGTCTGACTTGCCCACCAAACTAATCAGATAAAGCCCTCAGAGGGGGTGTATGGTGGTGGTGGAGGGCACTAGACTGTAAGAAACATTTTATTTTAACCTTTCAGATTTTATGCTTGGTCAGATTAGCCATGGCTAATAGTTCCTGCAGCCTTTTGTTCCTAGCCCTAAGAATATCAACAAAGTACTGCTAATACAGTGCGACTATAGGGAATTCATATATTGTACCAGCATAGTAAACATTCCACAAATTCAGTAAGTTATACCAATAAGTACATACTCGAAGTCTGTATTAGTACACTCAGGATTATGTCCATGAACACGCCTGGATGTAACTATGAAGACAGAAAACCAAGACGTAAAACTACACCAGTGTATAACTCAGCCAGCTATGCTGGCTCACGGCATCAGCTACTGGTGTTTTCTGCCCAAACTTCTAACAACACTTACCAAGCAAACAAACACAAAAAATACTGAACTTTGCTGTAAGTTCAGACACCGCCCACAGCTCTGACCCTACAGACTTCAAGGAGTAATGAAAGAGGGTCTGGAAGTGATGGTGTATTTTCAGGAAGAGCAGGGTTCAATTTTACTGTCAGGGCACATTCGGGTAGGTGGGAGAAGCCTTGGAGGTCAGGCTTCATTAATGTGTAAACAAAAATCAGCCTCCACATCATCCCCGCTGCATTCCAACCATCCATTTTTCTTGTTTTCCTTTGAGATTGCTAGCACAAAAAACCCAACTCATTCTCTCCTCTATAATTTAATTTGTCTTTTTTTTGGACATATACTCCATTTGAAAGAATCATATTCAAAATGTTAGAGAATTTACAGACTATCGGTGCAAGATGGAAGAGAAGATATCTAGAAAAAGGAAGGAAGAAAACATTTGAATTCATGAGTATTTGACAGCTAAATAAGTCATGTCACTGAATTTTGTATCAAGCATAAATTCAAATATCTCTTCGCTTCACTGTATTTTTTTAAAGAAATGGCTGATAAGGCATCAAAACAGCTTAAAATAAAAAAGTGAAGAAAAAAATAACAAAAATTACTTAATTTTAGTTTTGAAGGAACTTCTGGTGAAAAATCAGCGTTTGAGACATTTTATTGTGGTACTTCTGTCAATGATTCCATAATAACTTTGGAAAAGAAATACTGTTTATAAATAAAATAGTCCAAAAAGCTGTGAAAAAAACCCCAACAAACTGCAACACACATTCAGACTTTACCCTTTGATTCCTGGTAATAACATTCTGTCTTCTCTGCAGAGGTTGCCTTTGTGGGATCACAGATCGCCAAGAACATCTGAACTATGGAGCTTAACAGAACTGCAAGAGAATTCCAACGACAGGAATGCGAGACGTATGATGCTGCAGTCCTGACTGATAACTAAGAAGTCAGTTAAAAATAAATCTGGAACAGTTGGGATTGACTGTTGTGTAGCTCTTTCAGACAGACATTCACGGCAACTGGCAGGGACTTTGAAAGCTGTTTCCTATATTAGAATCACGACAAAAATAGAAGTGAAGCTGCATTCCCTTGTCTTCCACTAAAATAGATCTTAAAACATTTTTACAAGTTTGGTGAGGCATAATTAGTCCACTGTCAGATACAGAACAAAATCATAATTGGAAGTCCCTTTGCTGATCTACCATGAATAGTTACTTATTGAATTAACAAGGAAAAAAAAAAGATAAGAAAAAAGAATAAAAACATTGATAGTACTAGGAGATATTAGGGTCAAGGAGAAGCTGGTTTTTATTATATTTTTTTAAAAACCTTATTAAGTGAAGGTACAATCTGAACTCGTTAGCCAGAAAGACCTTTAAGACCTTTAAAAATAAGAAAATTATATATTTTACCAACTGTCCATAGGAATGTATGGGGTTTTTTGAAATTTGGGGTGTTTTGTTGCTGGTTTGGGGTTTTTTTTGTTTGTCTTGTTGTGTTTCTTTTAATTCAAGAACAGATGTTGCAAAACAACTACTGACAGCAAGGCTGAGTTGTGAGACTGGAACAGGAAAGAGGGAGCACATATGGGGTTTTGTTCTGTTTTTAAGTGCCCCAAATAACTGTTTACAGGGCAAGCATTTGTCACAGAGTTATCTTGCTTCCAACATTTAAGCTTTCAGATAAACTAAGTTGGCTTTTATTTTTGTGGTTTTTACAGTCAAAATATATCTAACAAAATATTGTAGGATTAGCTTGTTCACTGACTGAATGGGCCATTGTTCTGCCAAAATTATCAGTGTTCTTAATGAGCAATTAAGAGCTTTCAGGGTCAGTGAGGACAGAAAATCTTAACGCATAGATAAGAAATTCTGTGTATAATTTCATGCTACCGTCTCAGATCATGAGTGAACTCCCAAACTACATGCAAGAGGCACATGTGACTGAGAATAGAATGCGCATAGTATAATACAACATCACAGGAGAGAATGGGGTACAGTAAGAGCAATTTGATTTAGCCAAGTAACTCTCCCAAACAGGTTTCCCATAAACTATTCTTTCTCAACCCAAACAGGTCTGCATAGTGTTTCACTGACAGATAGTAAACTGCTCCACCCGCATGCACTCTAAACCACCTAGACCAAGATCAGTGCCAGCCTGGAAACGCCGTGAGTATGGTGCGTGATCCCAGGCTGCCATCTCTTCACAGAGCTCACACTTCTACAAAAAATACTGTGCACCCGATCCACTACCGACTTCCAGCTGTTATTCCTATCATTCCTGACAGTATGCAAAGTGCACCAGAATCCACACTAGTGAATTTCGGCAACTTGCCTTCTAAAGTAAGCCTAGTATAAATTAAGGCATAATTCAAGGACTCCAGGCTTGCTGAAAACATACACACACAGGACCACATTTCAGTCACTGAATTGTGTTTTTTCTGTCATGACAACTGCTGAAAATATGTTTGTTCAAAGAGAGAAAATGCGTCATAAAGAGTCAAATCTTTTCTTTGTAATAGATTGCCACATTACAGATGTATTTTCCTTTTACCTGCATAAATGTATTTTAAAATAATTACCTTTAGGTGGAAAATATGACTTGCTTTCAGCTTTGTGAGGCCAGTCCACCACAAGAGGTCCAAACCTACGAAAGCTGGCAGTGATCTCATCTACAAAAAACAAATGAGGCACCTTAAAATCTGAAGACTGACAGTGGCAAGATAAAAATTCTTACTTTTAAAACAACCCCAAAAAAAGACTATTTTCTATGCCTATTAAGAACAGTGAAAACTGCAACAATGTACATAGAGGATGCTTAAATATTCTTTCAGCTCTATGTTATACATGGTTACATAAAAAAGTAATTTTACATTCCACTAATTCAAGTTTGCAGCAGGATTAAATGCAAACACAATCTATCAGAAGTGAATATGCTTCAGCTAGAATTCCAACGACAGGAATGCGAGACGTATGATGCTGCAGTCCTGACTGATAACTAAGAAGTCAGTTAAAAATAAATCTGGAACAGTTGGGATTGACTGTTGTGTAGCTCTTTCAGACAGACATTCACGGCAACTGGCAGGGACTTTGAAAGCTGTTTCCTATATTAGAATCACGACAAAAATAGAAGTGAAGCTGCATTCCCTTGTCTTCCACTAAAATAGATCTTAAAACATTTTTACAAGTTTGGTGAGGCATAATTAGTCCACTGTCAGATACAGAACAAAATCATAATTGGAAGTCCCTTTGCTGATCTACCATGAATAGTTACTTATTGAATTAACAAGGAAAAAAAAAAGATAAGAAAAAAGAATAAAAACATTGATAGTACTAGGAGATATTAGGGTCAAGGAGAAGCTGGTTTTTATTATATTTTTTTAAAAACCTTATTAAGTGAAGGTACAATCTGAACTCGTTAGCCAGAAAGACCTTTAAGACCTTTAAAAATAAGAAAATTATATATTTTACCAACTGTCCATAGGAATGTATGGGGTTTTTTGAAATTTGGGGTGTTTTGTTGCTGGTTTGGGGTTTTTTTTGTTTGTCTTGTTGTGTTTCTTTTAATTCAAGAACAGATGTTGCAAAACAACTACTGACAGCAAGGCTGAGTTGTGAGACTGGAACAGGAAAGAGGGAGCACATATGGGGTTTTGTTCTGTTTTTAAGTGCCCCAAATAACTGTTTACAGGGCAAGCATTTGTCACAGAGTTATCTTGCTTCCAACATTTAAGCTTTCAGATAAACTAAGTTGGCTTTTATTTTTGTGGTTTTTACAGTCAAAATATATCTAACAAAATATTGTAGGATTAGCTTGTTCACTGACTGAATGGGCCATTGTTCTGCCAAAATTATCAGTGTTCTTAATGAGCAATTAAGAGCTTTCAGGGTCAGTGAGGACAGAAAATCTTAACGCATAGATAAGAAATTCTGTGTATAATTTCATGCTACCGTCTCAGATCATGAGTGAACTCCCAAACTATATGCAAGAGGCACATGTGACTGAGAATAGAATGCGCATAGTATAATACAACATCACAGGAGAGAATGGGGTACAGTAAGAGCAATTTGATTTAGCCAAGTAACTCTCCCAAACAGGTTTCCCATAAACTATTCTTTCTCAACCCAAACAGGTCTGCATAGTGTTTCACTGACAGATAGTAAACTGCTCCACCCGCATGCACTCTAAACCACCTAGACCAAGATCAGTGCCAGCCTGGAAACGCCGTGAGTATGGTGCGTGATCCCAGGCTGCCATCTCTTCACAGAGCTCACACTTCTACAAAAAATACTGTGCACCCGATCCACTACCGACTTCCAGCTGTTATTCCTATCATTCCTGACAGTATGCAAAGTGCACCAGAATCCACACTAGTGAATTTCGGCAACTTGCCTTCTAAAGTAAGCCTAGTATAAATTAAGGCATAATTCAAGGACTCCAGGCTTGCTGAAAACATACACACACAGGACCACATTTCAGTCACTGAATTGTGTTTTTTCTGTCATGACAACTGCTGAAAATATGTTTGTTCAAAGAGAGAAAATGCGTCATAAAGAGTCAAATCTTTTCTTTGTAATAGATTGCCACATTACAGATGTATTTTCCTTTTACCTGCATAAATGTATTTTAAAATAATTACCTTTAGGTGGAAAATATGACTTGCTTTCAGCTTTGTGAGGCCAGTCCACCACAAGAGGTCCAAACCTACGAAAGCTGGCAGTGATCTCATCTACAAAAAACAAATGAGGCACCTTAAAATCTGAAGACTGACAGTGGCAAGATAAAAATTCTTACTTTTAAAACAACCCCAAAAAAAGACTATTTTCTATGCCTATTAAGAACAGTGAAAACTGCAACAATGTACATAGAGGATGCTTAAATATTCTTTCAGCTCTATGTTATACATGGTTACATAAAAAAGTAATTTTACATTCCACTAATTCAAGTTTGCAGCAGGATTAAATGCAAACACAATCTATCAGAAGTGAATATGCTTCAGCTTTGGTCTATTTCTAATTATAGCCACAATGCTTTGGCTAATTATGGCCACAGATGCAGCCACATGGACTGATGGAGGAGCCATGTGTCAGCATGGCCGTTCCTTGTACCATGGTCCGGAAAGCAGGCTGCATCAGGTCAGGCGACTGTGGGGTTTTCACCTTACTCAGTCCCCTTAGAAATCTGCCTCCAATTATCAAGTTATTTCTTTGCTTTTTAAGCATTAATTTAGAAGCACTGTGGAACACACATCTCAAACTATCCTATTGGACAACTTGGTTTTCCATGCAAACGCTTCAGAAAAAATGTATTTTTCTTAAAAAATCTTTTTTCTCAATGCATTTATTTATGTACTTTAAAGAAAGAATTATTTTAAAATTGTGTCTATTGTGTCTATACTAGCTAGATCAGAGCAACAATCCATCAGGAGAGAAGTTTGAAGACAAAGGCAGTAGTTTTCCAACTTTTTGTATTGCTGTTTGAGATGTGTCCTGCTTATCTGACCCCATGAGCTGCACGTCAGATTTTTCAAGCAACTAGAGACACAAAACATATACTGCATAACTCAGGAGCTGAAGGAAAAAGGTATTACTGAAGTAGATCCCTCTGGGAGAGGGTGGCAGCTCCTGAGTGGTCATGACACCTCCTGGCAGAATGGGCTGGGCATGGATTTTGATTCTGAGCGGCGCAGGGTCGTTCACCTAAGCGGTACCTGTTGGCTGCTGCTTCTCACAGCTGGGGATTCAGGGTACCCAGCCCTCCCTGTACCAACAGTCCTGCAACTCCTGATGTGACATGGGAACTGCATTTCAGCCGTTTGTAAACCATAGATTGGCAGCTCATACTATTTGTTTATTAAAATTGCACATGGTTTAGGCTTCGATTTAGTAGATAGGATTCAGAGATCCCTCTCTTTTCATTATAAGGGCACCCTCAAATTCCCTGTGTATGCCAACTGAAGGTAGAGAGTGGTGGATTCCATCTATAAGATGAAAAATACACCAAAACCTGTCACAATTTTGGAGTCGGGGTGTGTGGAGGCACACACAAGTAGAGCAGATATTGATTGTGACTGAGAAAAAACCTGACCATTCCTATTCAGTTGGTTTTTATTTGTAACCATATTAATTGCCCTACATTTGCCAACCAAACACTGCATATACACTGAATATAAGAGCTGACTGATTAGAGCCTGATATATTTTGGTGAGGACTGTATTAATAAAGTCCTTAAAGCCAACCGCATCTTTGAAAGAACAGGGAAGACTACAGAGGCGTGATGGCATCCTCTGGGTTCCTTTTTTCAGCTTTACCTATGTGGAAACACATGCTGATATTGCAGATTAGACGTACTGCTATTTCTGTTTCTCTATCTTCTGATTTCAACCACAAGATTGACATCTCAAGTCTCACGTGTTGCAGGAAGTGGTGGTGTTTGTTTTAAATAATACAAGTGACATACCCGGGAAAATACACTTGTTTTTATGAAAATCTGCCCTTTTAAAAGTAATTCTATGAAAGCTAATTCCCACGTCTCACCAATGTAACCTATTCACAGTACCTTCATCAATGTCAGGAGGAAGACCTCCAACAAACACCTTTCTAGAATAGCGTTCCACTCTTTCACCATTCTGACAGCGTGTTGGAGAGCTGAGACCCGATGATAAAGACTGATCACCATGACTGTCGTCTAGGAAGCCATCTTCAAAAGGAAAGAGTGAAGACCGACCTGTAACAGATTTTGTAGTATCTACAGTTAACACTATTTCCTGGAGAATTAAATATTTCAGTAAAAGACATTATATTTTCCTTTTACAGTTTTGCTTTAACAGAATTTGCACTAAAGGGCCCAGCTAAGTGGTCCAATTATCCAAAGGATGCTCATTAGTATTGCTTCTATTTTTCCAAAACTATATTATGTTATCCTTACAAGAAAATAAACCTAATTTAGCTTTAAAACAAACCGTTGCAAATGGCTAGCAATGAAAACGAACAAGTTATCAGATAAAATCGTGTGTCTCAGCTATAGAAAGAACCTTTATAAGATTTGCATTTCAAACCAGTTCTTATAGATTTAAGTAAATCTTCCATAACAGAGCTTCAAGGAATGATGTTAAAAAGCAGATCCCTCAAGCCATTGCACTTCAGAGTGCTATACATGCTCCTAAGCAAAGGGCTGCATCTCTTCCTCCTCCTGTGAACAGAGGCCCAGTCTGATAAGGGAGGCCAACAGCAAAATAAACATTGAAAAGCCTTGTATTGTAGATATTAAACATGTAGGTGAAGCAAGAAGCTTAGCTAACAAGAAAAAAAAAAAAGTATCTTTAAAATCTTATTAAATAAACCACAAAAAACTGTTACTCAGTGTTAAAACACCCTTTAAGTAATGAATTAACAAAAAGTAACATAAATGGCTGCTACTTAGTTTGTAAATGAAAAACAAGTAATTTATTTGTAATAATCTGATGCAATTAACTTGTTGCTATTACTACCAAAGTATACACATGTTACATTAAGAACAGTTTTATTAACGCAGAAGATAAAGCAATATTCAAGGCCTGTATGTAAACAACATTGCAGAACATGCCACCTTTAGAATTTAGTAATTCCCTACACCTGAGTTAAAAAACAAATCCTGGAATGTAGACAGATGTACAAATGGGAACCCCCATCTCACCTCTGAAGAGGCTAAATGGTCCCTCATACCATGGTGGACTGCTCACAGGGATGGAATTATACTTAATTGATCAAATATTTTATAGGGCAGGCAATTCTAAATAAAAATAGCAGGGTACATAATAAAATTCAAAGGTAACGGATCACATAAAACTGACCTCCAGCAAGACCTAGGGAAGAACTGATACCACACTGGTATTGACAGCACAGGAAAGTACAGGAAATAAACACAGGGTCAAGGAGAAAAATCAAGACATGCAGAGGGACACTAGTGAGAAAAACATAGACACTGAAAATACCAGTGAAGGAGTCTCCAGCAGTAAAAGATAACAAAAAGAAGCAGCTATCCTACATACGGAAAACAAGCTAACAAACAAAAACCAGGAAAAATGGTCTGACTGACACAGAACACCAGCCTGATTTTTTTTATAAACACCAGGCACTAGAAAAGTCTTAACTTAGAAAGAATGTATTGAATGCACAACATTGAGAGAGATCAGAGACACAAAAATCCACTGAAGCTAAAATCCTACTGTGCTTTTAAGCACTAACATAAAAAAACAGGGTAAATGCCATAATCAGAGAGGGATTTAGAGACGCTACTCTTCAAAGTCTAGTATAACTGGTTGTCAGATATAGCAGGTTTAGAACATAAAACTGGAAAGACTATTGATGAATATTCCGTTAATGGCAAACAGGTCATGCACATGAATTTCAGCATAAAAAAGAACACATGCATGAGAGAAATAGTGACAGGAAGTCTAAAATTGTGTAAAAATATCAAATCAGAAAACCCATTGAAAAGTAGGAAATTTGAAAATATCCATAAGACATTGACATTAGTAAGAAGCTAAATAATCTTTTCATTCCCACCTCCCCCCAACCTACCTTCTTGTAAAAAATAAACAGCAAACATGAGCCATTAGTGAAAGCTGACACATCAAATTAATAGGTACTAGAACAAGGCGTTCAACTAAAATACAGGTCTATAGAGGAGGCCGAATAGGTGCTGAGTTCTGAAGGAAATAATAAAAATGCACAACAGCTGAAAAAGCAAGATATCACCTTTTATGGCAGATGCTTGATAGTCTGCAAGCATTATACTCATCTTAAGTAAATGCAGAAGATGATCTAAAACTTTATACTTAAGTATAGAGTTAAATGTATGAAGTATTTATTTAAAGTAACAGACAGCATACAGACAAGGAAGTAAGGAAGGACTGCTCACTGTCTCTTCCAGCAAGGAGAAATCAAGGTGCATTGAATGCAACCTGTACATGGCAAGGCTGAAAGTGAGTCAAACTGTGGAACCTCCTGCCACAGACTTCTTACGATGCTGAAAAGTTTATGTAGGTTCAGAGAAGGGAATGAAGAAGAACGGGAGAAACACCCATTCTGAACCAACAAATACTGAGACATCACCTCAAGAATCCCCCAGAGGCAAATCTCTGGGAGAGTATTATGGGAAAGCATCATTAAATGCTCTATTTTTGTACCCCTGCGCCCCTCCCCTAGCATCTCTGAGTTGAAGGTGTAGCAAAATAGTTTTTTGGGCTGATTTCCCATAGCTGTGCCTACATCTTTACCTGAAAAACTGGTTGTAAAAGTTAAAAACAAGGCACCTAAAAGGGCATGACCCAACAGCTCTAAGCATGACACCTACAAAGAAACACTTGCCTCTTCACTCAAAGAAAAGAGAGGATCAAATAGAGAACTGATAGGTTACAGCAAGCCCCTTGAAATTTCTGACAAAACCTCTTCTCACTGAAGATGTTTAAGTCACAGTGACAGAATCAAACACTAATTAAAATACCCAAGTACAATAAACATGAAATGAGTCCCTGCACAGACTTGCCTCTGGGTACCCTGCTTGTTACCACAATGCAAATGGTAAAAACAATAACAGAGAAGGATATATGAGAACATATGAGAAAGGGACGAGAAGCTTAACATGAGCCGGCAGTGTGCACTGGCAGCCCGGAAAGCCAACCGCATCCTGGGCTGCATCAAGAGAAGCGTGGCCAGCAGGTCATGGCAGGTGACCCTCTTCTCTGCTCATGAGACCCCACCTGGAGCACTGTGTCCAGCTTTGGAGTCCTCAACACAGGAAGGACATGGATCTGCTGGAACGGGTCCAGCGGAGGGCCACAGAGATGATCAGAGGGATGGAGCACCTCCCCGATGAGGACAGGCTGAGAGAGCTGGGGTTGTTCAGCCTGGAGAAGAGAAGGCTCTGGGGAGACCTTATAGCGGCCTTCCAATATCTGCAGGGAGCCTACAGGAGAGCCGGAGAGGGACTCTTTGTCAGGAAGTGTAGTGATAGGACAAGGGGTGATGGTTTTAAACTGGAAGAGGAGAGATTTAGATCAGATACTGGAAAGAAATTCTTTACAGTGAGGGTGGTGAGGCACTGGAACAGGTTGCCCAGGGAGGTCATGGATGCCCCATCTCTGGAGGTGTTCAAGGCCAGGCTGGATGGGGCTTTGGGCAACCTGATCAAATGGGAGGTGTCCCTGCCCATGGCAGCGGGGTTGGAACTCAATGATCTTTAAGGTCCCTTCCAACCCAAACCATTCTATGATTCTATGATTCGATAAACACCGCATTGTTTTTTTAACAGACTATTGCAGAATTTCAAGTTTCTTTAGGTTAAGAAAGCTCAAAACAACATCATAAAATTCAAGGTAATGAAAAAAAGTGAGTATCACAAACTTTAATATTATATGAATAAGACAAGTCATAAAATTCCCAACACTAATGACAAGACACATGCATAGAGGTCTACTTGTTACTATCGGAAACAGTTACTGAGTGAAACATGCTTTTTGTTAAGAGTGGAAAAAAAAAAAATCTGAACCTCCAAAACATTCAGAACTTGTTTGCCTTGTTTTGTCATCACTACAATTTGTATAGAACACTGTATTCCAATTACTGCCTCATTACTATATTTCACTTCTACAAGTAAACATGAATTGCAAGACGTTAATAGTACCCAACTGATCCCCCCTCCTTCCCTACTTTGGTGCCATTTGTTCAACCTGGAAACACTTGCACAACCTTAAAATGAAATTAAACAGTGTTCACATACACAGAGTATACATTATTATATAATCTGTATGCTTTCCAATTTGTTTCAGTACCATGAAAGCACTGAAAAAGTGTAAGAGTAGGATGCTTTCAACATCTGTTCACAACAGCATGTTTTCTGAAAGAGGGGGGAAATAGGAAGGTAAGTTTATGGAGAAAACATAACTCTTTTCTTTTTAACCATCAAATAAACACTTAAACCAGCCAACTTTGAACAAAATCAGCTCAAATTCTATATTATAAACTGTGTTACTACAGCCTGTACAGCCTACCGTCCCAATCCATACATACGTACAAACTACAAGCTACTTATATGCTATCAGCTTGCTTGTATGGCTAAGTTTGTCTCCAAGCTTCTTCACAAAAGGGATGCCAATTCTACATTTTGAAAAGGAAGCACTGTCACATGCATAGCTGTCACAGAATATACATGAAAAAAGAAGATTAAATGAATTTTAATGCCAAAATACCCCAAGCAGGTAGCACTGTCCAACTCTAATTGATAAAAGCTGCAATCTTCTCTCTTATTTTCTCAAGAAAAAACAGTTTGTATAAGGTACAGTGCAGCACGTAAATGTAAGCTACATTAGTAGCCTTCTTGGTAGTCAGCGAGCTTGCTATTGTCCATGTTCACTAATCATTCAGTATAAATTTATATGCAGCACTGTACACTTGTAAAACGTTTTTATTTTTTAAGGGTTGTCTATGATGAAATAAAGTTAAAATGTGCTCAAATTACTTTTTAAAATATTATTATTATCAATATTAACTGTTGAGGACAGTTATCTGTATTGATGTTCACAATGGCAATCCAATGTAATACTCAAATGTAATACTCAATGAAAGATGTTTCATCTAAGGAAAAACTATTTTTGAAACGTGCAATGTGCTAGTTAAACATTGCAGTTCTACCAAAAAAAATCCAAACCTGAAAACAATATTTTTTTGGAACACTACACATTTTAAGTCATAAGTACGTGTCATTAAAGAGCCTCTTCATTCAGTCATCCCCCAGTTCACTGGTAATAGCTACAAACTTGCAGTTACCAGCTCAAGATCATCATTGCTTTAATCTGCTATTAAAAGGGAGATGTTTTGCAAATGAAGAATATGAGATTGATTTATATGAAGCAATTGATCAAACAAATAATGTCAACGCTGGTTACATCTTATCACAAGAGAACTAAATATTTATTTCTCCCACTATTTAGCAAACAAAACATTTAATAAATACTTTTACCTCTTCTCCGCCCATAGCTCCTGGCTGCATGTAAACACAGAAGAAAATTGTCGGTACAGCTGTCATGAGATTTAGCTCCAAAAGCAAAGAAAACATAGCTTCTACCTCTTCACTTTTTCCCCTCCCACCAGAAATAAGGAAAAGACATTCAAAAAGTGCAAGATGAAATTCAAACCACCCAACACAAGCGAAAGTTTGAAGATGACACTGCCAGATTAGGTGGGAGGGGAGGAGGGAACACCAAGAAAAAAAACCCAAGGAACATACCTGCTGCGCAAGTTTTATACATAGCAATACTATTTAAAAAAAAAAAAATCAGGCATACCAGACTTACAGTACCACAAATCATTTAGGATTATGGTTTTAAGAGGCAATAAACATCATAAATGGTAATCCTAATTAAAATAATTAATTTTGCATTTTATGAATTAGTTGTGGAGAACATATTTTCCTATTATGTTTCCATTTAAATAATTGACCATCTGTAAATACTAAAATCCTACTAAAACAACATGAACCTAATAGTCAGTATGTTCAGACGAACAAAAACAGATTGACAAAATGTCTTTATAACTACCAGAATTAATACAGCATTTCAATGTGACACACATCACTGGCAAAATCCAGTATGTTGTGCAAGCACAGAAACATACTTCATGATATAATGTGAAATGTAAAGAGTAGCAGTTTTTGATCTGCAGCTTTAGAAAACAATCTGGAAAACGGTGTCTTCTACACAGGGACTCCAATATGTTGCAACAGGTATCTGTGGCCTTCCAAGGTAATCGATTGTGGAAGGCTGGGGATTGGGTAGTTTTTCAACAGAAAGGGAGCTTAGACAATACATAGCAGACCCTTGTGTTGTGTATTTCTCTCTTAATTCCAATACTACTTGTGCTCCTCCTCCTTGCCGACCCCATCCCTTATTTCCAGAACCAACACAATGCCTCCTGGCCCTGTGCTACAAGCCCAGCTTCTAGGCATGATTCCTTTAGCTCTCCTCCAATCCCCCTTAGCCAACTTCATCTGGTTCCCACTCCCTCTTTCTATATCCCAAGTGTCCCTTACCATAAAACACCCAATTCTTTCCATTTTTCTTTTTTCCATCTCCATATGCATGTCCTGAGATGTCCCACCATACCCCCCAGCTTCCCCTACCTACTTTTCTTTGGCCAGCAATTAGATGACACATCAGTTGTGGCTAGTTAAGAACTACTCATCTGCTGACTGGTTCCATGGCTGTCACCTCACAGTGGCCCTGGGGACTCCCCAGAGTGAGGCTGAACCTCCTTCAGCACAGGCAGTAGTAACCTCTCTTTGTCCTCAAACCCTGGAGAAACATGGTCACAGACACCATACACCTAATGTCTTTTTTTCAAAGAATGAGGCCACAAAAGAGCAACTACACAAATGGTTCATTAGAGGGATTAAAAAAACGTCAAGGGCTATGATGAAGAAATCTTTCACAATTTATGTTTAACATAAAGATAGTAGAAGCTGTCTGTGTGAACAACTATTCAGCCACAGCGACGTAGCTATAAGCCTCAGAACAGACTCTGCTCCTCACACAGCAAATGATCGGCAGAATTAATACTAGAGTTGGCTTTCCAGTAAGAAAAAAGTTAATCCTTCTCCTATCTAGTTACTGCTAGAGCCATGTTTCATTACTTATTATGATAGCAAAGAATCACTGTCAGACATCATATAGTGAGTCCTTTTCTTGCCAAATGCCCATACACCAAAAAATAAGCATGTATCAAAGTATGATCGCAGAAATCTATTACGGACTTCAGTGAATTTTAGAATAACTTATTGCCATTCATGTATTATTACACTTCTATGTTATATTGCACTGCATAACATTACTTTTATCTTGCATATGCACTCATGCACATAATCTTTATGTCCATAAAAAAGTTTTACTGAAGGTGTATTTATCATTGCCTGTATATTCTATGGGGAAAAGAGTGCAACCCACTTAAACAGGAAGACAGTCAGCTTAGGCAGTTTTTGCTGATTTAAAAACATTGCATCACATTTAAACACTCAAAGAAGGCGAAGTTTCACCATTGTTGATTGTATTTTATACATGTACACACACAATTTGAAAATGAACTCAATTTTATCCAGTGTTTACATTAAAATGTTACTTTTTCCAACAAGCTGACAGTTATTCCGCACAGCAACTTAAAAACGTCAACACACATTTTATGTTGTTTACACAAGATGCAAAATAAGAATCCGTCTTTTGAGACAAGTTAATAAAAAATACCCGTCTTGTTCATAAGTCAAAGTTCAGAGCACAACAGATTTAATAGAAGATTCATCAGGTAAATTTCGTAACACCTCCAGTTTGAGCAAACATTTTCAAAAACAAACAATTTAGAAATTATTCTTGAATGAAGACATTTGTGAGCCAATAAGAAAAGTGTTATACTTTTACAAACAATTACGTTGGTGGTGTTATATAACTGAAGTTACTTTCTTTCTTGGACAATTCCAACAGAAGATAAAAGAAAAGAAGCTGAGAGTTCCCAAAATTGGACTCACCACGGATGAAGCCACTCCCATATACCGGGTTTGTTGCCAAATATGAACATCATTTTGCACAGAAAACCATCTCATAAAAGGTTTCAAAATTCAACACACAATTCTTTCCTAGGTACCCTACAGAACATTACAGCATTAATGAAAACACAGCTGCTTTAAGAAACGATGAGCGCACTTTCCCCATGTAAAATGTTGAATTGTTGCAAGCAGCCACTGATCAGTTGTGCAACTCCCGGAACCGTCTCCACCCTTCACAACTTTCTTTAACTGACAAGCTGACAATTACACAACCACTACGTCCCAAATTGGATGTGCTCAAATACAAAGGAACAATACATTCTTTTACCTCCTGATAACTCTCCTGAAACTATTAACTCACCTCATCCCAGAAACTGAGTGTATTTTTAAAAACATGAAACTGTACGTCGAGGAGCAGAACTCTGAGCTTTTAACAAACAAGCAAAACAAACTCCACAAACCCCAAATCTTGCAATGCAGTTAAGTAAGTTTAGTGCTAATGCTATTAGAGTTCCCCAAACCCTGCAGTTATGATTACCCATTGCTGTAATAAATCAAAACAACATTTCAGCTGAAATTTTAATTGCATCTCAAAGCAGCTATATGAAACTGATGAAAAACAACTTTAAAGGCTTGCATTTTGCAAACATCTATCAGGCAGTCAAGGGAAAAGAGGTCTATTGGTGGCATAAGAACACACTTGCAAAATTTATGAAGAGCCACAAAACTCTTGAGATGACATGGTTTATAGGAGCATAGTTATAACATGGTTATAAAAAGAGCATAGCTGCATGACCCACAGAGACACACATCCTCACAAGACAGTCCTTGAGGATTCAGAAGGAAGGAGTGACCTAACAACTCTTGCCTATGGTCCTGGAAAGGCAGAGGACCAGAATGTCCAGTGGGACGATGCTGAAAAGGAGAAAAAAAAAAAAAAAAGTTATATGGATGAGGGAAGTTACTCAAGTTACTCTGCTGCTTCAAGTTACTCATGCTCAGTTAACGTATATCCTGAAAACCAAGAACGCTGAAAATCAAGCAACAGAACATTCCTTCTTGTATAGCAACAAGAATTCTTCAGCTCACTACTTAGGCTGGGAATAAGTTTGGTTTTGCCCTGTTGTTTGTGTTGGAAGGTTCCAACACAAAAAGGGACATTGTGTAATTTGTGTGATAAAAGCAAACAATGTAAATAAATATCAGAATTGCACAAACGATTTCTGAGAATTATTATTAGTAAGGCAGGTGTTCTGCAATTTATTTGAGAGAGATGAAACCAAGTGAAAACCTACAGAAAAGAAAGGACTTGGACCACAACACATTCTTATAAACTTAGTATATGTTAAAACATAGATATGAACCATCTAGCTCAGCTAGAATACCCACGAGAGCTCGTATGCAACATCCTGCTAGGTGAGACCAATGAACCATCCCGACAAACAGACAAGTATTCAGTCTTCAACAGTGACACTAGAAAGGGCACGGTAGAGTGGTTGCTCTCAGTGATCTGTCTCTGTATTACCTTATCATTCACAGACATTGGATGACACACATTAGGAGACTCACTCTCACCTGCTTCCAATACCTGCTTAAAGGCCTTTGCTAAGAATGCCTGATGCTTTTTCTGAACCTGCTGATACTATCTACTTCCACAAATTCCTGTGGCAGACAGTTCCAAAAGTAAACTGCAGAAGCATTTCCTTTTGTGGGTTTTAAAGGGATCTATGGGAAGTTTCACCAATTGCCCTGTTAGTTCTAGCTCTGTGGAACACGGTGAACAGCAGTTCTGCATTCCCCCATGATCTTTCTAAGGCTCCATCTCATTTACCTTCAGCCTTCTCCTCCCGAAACCGAAGCATTTCAGCTTCTTTTATCTCTTGCAAACTCGGTCACAGTAGAGACAGACTATAAGAAGGAACAATTATAAGATCCAGAGAAAACTGTATTCTAGTGGTTAGCTATTATGATAATACAAAACAAGGGAAAAGCATAGCTAACTGAAAAAGAAAAATTAAGCTTCCAAAGGGGACAGAGAAAACCAAAACAGAACAGTGAAACTGATGTTCGTTATCAGCCTTGTTAGCTTTACCCAAGGCTGCAAAGAGTAAAAGTTCAAAAACCCAGAGTTATGTGCTGTCACTGGTTTAAACACTTTTCCACAAAAAACACTGCATGCTTTAGGGCTTGTATTGGTTTACTATTCTGGCCTCAAATCCCACCTGTAACTGGGCTGGCTATACTCACATAAGGCTTGTAGTATGCACTGCTCACAATACACTGCAGTCATAGGACAGCAGAAAATGAAAATCGGTGGCGCTTAGGAGAAACAGGTATCAGTGAAAAGTACACAAAAGCTCAACCTGAAAAAGGGCATCGTTTGATGTGATTCAAGTAAACGCTGACACAATACATAAGTACAAGAGGGCGTAATAATAACTTACAGTTCAATATCCCTGTGAATCAAACCTTTGAAGTTAAGAAACAATTGTGAAAACAAAACCCATGTTACTTCATCTCCAAGAGACAATGGCTGTTAGTCATGTGAAACAATGAGTATCCACTCTAATAGCTTAATCTCTCGCTAAGGGTTCGATTTTTACTGATCAGAAACTGCGGGGAAAAGTTCCCCTGGGAAGACAGCTAACTACACAAGGGAGAAAGTCAGTGGAACAATGAACAAGCTTGACTGAAACGCCATCATCATCTTAAAACATATTTTTTAATGAAGCCAATCAATTACATGCTGGTATTTATTCAACACGTTACTATCACTACCATCAAGAAAATGTTCTGTATAGAACTTGAGTATCATTCACCTACATCAAGCAGATCAAAAGCTTTCAGCAGCTTCATTATGGCTTAATTAATAACTTGCAAAAGAGAACTTTCTGGAGAACCTTTTCAAATGCATAAACCTTATTAAAAGTCTGGTAACTCAAGTCTATAGACAAGCTGATGTACTTCCATTATGTTCATATAGGAGATAATACTGCCAAATTAATTTGTTGACTTATCTTTTACACCAGATTCTAACAGCAACATAAAACTGACAAGGTGTGAAAGACCCTCTTCACAGACTTCAGCAGAGGCACGGACAGACTCATTTGTGCTAGAGCCTGAAGACTGCATGATACTCCTTAATGGAAGAACTCTGCAAAATTAAGAAACTGCAAACACATTTATTGTCATGTTATTAAATTATGTTGGACCATGAAAATAATTTTTACTGTTTAGGCAGAGCCCTTAAATTTTTTTCTTTATTTTAGATGTACTAAAATGTCTAAACCATGAGATCTTATACTCCAAATAAGACAGTGTCATCAAATACTTAGCATTTCAAGGTAATAATAAATCTGTGATTCCATAAAACATTAACTCCAAAGAACTAGATGTATGCTCTTTCCATATCATAGCTAAAAGTTATTTGGATCAGATAATTTCAAATACAGAAATAAGCAATACCATTTATTTGTACTATCACATTTTATGGAAGATATAATAGAAAGTATGTTGACATTTTCTTCTGTTGTTACTTATCTTGTTCATGCAATAATGCGTTCACAATATCAAAAGATACTCATCTCAAGAAAATCTTAAAGACAGTTCTTAAATTGACTTAAAGTGGCATTATCTCTGTGAAAATAAAAAAAAAGAGTGAACATTTCCAGATTTGAAATTTTGGGGCTAGAAGGGCTAAATGGAAGGCTAGCTGGAACCTCATTTCTAACTTGGAAAACTCATTTGTAATCTTGAAGCAATCAACAGTTCAGAGCAGTACTTGCTTTAGGACACTATGAGTTGTCCAATGATTTTTTTTAAGATCAGAAAGGAAAATACATTAAGCTTTTTCTTTTGAATAATGGGTCTCTGAAGTTCTTATAGATCTGGAAGTTTACAAGTGAATTACAATGCCATTGAAAACTAATTAATGAACTGTGAGAAGGTGATAGAATCAAGTATAATTATGCAAATTATCTTTGCTATAACATATCTCTGTAGCACACATCTTGAACTCACTGAAGAACTTGTTTTCCTGAAGTAACAAAAAGCAAATGAACAGAATAATCTAGGAACTCTATTTTTATGTTACTAAAATACAGAGACTGAGATCAAGGATTTGTGTGCATATAACAAGAAACACAGATGCAAGAAGTGCATGCAACAGTCAGAATTTCTATCAACTGATTTGAAGAATTCCTTTGGGTCATAATAAAATTCTGAGATGAGGCATATTAATATTGTATCTTGGCAAAGTACTAGACTTTTAAACTTTGGGCCACCTATCCAGAGCTCCTTTGGGAACATGCCTGACTTTGTGCATTTCAGTCAATTCATTTGCTATAATGTACACAGAAAAAGTTTATTTACATCTTTACGATTTGAAAGTCTCTACCATTTACCAACCTGCCTCAAATTACCCATGTGGAAAAATCACAGTTGTAATTCCAGCGAGACAAGTCAAAAGTTTTCTCTTTGATCACTCTGTCAGTCCATGCCACTCTGTCTGAATGGTCAAGGTTATCTAACAAACTGTCAAAGTATTCAAAAAAATTAAAAACACTGAGTAAGAGCTAGGTAAGGATCTTTTTAATTAAAAAGGGGATTTTCATACAGTTGGAGCTCTATGAAAGACAGTAGCTGAAGTGGAAGCAGTTTGAGTAACAATTTGTAGCAATCAAAGTAAAAAAATTATATGCATATAAATGTAGTTTAGAATATATTCAACATTTTTACTAACTCAAATAGGAGCCAAGGTTAACAAGAACAATTCACATACAAAGATAAGGCCAATGCTTGAATAAGCATCAATTTACTATTCATACACTATTTCCTGAATAACAATTTCTGGGGGTTTTATCTAGATAATAGGCAAGCTGATAAATTAACACGACATGATAAAAGTCAGTAAATCATGTGCATAGGAGTATGGGGAAAAAAGAAGAATTATGTTTGGGAGAATAAAAAATTAAATTTAGTTCACTATATTAACTTCTGGATTCCTTGCCATATGTATGTTTGTACTGAGCTTTATGCACACAGAAATCTATTTGCTTCCAAAGAAAGTTTTCTGTGTATTAACCCGTTATTTGCATTTGCAATTATTTTTACTTTAGCGTGTTTCAATAGTTGAGATTTGCGGGGTTATTTCTCATGATGAGCAATGCAACAGACCAGCTTGTTTAAGTGTTCTTTCTTCCCCTTTTTCTATGGCTAGAAAAGCTGTTCACGAAGAACAAGACTTCAGTCCTCCAATCTTTTTAAAGAGGTCTTTGATATAACCCCAAATAATTGGGGTTTGGAATGAATTACTGCTCATCTAAGAGTGGTTCAAAAGGTGTTTCTCAATTTCCACTGATAGATGGGCTGGATGTGCAGATAGGTGCTGTGATAATTTGGTGTTATCAACCTCAACAGTCCATTCTGGTTCACTTTTTCCCCAATGCCGGCAATGCAATTATTAAAACAATCCCCTTGAGCACATACGCTGACATACATAGGCAATTGAATCCCATCATCAGAAAAACACAATCTCCATGCAAGCTATACGCAAGTTAAGGCCCACACATTGTACCTCAAACACTTGATCAAACATGTGAACTACATCTGATACTCAAAACTATTGTTTAAGCAGCTTAGGTCTTCCTTCCTTAGGCATATTGAGCAGCCAAGCATCTGCGCAGGAGGGAAGGCTTATCTATTTTCATCACTGTTTCAGTTTAAAAATAGATTCATGATAAAACTCATATTTCTAACAGCCAGACTGATAGGAACTTCCTTCATATTGCTTCCAGTCCACCAAACCTAATTCTGGACTGTAGTCTCATGTCTTCTAGCATCATATATAACGGCTTGTGGAATAGCTTGGCAAATCCGCAGAAAACAGATGGCACTCACCCTCAATAAAGAGGAGCACACAGATGAAAGGAAGGCACATTGATGAGGTTATGAAGCAGAAAAAATGGTGGAAAAACACCCCACAAAAGGTAGCAAAGAGCTACAAACTTGGGTTAAAAGGAAGAAAATTTAAGAAACCTTCCTCTGCTAGAAAAAGACTTTAGCAGTCATTGATAAAAGATACTGCTTTCAGTAATGGCCAAGTCAGATCTCAGAAAGTGCAGACGCCAATATAAAAAATTGAGGGGAAGAAAGAAGAAAAAGCATGTCTTACCACTCCGCTGCCTTCCTTCTCTCCCCCACTGCTTTTTTTTTTTTTATTAACCATGTATAGAAGGGACTTTGAGGTATCAGCTAGCCTGCCTCACAGTCTCCAAAGCAGCATCATGCTAACTGTTTGTAGAGATTGTTCTGCAAAACTTAAAGATGTTGTGTATAAAGTGACAGTTCACACCCTCTGGGACTCTTATGAACTCTCCTGTCTTTTCTATGTCACACTTCACATCATTCATTTCTTCCTTCCAGTTAAATAAACAATGATCTCTTCACATTTGAATCAGGTCTAGTTTTGCAAACCTTATTAGCTCCCTCAGTGTGTTCTTTCCTTTATATTATTCCTTATATGTTAATTAGCTAGTAACACATTAGTAACCCAAGTTGGCAATTGGGCTAAAGAGCTCAGTAGATTCCTATGGGCAGCTACCAAACTATTAGAAGATATTGATGCCTCTTGAAATTTAGCCATACATTTTCCCAGAATATTATCACTACAAAACCCAAGCTTTTATTAGCTATTAAACTGCCAACCCAAGATTTTGCAGGACAAAAATAATTAAATAAATGTTCTATTCAGAGTGGTTCATTTCAAGGTATACCAATAGTATTAGCAGAAGATTTAAATATAAAATGCTATTTTGGCAACTTGGTTATATCTAAACACTGTATGTGTTTGAAAACAATACATAAGAATATAGGAAGAGCCAAGTACAATAGCTCTTATAGAGACAAGGCAATTTTAAAACCAATAGAAGCACGAAAATAAAAAATTTAAATTATCTTGATGCCATTACAGTTTCCATCATGGCATGACAACTTCTCCACATACTTATTATCTATATTAATGAAACAAAACCAAAATCTCTACACAAATATAAAAGGGCGCCCCAAACCCTTGCCTTAATGTATTTTTCAAATTATTTCATTCAGAACAAACAGAACTAAATGACACCATTGAAAAGAATAAAAGACAGTCAGATGGAGAGCAAACAGTACCAGACTTCACAGATGACACGTTTTCACATGAGACAAGTATGAACATTAGAAGCAGATGGAACATTTGAAGCCCAAGAGCAGTGAAAAGTCACTGTAAACAGGAGCTTTAGGAAAAGCAAAAATCCAGCGTTTCACAAAGTTTTTTTTTCTCATTTGTTGGTTTAACTACTTTTAGTCTAAACTCTTTAGGGGAGTTCATTTGGGGTCCCAGCAATACAGTTTGGTGCTTCCTTAGAATCATTAGCCCCCCCCACCCTGTTTGTTCCCTGTCTCCTTTTTCATCTGCTGTACTTCCGTCCCACTGAAGTTTATTGTGAGCTTTCTGGACTTGATAAGAATCATTAAAGACAGCTCACTACCTAGCAAGTAGGTGACTCTGTATTCATGGTGATCATTTAGTCCTATTTATATAACTAATTAGAAAGGAGGACATAGTAACTCAAGTGAATGTCCACTGTCCCCTAAACAGAAGCAAACAGGAGTGAATATGAGCAAGAGAAGGGGATAGAGGACACCTTTGAGTTAATTTTGGAAAAGCAAAATGTTGTTTTTTCAGGTTTTGCTTAGTATTATAATCACACCTTTTAATTAGTATCGCAAAGATCTACTAAAAGTATCATCAATAGTTGGTTTCTCTTCAAGGTCATATACGAATTTACAAATAATCAATAATTCAATTTATGCCACATTTCCCCTAGAAATTACAGTATCAATTGTATTTAACAATGTCCTGTAGATGGAAGTTTATAAAAAGTGTTCTCCTGTTTAACTCAGTGTGAATGACATTATTAAAAAGCTAAAAAACAGATGTCACTACTTCATTAAAAACACTATTTCAATTAGAGCTAGTAGAGACAAAAGCTATAGCCTTTTCTCTCTGCACAATGTTTCAAATCTAAATATTAGCATTTTCCTTTTTTTAAATGCTCTTTAGGATTATGTTCAGATCTCTTTGAATTTGAACACTGCATTCCCCAGTAGAAGCCTAATTCTGAGAGAGAACCTCAAGCATCTCTACGATATAAACATGCTTATACACACATGCAACAGTTTGTGTATGTACACAAGCATGATGACATTAATGATGAGATTCATAACAATAATGCATTTTAAAGTAATCTATCTCACTAATTTGATTATTTCAGAACTCAGGGCTTTGGGGTGATGACGATTTATAGCTCTGCACAACAATGAACACAATGGTGGCAGTGTGCTCTAACTAAACCCCGGTAAATGAAGCTAGTAACACCTTCCCTCAAACCGAACAATCCCTTCAACATTTACAGTAGCTCCAGTCAGTCAGAAAAACCCCCAGTTCCCAAAAGCTGTAATCAATAAATAAGATCACCAGCTGAAGTACAGTTGAAAGCATGGCCATAAGGGATGAGAAGGAGCTAGAGACGAACACCCCTCAGAAAGCTTCCCTCCTCCCTCCAGTGCCTGCAGTAATGCTTTGCCTTGCTGTTGGCATCAGCCTGTGTTGTCTTGAAGCTTCAAAAGATTGAGTACCCCGTTAGTGAGAAATTCAACTTCAAGTAATAAATCTTAAAAGATTATTACTGTGTCTTCAGAAGAAAAGAGAAAAATGCTTATGTAGCAACAACTATAAATAGAATGCAAAGGTTGGATTTGCAGCTTCAGCAGTGTTTGGTTTCACAGGAATTATAAATAGATATGACAAGTAGTATGATTTAAAGAAGCTAAATAAGTTTTCCAAATTGTTCCAAAAATTAGTGTGATGAAACATAACTTTGGGGATTTTTTTTATTTTACTTTTTTCATTTTTTAAACCCAAACCACAATCATTCCAGCACAGGAAAGGGTATTTCTTCTTGGACTAATTTTCCCTGCTATATTTCCCCATGGCAAAGGTAACAGATGACATGGGAGTGACATAGTTCTAAATTTCTCAGTTTTAGCTGCATACAAAAGAGAACATAGATCACAGAAAGTAATTTTTAAGCTTATGTACTTAAATACTTGCTTTTATTCTCAGCTCTTCACAAATTTAAGACCAAAACCCAACAGATTTCACAGTACAATATTTCTAGCTTCCAAGGTCTTAGTAATGGCCAAAAATGGTGGGGCCTTGCCTAGCAAAGAATGGGAGGGAGAAGAGATGCAGGAGAGGGAAAACATATGGAAATCTATCCAGACTTTTGATTTGCGCTGAATTTCATTCAAAAGAACAATCACTACTATTCTGCATAAATTGACACAGTATAGTATATAGTATAGCTTTTTGTATCAGTTTTTCATTCCCATCTTTTAAAAATCTCTGTAAGACTCTGTAAAAAATACTGCTACATATTCCATAGTAACTATCACTTTTTAAAAAATAACTCAAAATTAGAACATAATCTCCTATCTGATTACTACTGCAATCACATCATTGAAATTCCCATGTTAGAACAACAAACACATTTTGAGACCGGAATTCATGTCAAACAGCAGCAGACTGAACTTTGTACAACTTATTTACACACACGCACACTCACATGAACAGCTTCCTCTTTTAAGAAAATATTTAAAGGGAGTGTTTCTCCTAGTTAATTACTTGATTTCCCATATTTCATGTGCCCCTAAGAAAGTGGGACATACATGCTAACTATGACAACAGAAACTCTGCTAAATATCACCTCACCATTAGCAGTGTAAAAATAAGAAAAGAAGTGCAAGCAAAGTCTAATGGGTTCCAAAAGCTGACATTTAAAGCCAAACGGTAAAACCCTTGCATCTCGTCTGGTACAAATTTTCAGTTCTTCACAATTATAAGTTATTTTTTAATTCTGTTTGGTACTACACAAACAGAATGCAGTTTTCAACTGTACACAGTGTAACTTATATAGACAGTGCACAGGCAAAAATTTTTATAGAAGTTTGTAAATTAACCCTAACACCTCTAATACAACATTGTAAGTAAAGCCCAACACTTCAAAATGGTTAGCATTTCTTAGGATTAGACAGACAAAAACTATGCTTTGGTTTGCATAGTTCAGTTCTGTGTTATGCTGGTGCTGCCTAACACCTCCCCACCCCACTACATGATACAAGGCTTTCTTTAGAGCTTCCAGATACATTTTGGCAGATACATTTTAATCCATATGTTCATCATTGGATTATTTTTTTTTTCCCCAACACAAATAAAAGCAATACTTTTTCAGTGAAGTTCAGCCCCGCCCTTTGCCCTCATCATTTAGATGTCTAGACACTCTCTCCAGTCCTGTCTACATAATGTTTTAGGGAAACCAGCAAGGTAAACTCCATCAGTCAATGTAACTGCATGCAAAACTTGTAACAATTCATCCCAACAAGAAGAAATATGTCTGGAGAGACCTCAGAAATTGAAGTTACTGATTTAGCACACAGCCCTACAAAAGAGGGAACAATAGAGATTGTTTTGCAATGTTAGCTATAAGCAGACATTATGAACCTTCCAGTGGAACAAATAAAGTATTATAAAGCTAATGTAAAGAATCACCAATTCTACCAATAAAATCAGAGATAATTGATTTATGAAAATAATTTTAAGATAGTGCACATAAATTTCTATGCAAATATTATTACATATATTTATGTCTGACTGTACAGCTATGTACATAGTAAATGTAAGAAATAATATTCAACATGACAATATTAGTCACTAGATATTAACTACTTACTATTAAGAGCCATAATATTGTCTGTTCCTGGATGATGGAAATTTATTCCCATACGCCCTGCAATGCAAATAAAAGCTATTTTAAGTGGTTTTATTTCAGAATGGAATGCATTAATTTGAAAAATTGCTAGAGGGGATGAACAGTCAGGGTAGCTGAATCTTCCACCTACTGAAGACAACTTCCCACGAATACACATTTAAGATAATCTAGAATTGTAGTACCCATAGTGTTATGTACTAAAAATACTGAAAATCACAAAATAAACAATGAAATAATTACTTCTGAATACATTCCTATGTTTGTACTAGGAAAGTATTACCTTTACCCTTTCAAAATAAGGCATCAAAGTTCAACCTTGCTGAAGTTATGCCATTTATAATAGGCTTTAAATAACAAATACAGCATTACAAAAACTCCACCTAATTGGTAAAAATAAATCACTATTTCCCATAGTACCTGTGACACCAGAAGCTCTCAAATTAACAGATAATTGGAGACTGTTACTTACACTGTTTTTTTGTTTCCTAAGAATCTGCTATTGCTTACTATTTGAGATAAAATGCTGGGCTGGAGGGAGCACTGTTCTCATGGAGTACTTTGAAAAATACTTATTCTTGACCTATAGTATGGGACCATCACATACAAAAGCTTCACCATGAAATTCAAATGAACTCTGCTGGTGCCAGTTTCCAGGAAGATAGAGAGAGGTAAGGTGAGAGTTAACAATTGAAAGGTTGGTTTAGGAAGATCTGGACTTCAGGGACTGGAACAGGGAATATATTCATACACGGATACTTTGTTTCAAAGGAGACTTAGCCCACTTTTACCATCAAAACAAGCAATGAGCCAACTCTACTACTGTTCAGATTAGTTTTAGGTACTATTTAACTGAGCTGAAGTATTAAAAACTTACCCCGAAAAAAACGTTGTAACAGGATTTAATTAACCCCCCCAAAAAACAATTTGAAAGCTGTAATTGATAGTAGTCCATGTTTGGAAAAAGATGTAAAAGAATGTTTGTAGCCACATAAAAATGTATTTCAATTAAGTAATGTACGTAACTTAAGTTATTTACAAGCATTGCAATCCATTTCATATGCTCTCCTATCTCCAGATTTGTGGTTAGGTTGGGGGGCACGGGAGGAGGCAGTTCACATTTATTGCTACATTGGCACCCAAATACGGGAGCTGAAGACCACTCTCTATGCTGAAGAGCCAGTATCACTGTTAAGTTCCTGTACTTCTGCAAACCATGTTTTAGCAAATATGCTTTAACAAAGCAGAACTAAAGCCAATTTTTTCCATCATTTTTCATTCCTATCAATAAATTAAAGCCTTCTAGTCACAGAGACTGCTGTGCTGTAATTAATATTCTTTCTGAACACATGCAACATGAAGTTTCAGTACACTTCTGAAACTAAGTCACAAGCCATTTAAGAAAAGCAAATACATCTTTTCTTCACATTACAATTTTCTCAGTCTTTTAGAAAAAAAGTACTGCTGCAATAAGACGGCAAAGTAAACAGCATCTCCAGAAAGAAGGGGATGCAGAAGGTAAATAAAATTTCCGTTTTTACTTTCCAACTCCTTGAGCAGAGCTTCTTAAGCAGATACTCACTTACTACTTTAGATTTCCTAATTACAGACATAATTCTCCTATAGATATTTTCACATTAATCTAGCACTGCAGCAACATTAAGGCTGCTATTAGTTCAGTTAGTATAAGCTCGTCAGAAATTTTGCCAGATTGACATTAATTCCCTTTTCTTAACAGCGTATTAACAAGCATGAGGTTACAGGTATAACTACAACTTGGAACAGAAAAAAAGGAACTGCTATGAAAACCAGAGTAAAATTTGAATGCATAAGGATTGGATGGGCCCTTCTCTTTTCCCTTGCTGAAGCTGAAATTCTGCTGTTCGACCAGCTTCAGAAATAGAATCATATCTGTGACATCTGGGTTTGTTTTTTCTTCCCTCCAGGCTGTCACTGGACCAGGTGCTGCTTGCGTGACATTTTGTCACCTGCCCTTGGCCTGCTATTTTTAAACAGTTCTTGTCAGCTATCTTTTAAGAGGACCAGAAAATACAGAGCAACACAAGCAGAAGGACACATTCTCACACTAAGCTGAGCAACAGCACAGGATAATTCTGTGCATCTTCTATAGAAACAAATTAATGGAATACTTTCAAAACACACTTCTTTTAAAAGCATTCAAAACAGACTGGCAATGCACCAATCATCAGACAATTAGTTACCGATAATTATACAGCTTTTGATATTACCTACAACATCTTAATATCTTGCTGTTTGAAGCTAATTTTTCAATTGAAAAGAGGCAATATGCAGATTAGAAAACTGCATAATTATCTACAGAGCAACAAGAGAGCACAAAAAGGAAATTAGAAATGTATTCATTTAAAGGTGTAATGTGAAACTGTGAAATGTAATTAAGAATATGTACTTTCAAGAATGTACTTGGGTTGAACACAGAAATGACTATCAGAAAAGTATCAAAGAAAAGCACATGTATGCTGCCTGAACCTTTCAAAGTCTACACAAGTACATATTTCTAACTATAGTTTTAAAACAAAATATCTGGATAAAATTTCTACTTTTCAAGAATCTTAAGCACAATAAGCAGACACACAGAGAAGATAGAGCACAGAAGTTATGGACTTCAGCAGTTCGCTGAAGTCATAAATAGGAATCCTTCCTGTAACAACAGCCCCAGTACTTGTATTCAGTGTACATCTGCCATTTTCAGTTTGCCTGTCTTGGTTTCATAACTATCTACTGAGTGTATTTTCAATTCCGTGCTTTTATAACACACATTATATTACTGCACTTAGGCTGCAACAATAATCACTCTTTTACGTAAGTCTTTTCAATTCCTAATTAAAAAAAAAAAAAAATCCGGTTGTTCTTGCTCTAAGCATTTCAGAGTATAAACAAGGATTTAATGATTCTTGTATATCCCAGGCTGCTCTTTTGCATATCTTATGTCATTAAATTCCCTAAATTCTCTCTCCTAACAGCATGTGGAGAGAGCTGGACTGCCTCAGTGCTCTGCTGCATGTCCAATATCATGCTTGTCATGGGAAAGAGCCCAAGTCCTTCTTAGAGCATCTCAACTATGTGCATCTTCTCTTCCACATTATATTGGAAATAAAATTCAATTCACCTAATTCTTCATGGGAAAGAGTAATGATTTTGAAACAGAAATAATGGAAATAACAAACACGGGTATCAGGAAACTTTTACCACTGTTGCAGTTCTTTCACATTGTCTAGTCCCTTTAACCTCAATTTAAAGTCTGCTATTTTTAGCAAATATTCAAGCTTATGATCACAATATGTTTACAACTAAGTGTAAAACTGATCTTTGATTTCACCTTTGTATGTATGTGCTAGCATTATCATTATTTTCCTATGTCTGAAACAAACACCAGTGACTAACCAGTTCCAGATCTGTAACTGCTGGATTTGCTTTACGAGATTTCTGAATTCATTTTCTCTTCTTATTCATTTTCTCTTCCCAAGGGCTCTTTGAAATTGAGAAACCCTAACTAGCCCCTGGAAATGAACAGTCACTCAGTGAAGGATTTTTAAGACTACAGTTACCTATTCTCAATGTTTTCATGTTACAATCAACATTCCAAGAAACAATGTCCATTGTTTATATATTGAGTAAAACTTCTTGCTCTGTTATACCTTACACCAGTATTGACCACCTGTACCAATTCAGCAATCGGTATCTGCATAAGATTTGCCAGAAAATAGCAAAGCTGGCCTGCTTTTGACCTGTCCTGAGCTCACTGGGAATGAGAACTTCCTCTCACATAGTTCTTAAGATCATTGTTGATATCAATTACAAGTTATGACTAGAGACTCCAGTGGCAAGGTCAAAGGAAACTGGCAACAGGACTAGGTCTGCTATACTTCCTCAGTAATAATACCTCCTTTATAATTCTTATCTCTTCTATCAACTGATTTCAAAGTTGGTGCCAACAAAAGGCATTACAAAACGGCAATAATTATTTGGGTGGACAGGTAGGCAAGTAGAATAGAGCAAAGTTTAGACACAGAAGAGTGCAAAAATCAAAGACTAGTATTCCCTCAAACATCTGAAACAAGAACATTATTCTGACCCTTATGTATTCAGGGGTCTAGTTACAGCACAACACATCACTCACACACACCCCTGCTCAACCATGAGCCTTTGCTCCATGAACTCCCAAGTGGCCAAAAAGTACGAAGCATGTGTCTATACATAAGAACTTTGATCTTCATTACCTGAGAAGAGACCTCACATACTCAGCAGAACAAAAATACTATTGCTTGCCAGAAGGGTAATATGAAGAACTATTACTGTGTTTACATGTATACATTTTTACTGGGCAATACATATTGTGGCAGTGTGAATAGAAGTGTATAATTATCAGCTATGAATATCAGTAATAAAGCTTGCTAATAGTACCTTCTTCCTACCACTGACTAAAGAAATATATCCCATCAGTAGAGAAAGAGAAAGCATATACATATTAGAGCAGAATGCACTCTTCATAAATAAATTACATTGCTCTTATAAAACACAAAGGTCTTGCATGTATTTAAGTAGTGCAAACATTTTTAGCTTGAATAAAATATTAGTACTTTAAAAGCAAGTCTTGATAAACATAATAAGAAATTTGGCTTTATGTGTATGGGGTAGACAAATATATGTACACATATATCCATTCTAACTGTTGTTCTTGAACTGTACTCAAAAGATCAATACCGGTATTCTTATTGGTGAGTTGGAATAAAATAAATCAATATGAAAGTAGACTTTTCCATTAGCAATCTATGCTAAAATATACTAGCCCCCTCAAAATAGTAGAGAGGTGAGGAAGAAAAAAAGAGAAAAAGAGCGTTTGGTTTCTCTGAGGTCAGTCTTCAATAGTACAATAGAAAAACTGAAATAAAGAGAAGGAAAAATTGGTATCTGTATCACCACTCCTTAAACTGAACAAAGCAAACAAAAGCCACCGCACCAGTTCTGCCCAAAACAGATTCAGCAGGTCAAAGACAAGGACGTGCTGGATACCAGCAGTAAATTGGGAACTATGATCGATCTAAAGGATCACTGAAGAAATCACTTAATTTAAGAAATATGAACCATTTAACGGTCATATTCTGCAATTTCTTAATTTCTTAAATAAGCAGAGTTTCAAATGAAAAGAAAACAGGGTATGTTTCCTGTAAAAGGATTAGCTTGAGTGGCCTAATGTTACACACAAATAGATGTGCAAACGCATCTGTCTGGTCACGCTGGTTTTCATGTGCATTTACAGAAAGGTGTCTGAGGAGCATCCAGACTGAGAAACACTGTTACTGTGCTCTTTTTTCTAACAAAAGTGTTGCAAAAAGCTCCAACTGGGTGGCACCATTTCTTGGACTGAGATGACAACATTTGTTCTATTTGCATGACCTTTGTGTTCAGCTGCTGACTGCAAACACAAATATGATCCATTCACCTTCACTTTTCTCGGGTCATGGGACAAACTTACTTCTTTGCTTACAAAAAGCTTATCAACAATTCGGGCTGAACAAAATCTGGTGGCATGTACTGAAGTTAACTGAAGATCAAGTTAGAGACTTCCACATTACGACGTTTGTTTCCATTCTAACTTATAATAAAGCCCTAATATTAGTTATCTACAGGAACAGTAAATTTTAAATAAATATTTCCAAGGGATATGATTTCTCTCCTCAATTTTATATTTTGGTCAGTTTCATGACCTGTCAGTTGCACATGTGCATAGCATATGATCTAACACTGCTGAAATATTTAATTATTTAAAAATAGAACAAAGGCAGCTGCTAGTTACTACTGATCAAAGTATTTTTTATAGATCAGAATGCCTCTATTTGTGTTGTAATGCAATAGTTTGACACGGATAAACATTGCAACAGTGACATATTACACCACAGACAGGAGACACTTTGATGTAGGAAAGAAATGTTTTAGTAATAAGTAGCATCTACACATAGCTATTCTGATAATTCAGTTTTGCCCTCCAGCATTAGGTAGAAGCAGTATCTAAATACGAACACATTATAAAATACTGCAAATATATCCTTTCCTCGCTGAAGCAAAACTCTCTCCCATGTTTTTGTAGTGTATAATATATTTTATTGGCAACTCAGAGAATAAACAAGACAGTTCAGGAAAAAAAAATATTGCACGCTTCTGTCAGATAAGGCCTGGTTACAACTGATACAGAGAACAACCACATACCCTTGGCCATATACAGTAATTCATTTTTCACTAAAAGAAGCTTAACTATTCCTTTACTGTACTTTTTTCCTTCTTTTTTTCCCCTCCTTTTTGAGAGGAGAAAAGGATTTATGAGTATTGATTGAAAGAGAATAAAAATGTTGAAGCTGATCTTGATGGCAGAGAAAGCAGGTAAGGAAGTCTGCCTGTCTTGGGAGAAAAGAAAATTAGACTTGCTTTTGAATGAATTTACATTCTTCACATCTCAAAGCATGAAGATAACAAACAATTTGTAAAGTTACACAGTGCCCAGGCTATGAGGACAGAAAAACAGGAACCTACAGCAGGGTACCCCTATCTGGTAGGAAATGCTGAGAAAAATAAACCAGTTTTAGACTGAAATAGAATAAGAGCTGACACTGAACCTTCTCCCAAGACTGGGCTCAAGATAAAATGCAACATAGATGGATAAGCTGGTAATTTATCTAAGTCCAGAAACCTCAGAGCTAGGTATCAAATCTCTCTTACAGCAAGAAACTCCCAAAAAGAACAAAGTGACCCCAGCTCTCCCAGCCAAGAGCTCCAGGCCAGCCCTGCCAATCAGACTGAGTGAGCGCACACTCAGTACCAGTAATTCAATATTGCAAGGCTGAGGATTGGCTCATTTCTGCTGCACTAACAGTCCTTCAGCCTTTCTCTTCTTCCGCACTTGAAAGCGACACTCCCCCAGGAGTCACCTAATCACATGCCCTCTCAAGGTCAAGTGGATCGTGCTTTAAAAAGAGTGACCTACTTTGTTGACCTTGAAATAAACTCAATTTCCATGGCCTACAGGTCAAAGTCTAATCATAACTCAGATTCAGAGAAAGTATGAAGCATCAACTAGTACTAAACAAGAGGATAGACTCTTCCCTTCTTACCCCTGAGCTTCTCCACTGCCTCCACTCAACAATGCAAACCATGAGGAACTTATACTCCAAAATGAGAAGCAAATATCACAGAATCATTTCAATTGGGCCTTTCCATCAGAATCTTTTATGGTTAACCCTTCCATCCCCATTCTAATCTATCCGAGATAATTGTTTTTTGTTTCAAATATCTGCTGGGATATGAGGGGGCACATGTGCCAAGAAGGGCTACTTTCTGAGCAAAGTTTCAAATTTTAGATAAGCCACCTGCAATATTTTACTAATGAATACATACACAGACGGTGCTTCTAAAAATACACATTTGCTGAAGACTTTGCTGCCAGGGGCAGGCTGAAACGATCCTGAAATAGCTGCACCGGCTTTATGACATGGATTGGAGGCTCCAAGACATGTAAAGCTCTTCTAGAATTAAATCCTTCCGTGGTTTCAAAATCAGAGGCTTTTGATACCCATCTTTTCACCCCTTCCATTTAAAAATTTGCATAGTAAGAATAAAGCCAGCTGACACCTAAGCACTGTTAGCTAAAACTGTTTGAGACAACAAGGCTTGTTTGCCAAAAGGTGAACAAGTTAACAAGTCATTTGAAAGCCATCTCATTTTTCTTTGTCTGTTTTTTAAACTAGGATTTTTATGGTCATTTTACTTTCTGTTTACATAAGAAGCAGCTGCACAAAACCTAAGAGAGGATAGTCATGGATACCAGAGGAAGGGGAGACTTAAAGGGAAAAAAACCCCACACAGTTTACTATGAAAGACAGAGGTGAAATAAAAAAATGAAGTAGTTCTGAGTTTTAGTTAAGTTAGTGAGATTCCAGAAAGAACACTTGAAATATTGCACAAGAGACATTCACACAGGAATGCCTATGAGGAACTGAAAAATCAAGCTGAAGTACATAATCAGTATATTCATAAACCTTCAAGGTGTATGTAACAATGACTTAAGAAGCAAGCAAAAGCAAGCAGAGTCGATCACTTACTTTCTCAAGGTGATTACAGACTAAAACATGCTACTTCAAAGGGTAAAGCCAGAGGAGAGAGGGATAAATAAGAAAAAAAGCAAGTGAGCTTAGAAGACAAGATTAAGTGAAATCTGAAGAAGGTGCAGAGAAGGATAGCAGTTGAAAGCCTTCTGCATCTTTGATAGAGGAAAAGCAGAAAGTTGGAGGTACAGTGGAAGAGTCATGATGATTTTTCACAGAAAAGGCAACAACAAATGCAATATGGAAGTGATTTGAGGAGTGGATCAGTGTTTGTAGAAAAGTAAGTTAGGTTTTTATGAAAAGGTTTCAGTTAAAATAGTAACATAGATCTGTTTAACATAGATTAAAACAACACTTCTTGGAAGGGAGAATGAACATGTCCCAAAACAGCCACTCCTATGAAAACAGCCAGTCACGGTGCGAAAACAGGAGTCAATGCAGGCTGGGTCAGGGCAGGGCTGGAGGTCAGCAGAGTAAGCCCTCCAGCTAGGGGGAGGAGGCAAAGAAAGCAACACAGGGAATTAAATGTATCAACGGGAAAAAAACTGCTGGGTAGATACAGTGAGAGATAACTAATAGTAATCAAGACTTCTCCAACAGTCACCGGACTGGAAGCAAAGTTACGAGGCAGGAAGGCCCAAACATGGTGTGAGAAAAAGGTAGGTGACAGAAACGTTTGTTAGAGAAAAAGTAAACCTAAGAGTCTCACCGGCGAATGGAAAAGATCAACTCAAATTTTACTATTAATACCCAACTCTTTGGTTTTACTTTTTGAGCAGAAGGAAATAGTTCCTACTGTTTTCAAGTGTCCATTTAAACTAGTCAGTCACCTACATAAATTGATGACCTAGTAAAGATGAAAACGTTAAGGCTGATTTGGACGGGATACTTTTGTTGAAAAGCATGAAGATGCTTAACGAAACCAAGAATTTCATTTCTGCCTCATGCAAAACACCAACATTAAACAGCATTATGACTCACATGCAGCTGCAGAATACGCCATTTGCAACACTTAACATAAACTAGCTCAGCTGAGTACCGGAAACTTTTCTTGATAGAATGACCCAACAACACAAAAGAATGAAAGATTTGTACCCATTATTATTTTATGTGCTAGCACTCTGATTAAAAAACATTTTTAAATGGTTATAAAGACACAATAATAGAACCATAAGCAAAATTGCACATATTAAAGTATTTTTCTAGAGTAATAGAATTTCTAATCCAACTTTCTCATTTTTTCTACACTGAGGTCCATATGGAAATTCGGTCTTTAAAAAAATTAGTCTCAATTTGTATATTTAAATAAATACTGATTTAAAAAAAAACCCTGAGTTTTAGCTAGATTATAGTACATTTAAGAAGATACAATAAATACTTAAATTAACAGCAATTTGGATATTTTTTTTTTTTTAAACACCAGCCATATGAAATGTAAATCCAGCAGAAATCTCAATTTTGTTGAGCTGGGTTTTTATAAGTTTCAGGTTAACACTTATTTTGGATCACTATGGTAGAATAGATGAAAAACAGTATTTCTTGCCATTTTAGACAGCTGAATAATATTTAAAGACACATGAAAGCTATAGCACAGTAAATTTCAAGATAACAGTGCAAAGCACAGGTTAAAAGAGCTTAGAGTACAGAACCTAGTTTGGTACGGTTGTAAAAACTTCTCTACCCAGAAAGATGGTAAAAAAGGCACAAGAACTTAGACAAAGAAAAAAATATTTTTCCATATGTAATAAATAAATGGGGAGAGGAGGAAATAAGACAGTTGTGACATCAGAAAAGTATGATTATAAGCATTAGCATTGCAAGTGCCATACACAACTTAATTTCTTCTCTCTCAGTTCCAGTGTCCTGACCTCATAGAGTTTGGGAATAATTTCTAGCTCAATACTTCCTTTGTAGTATATGGCTTACTATTAGCTTCAGTCTTCAAGAATGGATGTGAGCAAGACTGTGCACCTATTTTTAAAGTTAACCAATGAAAGATTAAGACAGGGGTGTGCACATCTATCAGGAATGTTTATTCATTGAAACGCTGCCGCAACCTTTCACTATTCAGTGCCACTATTTCACTATCAGCTAAGTATTAGAAATAGTTTCATCCCAATGCTACACCTGGTAGAACAAACACAGTTAGTAGCATAAATAAAACTTTCCCAGCACTTACCAACATCTAATAGCTTTCAGTTCCTCCTAACAATTTGAAATCCAAATTAAGATACATTTTTTTAAGAAACTTGAAGCAACTGTAGAGAGTAAGCTTGATACAGTGGTTGTTTCAGAACCTGCACACTAGCTGATGATCCAAAAATAAGAATATTAACTTTGAATAAGATGTTGAATATAATAATTGGACTCCAGTTGCACTATACCTTTTGAGTGTGCATTTGAGTGACTGCAGCAGGAGTCCCAACTGTGCAATTTGCTGATACTCAAAATCAAAATTCAGAAATGTCAGTTAGATAATATTACAATTGTGTACTTTTAATGAATCTATACACATTTCACCTTATCTTCCTACAGTAGAGATTATTATCTTAAGATGGGGAAAAAGTTTTACATAACTGACAACTCATTCATTATCAAAAGATTACAGCAATACTGAAAAGCTGAGTTTTGTTTAAACACCAAGCAAGCATGGACATATGAATATTCCTAACCTGTAAAATGATTCCTCCACATTATATCAGCGAAACTCATTGGTGGGCCACTGGGAGGGTAGTGTTTACCTTTCAGAGGCTCATGATCAGTCCTTATCATATCCATTAAGGAATTTTCCAAAGAGTGCAAGTTAAAAGTGTCATAGGGCCTATTCCGGTCCTAGAATGAGACAAAAAAAAAAAAAGAGAGAAAAAAAGACACAGTTATAGAAAACTCCAGCATCCAGTTCTACATTTCTTCTTGATATAATTTTTTTATATTACAAAAAAATTTACAAATATAAGCCTAGAATTGTTAAAATGATACCCTTCATTTTGTTAGTGTTGGTTTCACCAGCACAGCTATGTAGAGAGGCTTTTCAATTCTTCTAAATATATATATATATATATAAAATAATATATATTATATATATAGATAAAATAGTTAATTCTAAAAATTATCATTTAAATAAGAACTTGGAAATAAAGCAATATTAATGTTCACACCCGAGAAGTGAAATTGGTTCAGAGATTTTGGTTTTACAGCTTCATCACCAGCCTTCTGTCACAGTGCTACCTTCACATCAGAGCAGAAGCAAGCAACGCTCAAGATGCCAGCAGGCACATTTGTTCCAGAAAGTACTAAGTAATTCCTCAAATGTCTCTCACAAGTTTAAGGAAAGTACACGAGATGCAAGACAAAATAAACAGCAAGATAGGATATGCAACATTTCAGACTAGGGCACTCAAAAAACCTGAGCAAGGGTTGGTTTGTATTGCTTGAATCTCTCATTTGAATTCAATGTAGTTCAGTGGGTTTTTCTTTTTTTAGTAAGCAAAAGGGAAAAGGAGAAAAAAACCAAAATCACAAGCAACATATAGCAGGCCTATGAAATAAGCAGTTTCAAAGTTCAGGAACAATCTTATGGAGGGAACAATCTCCCCATGCCCAGGTATGTAGAGTACTGTACGCAATGGGACCACGTAACAGAATGGTCCCCTTGTTGTAGTCAGACAGCCTCTAAAAAACATTAGTTTTCTTAATCTTATCATTAAAAAAAAAAAAAAAAGGTAAAGCACAAGTATGTAAAAGATAGCAGTTTTTCTTTGTACACTGTATTATGATATAATTAATAAAGAGTGGTATTCTACTGTGCAAACTGAAACGTTTATTGTAACATGCCCCCAAAATTTCTGGAACAATGTTTTCCACATGCTGGTTAATACAAGATAATCTTACTGCTTGAAAGAACAAAATTTAAAATCCTCAGGCAAGAAGCTGCAGCATCCATAGAAAATGTAACACAAGTTTTGTCGTAGTAAGTACTTCTCTTGAATCTTCTTCATCTTAGGTTGTCTTTAAATAAAACTAGAGGAGAGAATATGTTCACTGGTATAATTGAGCTCTCTTTCAATATTCCTGTTCTAGAATTCAAATAAATATACATGCTAGTAAAAATCTGCTGTTACAAGAAGCCCTGAAATACAGATCTTCCTACTGCCAAAAATTTCATGTTCCCACAGTCGACCTACACTACACTGAATATCCAATGTCTCGTCTCCAACATGCTAATTTTGCATTTTCTATAAGTGGACTAGCATTATTTTCTTCACATGTTTACTTCATCTATTGAGCATTTTTGGCAAACGATGTCCAAAGAATAAGACTTGATTTCTGTTAGAAGCTATACTGAAGTTCAAACGAGCTCACTGTTTTTCAGCTGTCTTTGATGATTTTTGTCTGCTACAGCTAATTAGAATGCCAACTTCTGTATACTGTATTTAAAAGACTGCTTGTTCACCTATCCAAGTGGATCAATATACATGGAGTATAAAATAAAATTTATGCCCAGGAAACCTAAAATAGATATTGAAAAAAAATAAACCAAGCCAAATCCAAAACAAAGAAACAAACAAACCACCAAAACCCCAAGGTAATTTTTTTTCCTAACAGAAAATTTTATTTTGGTTAAAACAACCCTCTGCTTGGTATTACGTAGTAGGAGAGAAGAGTTTGTTTTATTTCATATTCACTTTCTTAAAAGAGATGCAAGACTAGACTGAAAAGATAAAGTGTCACTTGGATGTAAAAAAAAAAAAAAATTCCATTCTTGCATTCTTGTGATATATTAGTAACTTGATTAAATAGGATCTATTTTATTCCCTCAAAGCACAAATTTTAGTCATCTTTTTCTATTCATTCCTTTTAAATACATTTTATGTATCTGTACTGTGAGCACGTAAGGAGGTCAGGTGTTACAGTACTGAACTAGGGCATCCTTTTGAAAAGCCAAGATGAAAGCAAACATACAGCCTATATCCTAAATAGGGGTGGGAGGTATTTTTAGTTGGATCAGTCCCCTGTAGAGCAGAGTTACTGCTCAGCTGAAGTAGAGCTGAGCTGGCAAAACCAACTTGGCAGCAGAACAGAAAGGCAGGACTGCTGCTTTTGCCACAATGCTTTAAACATTCCTGAGATTACAGTCTTAGAGACCAGAGGGAGTCAGTTCAGAAGAGGACAGAGCCTACAAATTGAATTTAATTGTCCTTTATTAAGATAAACATGTCATATTTTAAGTGGGGAGGTCCTACTTTGTTCTAACACTCCCTGGTTTAGAGCTGTGCACATGGATGCATGTGAAAAAGGGAGGAAAAAAAAAAATCATTGCATCAAAGGCAAACCTATACAGGGCAGGTTTGCCAGAATGTAGGATCTTTCTAACCTTTTAAGGGGCGTACAAACCTGCAATATATTTTCAAAACGAAAAAACCTACATTGGACACAGGAAGATCAATTTAATCAAATCCCTTTACCTAGGCAATTACAACACTTCCCACTATAGTACTAAGCAAGCTAAATTAAGTAAAGGAAATGTAGACACAACAGACTTTTATCATAGAATCATAGAAGGGTTTGGGTTGGAAGGGACCTTAAAGATCATCGAGTTCCAACCCCCTGCCCTGGGCAGGGACACCTCCCACCAGACCAGGTTGCTCAAAGCCCCATCCAGCCTGGCCTTGAACCCCTCCAGGGATGGGGCAGCCACGACTTTCCTAGGCAACCTGTTCCAGTGCCTCACCACCCTCACAGGGAAGAATTTCTTTCTAGCATGCAATCTGAGTCTCCCCTCTTCTAATTTAAAACTGTTACCCCTTGTCCTGTCACTGCACTTCCTGACAGAGTTCCTCTCCAGCTCTCCTGTAGTCTCCCTTCAGATATTGAAAGGACATTGTGGGAATGTTGTGGCATGTGCGTAAGTGTAATGCATGCTGACTACAGATTTTGTAGTGTAAGTGATAAAACAGACACACCACGGCTAACATTCTAGCTCCTAAGTAAAGGGGCTACTACCATTTTTCTTAGTAGCTTTCATTTCAATAGTAACTCATTTGTGCTCAGCAGATTTGAATATTGTTTCCTAAATTCAGCAATTTCTTCCAAGAACCATGGTGCTTCTGCACACCTATTCACAGGGCAGTTTCCCTACTTCTCAGCATGAACACGTTTTCCTGGTTTTGGGAATTGATATTGTTCCACTTCCTAGATTTGCCTTTTGCATCATTTCCACAGGCAACCAACCTACTGCCAAGCAAACCCAATGACGGAAACATAAAAGTCCTCAGAAGCACATGAGAACTTTTCAAGGAAGTTCTGGGACTAGGACTAAGAATGGAAATCAAAATATAAACTACAGAATGATAATGCAGAATAACACGCTTGGAAAAGCAGTTTGAAAATCCAGCAAGTCTGGAAAATCTGCTGGGATCTTCTAGAAAAGACAAAGATCCTGAGACCTACTTAGATAAACTACATTATGGACAGAAGAGAAATCTCCAGCTGCAAGGCACTGCCTTTAGCTACACAGCAATCATTAAATCAGCACAAGATTAAGTCCAGTCTGCCCATATTGAATTGTGCTTTTGCTCTGTACAGACAGTAGCTCCTTCCTTGTTACCTTTCTCATGTATATGGCAACCTTTATCAGTTCCTATAATACTCTAGTCTTGAAAGAAAGAAAGAGAGCTCAGTAATAACAATTCTTCGAGAAGATATGGGGTTTTAATGAGCTTTAAATACCAGCCCTTGGCCATTATCTGTATGTTCATCCCTGACACAGAGTTCCTCAAAGTGTGTATGTTAAGCATAGTGAAAAATTACAAATCCATACACAGGATCAGATTTTTGAAGTATCTCAAATTAAAATGGACCACCAGTTGAAGTTGGGTATCAACATTTTACCTTAAAGTATCTTACTTCTAAGGCTGATTAAAAATGTCACAAAATACAGTGTCTATAATCTGTCTATAATTTAAAAAACCCAAACAAATAGCAACTTTGCCAAAAAACAACTGTGATGTCAAGACACTAAAATAAAAAGAGAAAATACAATAATTTGCATTTTACCTGTATTTTACACTTTTGTGCATATGTATTATGCTAGTCTTTATTGCACAACCATAGTAATTTTTCAGAGGTCTCCAGTCCTCATCCAATACACATAATGAACCAGCTCCAGGAATAAATCAAACCAGTGCTTTGAAGAGTTCTGTTTAGCTCTAGGACAGATGCCTGGGTTGCTTATTCCAGGAGGTGGCTGAGGTGTAATCAGTGGGTCAGCAAATTCCAGGAGGGGAAAACGCATTCTTAAAGTCAAGGGTTATCTTAATTATGAAAAAAAGATTACTTAGCCATGCCTGAAGTATGTAATTGATGGTGTGTATCATTGGAAATCATAAGAACTTTTTCTCTTTGTCATACTCTTTGATGTGGGGTGCTCAGTCCTGCCCCTTTCAGACTCAGAGCGTGTGCACTAAGGACAAGGCATTCCTAGCACTACTTCAGTTCCCTCCCAATAGATACACGGTGTCTTTACTGGTAAAAGGGAAAGGTAAAGAATGAGAAAAGAACATATGACTACATTACAGAGGACAAAGTCAAGATCAGATCTATAGCTGGGGCCAAATAGGTGTTAAATGGACTGTAATACAGCCTGGCTTCCTCACTACCTCTTTCAGCTTGAACAGGTAGCCCAAAGTAACTGGAACTAATGAACTCAAAAAGGAAATGACCAACATATTTCATGGCAGAGCCATGGAGAACATGTACCTTGCTCCAGAAACTGAAGATGTATCTTTTTCTTCTATCTCTGCAGCAGAGACACTTGACCATTAACTGATTGAACTACTGTCACAAAGTGAAAAGTTTTACCCTGAGAAGGCACATCAGGAATCTAATACATGTTGCCCAAGCCTAGCTATCATCCATACTCAAAATCCTTGTACTTATGCACGTGTTGAATCCTTGTTGGCATTGTCATCTACCTCTGTAGCATAAAACACACACTGAGCTGAGAGGTACACCCGATCTACCTATTTTTTTTCCAGTACGCAAGCAGCAAAACCTCAGGCACCTGGACCCTTCCAAAGATACGTTTACCTGTGTCTATGTATTTCGGATCATCTGCAAACTGATTTCCTATTAAGCTTTGGAGCGATTCCCATACTCTGAACAATATATCAGTTTCAGTAATTTATTGCAGTGTTCTACATTTCCATGCTGCCCTAGATTCTCAAGCTTCCTGCACCAGTATGTGGCACAAGGCAGCCCAGCTCTGCTGAGCAACAAGACGGCCTCTACTCACAGAACCATTACCCGTTTCCAGGAGAACATCAAAATTCCAATTAGGCTCACAGAAGTCTCAACATTTTTACTGACTAGATCCTGGGACGTTACACGTAGCATTTTAATCAGAAGGAAGAGATGAGATCCTGGGGAACAGTTAAAATTCTTATGGCTTAAACAACCTTCCTATCAATGCAAACTTCTTCCCTGCAGTCACCGCTGCATTTCATTCTCCCATGCCCGACATAAGCCTGGCTTTGACTGCACAGGATGGCTGAGAGCTGCCAACAAAAACTGAAGTCAATGGGAGCGCAGCTTTGAATAAATACAGGGTAAAATGCCAGCACTGTATTAAACTGGGCTCACTCACTCTGCTCAAGCACCTGCAGCACAGGTTATTACTAAGCACACCAGGAAAACAAGTTTGTCCCGCTTCAGTATCCCAATCTAAGGCAGCAAAACCAGCAACTGCAAAAATATGTTGCGGAAGTTTGGCTTGGGACAGGCTCAATCTGCCACGACGGTGCACATGAACGAGCTCTGAATTCTCACAGAGCAGTCCTTAGTCCCCAGCCGTTGCAGCTGTGAGGCAACCCCACTTGCAGTCTCAGTAAAGTTTATTAAAAATAAAAATAAATCTTTCAAAATATAGAAAATCTGAGGAATGTGGTCACACAGTAAAGTAAAATGATCACTTTGCCAAAGAATCAAAAACCTGTAAATAGCAAGCGTTCCTTCCTTTGCAGCTTGATGCTGGAGTGCTGCCAACGGCAACATGACTGACAACACAGATGCATGCAGAACTAGAAAAAACAGAAATTTGAGTAATTTTTTCCTTATATTGGATTTCATAAAAATATAAAATAGAACAAAATAAATAAGGCATAAAATGTAGGTTCGGAGGGAAAACCAGGGTAAATTTATCTACGCCTATGATAAAGAACATTACAGCAGAGCTGCTAGTACTAAGTCTTAATGGAATTTTATTTTAATTCCACTTCCTTTTTTGATCTTCCCAGTTAATTTTTGATAGTATTGAACTAAGCCAGATTTATTACGTTCCCTTACTGGAACAAAAAGGGGAATGTTTTCTTATTTTACTATCGCTCTTGGAATGCCCACAGAAGAAACACATCAACTTTTCATACATCTGTCTTTTCTCACTACCAACTATAGCATGTTTTACTTTCAGAGATGTTCAGAAGTTCACTGGGCAAAAGGTGATTTATTCTTTTTTAAGCTTGTTCAAAAAGCTTCTAAGAAAAATAAGTAAGTTTAATACAAATACAAAACAATATCTAACTGTATACAGATTATGGAAATATTTCCATATAATTTTAAAAATAACATTTCAGGACTCCAGTTAACAATATTTAATCATCTTGTCTGTGTTATTTAAACTTTCATAGCTAACATGCAAGAACTCAGACTGATTCCAAAAGCCTTGAAACTTTACCTACTCAAGCAATTTTTCCACAAAGGTAGATGCTCTATTCAAACTTTACCCCCTTATAAATTCCGAGTTCTAAAATATTAGAAGACAACTAAAATCTTTCCATGACACGTTTGCAATTTTTATTTCTAAATGAACTAAAAAGCACCTAAATAGGAAGAGATACAACAGGCATTATATAGAATTACCAAAACTAACATACATATATTATTCAGTTTAAAGGTCATCTTACATTGCAGTTGAGATTCCCTTTTTGTACGCACTTAATACATGCTCAAAATATATATTAAAATATTCAGGATTTATAGCCATAACACTTAGCATCACAATCACTTAAACAGAATATCCTGACAAGTTACTGAATATTCAGTATTTGCTGGCAAACTGCAGGGAAGAAAGTAACAGAATTTACCCTGCTTTTTCCTAAATAGAGGTCATAGCTACAGGGCAGAGGAATACGTTAGCTGTTTCCCTGTTGTAGGCAACTCATGTTTTGGAGTAGCAGGGAAGAACCCACAATATGGCCCTACTGGATTAAAAAAAAAATAAATAAAAAGGATTTAAAGAAAATCTTGTTCTATGTTATATTGTTAATTTCTTTCATCAGAGCCCTACTAAGCAATAGCCTACTTACTGTGTTCTTTGAAGCATCCTTAGCTATTCTTCCAATACAGACTTTTATAATACGCCAAGCATACTATTTACATGATCCACCTCAGATTCAAAGATAGTAAAGCACCCAGTCAAATCCTTAAATCACCTAACCTAATGCTCCAATAGGGAACACTGTTTATTAGCAGCAAAAAGAAATATAACATACTTAATATTTCAAACATCTTCCTTTTGCCATCAAAATAATTAAACAATGTGTTTAAAAGACCCAAGCAAACAAAAATATAACAAAATACAAAAAATACAAAAATACAACAACAAAACCCCCAAAAGAATCTACAAAACAGCTATTATGCCATTACACTACTGTAGGGAATGATCTGCAGACATTACAACTGAGTGAGCACTAACTGACAGGATTTATCTGTAGTCATATTTTGTTCAACGTGATGCTTCAGATAAAAATCTGCTCATCAGGTCTGCTGCTGAACGCATCTCAAAAAGCTGATGTACCCTCTTTCTATTATAGCTACTGATTCCAGTAACAAACGGTTCTAACACTTGCAAAATACAGGATTAAAGTAGTTACACCCAAGATGATAATCAACTCACAAAAACAAGCAAGTGGGGAAAGAAAAAAAAAAAAAGATGTCATCAGTAGAATTTACAAGGCCATTCATGATACCCTTGAGCTATTAAAATGACATAATTTAACTGTTTCACTGGCCTGCTGCACAAGAGTCCAACACTGCTAATTTGCCTTCGGGCTTCTACCATTCTCTTCAGTAGAATAGCACCTGTGTCCCATAGCAAGGAAAAACTAACACTGACCTAAGAACACCTTGCCAGCTACATCAGCACGAGTCAAGTGCAGACCTCAAACCACAAGATGATGGCACTACAAAGATGCAAAGGCTGCAAAGAGAGGAAAGGGGAAGGTTAGGAGTGCTATGGCACGAGAGGATCTGAACGATCATGCTCCACAGAGTGGACTGCATAACGTAAAAGACAGCAGAGACATATTGTATAAGGAAGCTATTGTCTCAGAAAGATTTACAATGGAAGCAGTCTGTCTCAGGATATTATAGGGTAATGGGACAAAATGGGAGAGAGAAAAGAATACAAGTAATAACTGTCAAACAGATGTCTGAGCACCATTGCCCAGTAGCTGCATTTACTATCGTCACCACAGTAAAGGAATCTTGAGGACTTCTCTGAAATAGAAATGGTGGGTTTGTGTATGGTTACTGATCATCAGTGACATGGGATATATTGGTAAAGTTAAAAAAAAAGTGTCATTGAAATGTTTAAGCCTTATGACAAACAAAATATTGTCTCTCACCTAAACTCACTGCTTTTAAGAACCAGACTAAAATAATACCTAACTCGCGTATTTCAGGTCAGGCTCCTGTTACATTCCTGCTGTGTTAAGGAAATAGTGCTTCCTGAGCAAATAAACTTCTAGGTGCCAGAACTCCAGGTAGATATTTCAACCAAAAAAAAAAAAAAAGGGGGAAAAAATTTTATCTTTTACCTAGTCTCTGTCCTAAATTTCTCTTCCTGTGTCTGCTAACTTTCTTTCACATTACTTTTTTCCCCAAGTGTTCAGCAGTATGTTCCTAAATTTCAACAAAAAAAAAAAAAAAAAAGGGGGTAAGACATTTCATCTGTTCATAAAGGACAAGATCTTCCCCTACTGGTTTGGGGAACTACCTTTACAGAGGACAGTAATTTTACCATTTAAGTGCCCTTTACTTTTAAAAGCAAACTAAGAAAATGCTAAGTATAGTGGGGACAGTTGTTTGGTACGGAATGGAAGAGTGGGGTCATTTACTACTATTTACTCACAGGCCTAAACCAGGCCCCAGTCACTCCCAGTGGAAACCAGCTCCCAGAGGAGACAAGGAGGTTACCTTTTCAATGTGATGTCGCTTTGCATCCAGCAGGGTTTAAAGAAAATATTTAACCTATTAGCTGCCATATGCTTTTAATTACTAAATTACTTGTGTAAGTTGTCCAAGTCTTGACTTTATATTATTACAGCATGATTAATACACACAACAAATTGCGGAACAAGAATCTAAAATCATCTTTAAAGAAGTAAACACAAAAATTCACTCTGCCAGTTTCTTCCTAATGGAGATTGAGAATAGTTAGGCAGCAAATGTTCTCCATCCTGGGACTTCATCAAGGACATAATCTATGACGGAATCCCAAACTGTCACAGTCACCTTCGCCTAAGGAAAAGAGGACTACAGGCTCTCTCGAGCTGTGCACCTACTTCTAAACATTAGTTGAGGACTCTTGTGTAACCACTGGGATACAAGGCAATCCTTTTCTGAAAGTGTCACTATGTTAGAAGTTTTAATTTCAGAACATTTGCTATTAACAGTTTGTTCAGCTTCAAAGTTACCGAAGGCCGCATATGTGCACACTGAACAGGTGAGAAACAGCAGGGAGTAGCAGCCCAAGGACCACTCATAGCATCAAGCTGCACTTACAGCAAGGAAGGGCAGAAGGGGAGGAAAAAAATCCCAGCCCAAAATAGTGTTTTATTTACAGAATCACCATGGTTGGAAGGGGCCTCTGAGATCATTGAGTCCAACCTTAAAAAAAACAAAACAAAACAAAAAAAACCCCAAACAAAACACCAAGCAAACAAAAAAACCCCCACAAAACACAACACCCCTCCACATCACACCTGCCCACAAACCAATGATCTCGGGCACTAGAGCATGCCCTGAAGAGTCACTTCTACACGTTTCTTAAATACCTCCAGGGATGGTGACTCCACCACCTCCCTGGGCAGGCTGTTCCAGTGCCTGACCACCCTCTCAGTAAAGTAATTCTTCCTAATACCTAATCTAAACCTCCCCTGCCACAACTTCAGACCATTTCCTCTGGTTCTGTCATTATTGACTTGAGAGAACAGGCCAACACCCACCTCTCTACAACCTCTTTTCAGGTAGTTGTAGAGGGCAATGAGGTCTCCCCTCAGCCTCCTCCAAACTGCTGGCTCATGTGCAGCCAGCTGTCCACCAACACTCCTAGGTCTTTTCCTGCCGGGCAGCTTTCCAGCCACTCTTCCCAAACCTGTAGCGTTGCCTGGGGTTGTTGGGACTGAAATGCAGGACCCGGCACTTGGCCTTATTAAACCTCATCCCATTGGCCTTGGCCCATTGGTCCAGTCTGTCCAGATTCCCCTATAGAGCCTTCCGACCCTCAAGCAGATCAGCACTCCCACCTAGTTTGTTGTTATCTGCGAGCTTACTGAGGGTGCACTCAATCCCCTTGTCTAGATCATCAGTAAAGATATTAAACAAGACTGGCCCCAAAACTGAGCCCCGAGGGACACCACTGGTGACCGGTCGCCAACCAGATTTCTCCCCATTAATCACAACTCGACCCCATTAATCACAACTCGACCCCATTAATCACAACTCGACCCCATTAATCACAACTCGACCCCATTAATCACAACTCGACCCCATTAATCACAACTCGACCCCATTAATCACAACTCGACCCCATTAATCACAATTTGAAGCAACACTTCAAATCAATCACATGCAAGCAATTCCATTTCAGATCAAATTTTGTAAACAAGGAAGGTATTTTTCCAGTTGCAAGCACTGAATTATCTCATGTATGAAAAATTTAAGGTTAGTAACAAATTCAAGATTAATATATTAAATATATTATTTCATATAATATATACATTAAAATAGCAACTGAACCACACAATGCATACTTGCGTCTTTTATTACTTAAGGGGCTTAAAGGCATACAGGGTATGAGGAAAAGAACAACTGTCTTAGCTACAAGATACCTGATTACTACCTCGAAAAATAACCAGAATAGATGTCTCTTCCTCTTAGAAGCCATAAGCATTTTTGTGTTGTTAGGGGTTACACATTCAATCTACTGCTGCACAACTGGATTGATGAATTAGAATAATAATTCAGAAATCACATGCAAGATATACAAGTACATGTATGAATAGGCAATTAACCAAAAAGAAACCTTCTTTATGTTAACTCCTCACAGAAGTTGGAAAGGATACTTACAGGAGCAAGAAAAACACTTTCCTTTTACATTGTAAGAGCTAAACTGATTTAGCACAGGGCAGATTTAGTAAAGATAGCTCCAGAGAGGGAACACGTCTTGAGATAAAAGCCTACCTGATTTGCAACAGAATTTTCCTTTTTTGTACAAGGCAATAATGACCAAAGGCATATTAAGAAATGTTGCTATAAGAACCAGGATTTTAGCCACTTAAGTACATTCAGGGAAATCATAACAAGTTCAGCATGAATACCTCGGACAACAAACGTCCAAAGAAGTCTAGCAAGACTGATAAAAGAATTAAGCAAAAGCCTATCAGAAGAGGTCAGGAGAAAATAATATACCCTCCATAATCAGTTGTCTCATACAGTGGGGAAAATCAGGTAAACAAGGGTGAACAGTAAAGACAGGTAAACAGTAAGAGATGGAGCGGTATCATTTATCTAGTTCACTAATAAACATCAGGCCTATCTATGACTGAAATTCAGGGATGTCTTCTCTTTAAGAAATAAAAAACAGAGATAATGGAGCATCATATGTTAATGATGCAATAACCTGAAAAGTATGATTTCTGGTTCTTGAAAGACTAGGATATGGCTCATCTAACAAGGACTTCAAGACAGAGTTTCATATGGTGCTACAAGCAAACTACCTAAGTGGGAAAAATGGTAATTTGTGCAACTCAGGCAAGAAATAAAATGACAAAAAGGGAAAGAAGTGATAGTGCTAAACTGAGAAATCTGCTAAAGAAAAGTTAGTAATAGAGTTTCTTAAAGACAAATCTTCAGACCAATTTTATCAATAATTTTGATTATTAAAGTAGGAATACGCTAATAATATTTACAGGATATCAATAGAGAGGAGATCAGCCCATGATACAGGAAGAATTGAATTAATTTGAAGAACTGCAGCAAAGCAAGATGATATTTAATAGCACTAACTACAAGGTCATGACCTCAAGGACTCAATTTTCCCTATAAACTGGGACCTCATCAACCAGAGAGGCGGTCACAGATTTATTAGTTAATTTCTGGACAATGATAAACCACAACTAAAAATGTTAAATATTAAAAGGTAAAGAAAATTGTAGGCTGTATGAAAAATGATACTTCTAGTAGGGTTGCTTTTTGCATCTATCCACATCTGCATTCATTAAAAAAGCTATTGTCATTGTATTTGTTTTTTTAAATTATTCCTTTCCTCTATACATCCAATGGTGCCAAGGACTGAGCCATATTTTGAAACCTTGACCAGTCCAAGTTTATATTCAAACAAAGCTATTATGCAAGTGAAATAGCAAGAAAACTTTCCAGTTTCTCTACAAAGTGAATCCTTGCAAACAAGCTGCAAAATTTACTACTGTCCATTTTCAAGTAGCTTTTAAAGGTGCACACATCATCAGTTACTTCTCCCTTGCCTAACAAGAAAAAAGTGTTATACAAGTAATCTACTATTTCTACTTTGTGAAACAATCACAGAGGAACATGTTCCTGTTTAGACAAGGTAGGTGAGACTGGATGCAGAAGCTTGCATCAAAACATTACTTGTAAACCCTGCTGACAATTAGGGTTGATTTTATTACTCCGAAGTCGCAGATACAGCTTCATTTATTAGCAGCCAAGTGTAAAGTGTAGGAGCCACCAAGCTGCACACCCTTACCACGGGAATGTCAAACCCAGCCTAAAGTTTGCAGAATTTTATTTGCAGAAATTCTCATCCACAGAAAGTGAACCGGTATACCTTCATATAATCCAAGATGACAAACCACAACTTCACTTTAATTTTGTATTATAAAAATGCTATTTTTCTTATCCCTGACTTTTGTTGCCTCCACCCTCATGTTCTACCTTAGTCTTCCTGTGGAGGAGTTAGCTTCTACTTAGGGCTTCATGAGTTTTACGAAAAGCCCTTTTTGTTACTGTGAGATGTTTCACTGTTTTCAATTTGTTTGTTGTTTTTTTTTAAATTACATAGGAAGAAACGATATGATCCTAGAAAAAATACATGAGTAAGAGAATCATTTAACAAGATGAAGTATTAGGTCAGACTGTTATGATAATCAAAATTTAAAAGTAAAAGGTATCTTTACAAACATATCTCCACAAACTTTATAAAGTTCAAAGAAAATTTCAAAACCATGAACTACGTTATAAACATTTGACAGATTTGGTTGTTATACATCTTAATGGTTACTAAACACATCCATAGATGGTATTAGATTTGGTTACAAGCCATCAGTTAATATGCTGGACTCTAACAATCAGTTAATACATGAATCATTTATTAACCCTTACAGTTACTGTAAAGGTCATGTAGTAAATGGTAGTAACACTAGCTACCTGCATGTTAATTCACTAATGCTTTTAACAAGTCTCCTTCACAAAGTAAATTAGTGCATTAAAGGATCTGCCTACAAAAGCTGAGTAGGAGTCTGGAAAACATTTCCTTGTGAGACCACAGGGAACATGGGAGCTTAATACATTAGATTTAAGGTTTCTCAGAATGTAAGTATGACCTGTTGACTGCTGTAAGGTCATAAACATTTTGTGACTGTATCACGTGTTGCTAATTCTCTGCCTTATTTCTGGCTCCTTAACACATAAAAAAAAATGTACAAAGAAGTTTAAATTTGTGTCTTTTGCATTCTAGGTGTCTGCCTGATGTACTAAGCAGACAAAAGCTCTCTTGGACCTCAATCATTGCACTACCAGTAATATACAAGCACATACTGCTTAGAGAAATTAAAGGAGAGCTTCTCATACCTGCATATAAGATATAAAAAAAAAATAATTACTGAACATGAGAAAAATGCATTACTTCGACTAAAGCACAAGTACTTTCTTTTAAATAAAGGTTTAAGTTTTCCAGTCAAATTTTTTTAATTTAACACGGCCTTTTTAATACTTAACTGGATGGTCTGGACAGACTGATTTTTTTAAATCTTTTTTTAGATTAATAGGCAAGAAATAGAAGCATTTGAAAAAGAGAAATAGAAAAGAGAAAAAGAATGACTAGGTGATCATGATCATGTCAGTGGAAGCCAGGCTTGAAAAACTGTGATGATCTAACATTTAATAAAGCATCTTGCAATGCACCATTCTTAGATATTCTAATTTAATAGAGAAACTTTGTAAGACAAACTAAACATAATTTTTGTAAAAAAGTCTATTTTAAATACCATCAGAAAAAGCAGTTTTAAAAATAAGGCACAAAAAAAACCCCAAACGTCAAATGCCACAGAAGAGCACCATCCCAGGTGAAAGTAAAAACATCTGTAGAAAGGATAACACTCAGCATAGCTAAGAAGATGGTCCAACAGCACTTGGTCCAAGCTCCAAATCTATCCACCCATTCCATGCCTTTTTTTCTTTTACAGACTGAATGCTTTCAGGGTAAGAATTGTTTGTTACATACATTGTATGACATGTAAATAAAATTAAGTGGCAGTTCACAGCCAGATTCCAGTGAGAAAGTTTTAGTAAATTATGATGATTAGTGATTTTAACAGCAGAAAGTAAAATCTGGAAACAAAAAGGCCCTGTCAACTTGGGGGTTTGGGGTGGGTGGGTGGTTTTTTTTTATAAATAAGGATAGAGGCAGAAGAAATACAAGGCTAGGAGAAGAGATAAACACAGTAAGTTTAAGACTAAAGAAACATCCAGGAGATCTTTTAGGACATTAAGAAAGAATTTGTAAAAAGTAAAAACCCTGAAATTCACACACCTCCCACCTTGTAGCGAGGATTTAGAACATATACATAAATAGATAAAAATTGCTGGTTTTCATTATGACTATATAAAAGATGAAGCCTAACCACTAAAGCCTTTGAAAATTACAGGAACAACTGAAAAAACCTACATTTGAAAAATAACAAAAAATCTGAAGAAAAATATGGTGGTTCTAGTTCCTGTTCCTATATTTATTTACACATACAGTGTAAAGAAACTAGACAGTAGTGATAATCTTGTTATAATTTCAACTTTATCCTTCAAAATCAAGTCAAAAATCACTGGGTTGGCCTTTTTAGTTCTTATGGGGTAGGAATTACATAATCATGCAAGACAATATGGCAACTCTTTCCTTTTATTTTTTTTCTCCCTTGCTGATAGCTAACAAGGAACAGCAGTAAAAGCCTAAAACCTTTCCATTGCTTCAAGGAAAATGAAGCAGCAACTACCAAGGAGGAATTATGAATTTTTATTTAATCTAAAAGATTATTTTTCCATTCAAGTGTTTTAAAATGTTTGCTATGTTTTATTTTTAGCAAGGTTCATAACAAGCCATAATACCAAAGACTTCCTCTAGGAAATAAATCTGGCTTGCAAAAAAAGCCTTTACCACCCTGCAAACAAAACCAAGAAAACTTCAGTGGGTGATTTTCTTTGTTTTGAAGAGCCATTCTTATATATACAAGAGATTAGTTCAGAAATATAATACGTTACAGATAACATCACTTTCTAAAGTTGCCTTTCTCACTAAAAGGTCAGCTTTAAGTCGCTCACACTGTTGCCAAAAATAACTTTCTTAGAGTGAATCGTTTCAAAATTAACATCTCCCACAATAAGTCTTCCATGTAGGAAAGATTAATTTCACTGCAACATCCATGTGCAATTATGACATAAAAATAAATCAGCTATACAAAAAACATCCATGTTAAAAACTGAGAAAAGCATCATTTCTATGTCAGAAGTGGTTTTTTGTCAATCTGTGAAAATCCATCCTGAGTCACACGTTCTGGAAGCTGGGTGTGGAGATGGGGAAATAAAATCAGTTCAGCATGTTCAGACTAAGTTATCACTTGGTTAAAATGTCTAAATATCTAAAATTTAGAACTTATAGCAAGTATTTCTGAAAACTCCATTCTCTCTGAATTTGTTTAAAACTACTTAGAAGCCCTCATGCTATTAAGTTTGCACAGGAGTAATTCCCACAAAGTGGACACACTGCAGTTTATGACTGCAGGGGTTTATTGGGCCTTCCCTGTAACTTCAAGCTAAATGGGGAAGGCCAACTCAAATAAGAAGCCTCAGTAAAAAAGGGGATCAAAAAGCAGGAACAGAAAGAAGTAGAAGAAAGGAAATCTGCAAGGAGTCGAATAGTTCAAGACTGGATGAAACAAAAAGAGGAGCCATGTCCACAAAAATCCCACTTGACCCAAAACTGAAACCCACTGATAGCATGTGTTCTGTACACATTACTTTTGTTAACTTTGTTAAATCAAGAACAATCTATAGAGTTGATCAAAAGACCCCACCTTGGCTGATGAATCATGTGAAGGTCATCATCCTAACAAGTAACAGAATCTGTGGTTTTGCTTAAGTATTTTACTTAAGCTCTAGGAAATTTAAAAGAAAACTGCAATTCTTGCAAATTTTGCAAAGCCATACACACACACACACACAAAAATTAGGAAGTGCAGGGGTAGGACTGCCCGTGCAATTTAAATTTTATCATTTTGCATAAACTATAGCCGTCTGCATTTCAAAACCATTTTTCCGATAAAAACCCTATCTCATCCAGTGCCCATCAGTGGTATTTACGAATAATTAAGAGGCTGTTTGTTTACAGAAGTTCTACGTTATTTCTTGCAGAATTTGGGAGATGTACTGAGATGACATAGACAGCTGAAGGAAAAACGGGTCTCACAATTCAGGAAAATAATTCTTTTGCTTCTTTTCTCTTCCCTGATGAAAAGTTCTTAATTCCTCAATACATGGCACATAACTTAAACTTTTCACAGGTGACAATTTGGTTTTGGTGCCTAATTTGAGATCTATACAAGCAGCAACCTTAGAGGCACTGAATGGATGTTCTGCTTTCAAAGAGCTATATGCGTTAAATATTTAAGAAAAAACAGTCCAACTTTCTACTCCTCAGAGTGAACATTAAGAAAATGATTTCTCCAGACTCTGTGCCTCTTACATTCGTAGAATAGAAATCACACTACCCCTTCTCCTAACACTGCTGTGACAAAGCAGATCACTATCTGTCCTGATCAGCACAGAGCTTTTCTACAAGATCTCAGGAAAAATTGTCAATTTTATCTCTGGGATGAGTTTGAAAAGCATGCAATAAAGATAGAAATTCACATTAAATAATGAGGAAAAGGAAGATATCAAATAGCTGTGTTTTACAAATGCTACTGGGAATTTATAGGAAGAGACATAATCATATAATTGAAGCTTATGAAAATGTTGAGCAGGTTTGAAGACACATGAGCAAAGTTTCTGTGGCATTTCACAACATGCCATTTTAAAATTCTAAAATTTACAATTAATAATTAAAAGCTTACACAAATTAAAATATATTTCTATATAAAAAAATAGTATATTCAGCTAACTACTTTGAGACAACTGTTTATTATCAGCATGTACAATATGCTTAAAAGCAATGCTTTTATACTTCTTCTAAATTTCTACTAACTGAAACAGGGGAAATTACATAAAAATGAATTAATGAAACAAAACATGGTAATGGTACCCTAAATTTAGTTACAGAATGTATAAAATGTCACAACAGCCTAAAAACTGAGAAGTCTAAACATTGTTGAAAAGGTAGGTTTAGCTTAAGTATGAAAAAAAGAGGCAAATTATCTCACCAAAATCTACTTTGCCAATGTAGTTCTAAAGCAGATGTTACTGAAAATTAATTACAATTGTTTTCAGGAGAAAATGAACTGCTTATACACATACAAAGACATACTTTGCATATATTTATATACAAAATGGTAATATTACTGGAAAAGGAAAATTTGTCTTTGAAGTATGCATAGTTTATTTCTCTTGTGCTACATGTTCCACTTACTCTTGTTGCTGGCTAGAAGGTAAATTAAAAAAAAAAAAAAGTATCTCTAAATACGTGTGGACATTTATAAAGTTTCCGTATAGGAGGGAAGTTATTAGCACACATAGCACCATAAAGAGTCCAAAGGGAAACTTAGCTAACCTTATGCTGAGTAAACAGGAATTGGAATTAGTTTCCTAATTAGGAATTAGTTTCCTGCCCTTTATGAAACGTTATTTCTCCCTGATCATACCAGAAAAACTAGGTTGAGATGAGAAATGGTAAGAACCGCTTCTGGCAGCATCTTGCAAAATGGAGCCCGTACCTGGGCTGGCCTCAGGCCAGAAGGGCACAGTCCCATCACCCCTGGGAGAGGGCAGTAACTTCACTGACTTCTGTTGTTTCCCCCATTTGAAGATTATACAGAATTTATTTACCTAGCTTTTGATATCTTCTAACAATAAAACCATGGTGGGTGGTTTGGTTTTTTTTTTAAGACATGGAAAATGAGTAGACAATCCTTTTTCATGCCTAAAGAATATGCTGCTCCATTTTCAGCAGTCAATTGCAACAAACAATTATACCTCAAAAGCTCTCAATATTGATTTCTGGGAGTTGAGAAGACAGAGTGGGGGGAAATAGGGAAAGAAAGAGAAAAGCGATACTTTTTCTACCTAAAGTCTGCTGACTGCCATTATGCAAAAGGTCTTTAACCTTTTCCTTAAATAACATATTACATGTTACTGTGATAAAAGCTAAAGCAAAATCAAAGCAACATGTTTATTTTGGGAAAAAAGTGAATTGTAGAGGCTTCTATTTCTTGTGGGAGTTTATGCCACAATTTGGAATAATGTTTTGATTAAATTTCTAGGACAAGCATCTTTTATTTATGAGTAGCATTTTCAAACTTGTAACACTATCTCAAGTGATCAGTAGGGAAAATAAAAACAAATAGAGTCCACAGAGCCTTAGAGCCTCTCTCAAAGGTCCTGGTATGATGTTTTTCTCTTCAGCCTCATTTAAACGTTTTTGAAAGCACAGTAGTCTACCCAGTCCAACCAAAATTCAGATGCACACAGTTTAAGATCCACACACAACCTCAAACAAAGCAGTGCTATCTGCTAGCTGCCTTTGATATGCTTCAGCCAGGAATCACTCACGAGTGACCTTAGTGAAAGGAGAGCTATTTCCCCCACTTCTAAGAAACGGAGATGTTAATCATTCACTCAGAAAACTCATATTTTCTTCTTGAAAATCACCTGGAACAGGAAAACATTACTTTTCCAGGTCTGTCTTCCTCTTACATTCAATTCACAAGAGCAGCCTTTAGGCAAAATAATGAAAACTGGGAATGAACCAAGAATCACAGAATGATATGGGGTTGGAAGGGACCTCTGGAGATCATCTAGTCCAATCCCCCTGCCAAAGCACGTCCACCCAGAGCAGGTTGCACAGGAATATGTCCAGGTGGGTTTGGAATGTCTTCAGAGACCAAGACTCCACCACTGCCTGTTCCAGGGCTCTGCCACCCTCAAGGTAAAAAACTTCCTCCTCATGTTTAGATGGAGCTTCTTATGTTCAAGTTTGTGCCCATTACCTCTTGTCCTGCCACTGGGCACCACTGAAAAAATCAATCTATATCTGCATGGAGAAAGCCACACGTATGGGCTAACATCACAGGCCTGAAGAACATCAAATGTTTAAAGAAAGACACTTCTTAAGGAGCAGTCTATTAGTCATCAACCAAAAATCATACTGGATTTATAAATATTATGTAGTGGCCATTCCTTTGTCCTTCATTTCACCCAACAAAAAATGACAGTGTGTTTAGTACAACACATGACAAGGTACTTGTGCCTGGTAATGTATTACTAATTAGTGTATCTGTATCTAAATGTATATTCATATTTATTTTTATATATTTGATTATACTTACATATGCATATATATACATATATATTCTTCATGTATATTCATATTCTATGTATTCATTCATACAAACATATATTTATGCATCCATACTTATATTTACACACAAACTCACTGCATGTTTGGATTTGCATTTTGTTTACATATGCAATATTGGGGACCAGACTAATTCCTATTAAAATCAATAAGGAAAAAACCAAATACCTCCTCCAATAAACCTTTCTCAGCCTCCCTGCAAAAGATAGCATGTTTAAACTGTCTTTATCCACAATAAATACAACCTTATTCATTTCTGATAGAGAAGCACTTATCAGTAAAGCTGCCAAGAATAATTTGATATACGCCAGAATTTCCAGAACACCAAATTGCTATGCATTTTTTAAATCTAAAACTTGCAATTGTGCATTTTTTATTGCTTCGAAAGAACATTACTTGGAAAGCAGCAAAACTTGAACAATTTCTGGTAAATTGTTTTAGTGTTATTATGAAAAATCCAGAGGACAGACTTCCTTAACTAGCATACTGGCATCCAAACATTTAATTCCTCCTCTGCCTTCTCCACTGTACAGAGAATTTCTTACTCATGCTTCCGAGGGCACTTCTATTTCAGGCACTATCGATCCTCCTGACCCTAAAAGCTGTGTCCCAGTAACTTCATATGGCCAAAAGAAATACGCTATTTACCAGAGACAAGTGGAAGAAGAGAGATTTCTGGGAGGCACTCGGGAGCCTGAGATGGCAATAGCTCTCTCCAGCCCCACCACTCTGCTGTGAATAGAAACCAGACGCTGGTCCCAGGGACAATCACTGAATGCCAGGAATGAGGGTCACCTTGCACAATGGCACAGCACGCTGCTTGCCATGACAATTGCCACAAGACCTTTGCCTGAACCACTCAAACGCTGAACAATATTCATAAGAACAAACCGGCCACGTTTCATATCTTGCCTTGTTACACTTTTATTCCTGTGATCTTACCTCCAACTCTTACTTGCTACATTCCATTTCATTCCCTACTGCTTCTTTTCTTTGCCCTTCCAACCATCAGCTTTGTATCTTCAGTCTTTTTTACACAGTGCAATCAATTTTTGTCAGTAAGTATATGAAAAGTCTCCTCCAAAGCATTTTTAGCTGCCTTTCAACACCAATCGCAACATAGACGCCAACAGAATTCCTACCAATTGATATTTCAAAGGTTCTGATACGTCCTGCAGCACAGCTCCTTGGGACAGACGTTCATGGGTTTTGACATATACAGTGCACTAATGTATTACTCAAATTTGGGGATGAAGAAGTCTAGCATAGTGCCTCATATACATGTTCTTAACAGAAACATTTTCAAATTCAACATTTTTTCCTAGAAGTAGATATACCAGTAGCTCAGTATCAGCTTCAAACATTACAGACTCAGAACACAAACCTTGAGTATAGAATTTTTCTGCTTAAAATTTTTGATCACTGCAAAGACCTGAATTTAAAAAAAGGGTATCACTGATGTTAATTCAACTGCTGAACATACTAATTTTTTTATTTTTTTTTTTTTTACTTGGAACATCTCAAGCTTCATATCTTATTAAGGAATTAATTACATATAAACCACAAATTTTAAAAGGTTTTATACTCTCAACATAAGAGAAAAGAAGGGGTTAGCACAAAGAACTTGCTAATGTGCATTAACATGTTGCTAGCAAGTTTACTGAAAGGCATTTCTGCAGCAGATCAAAACCGCTCATTTATGAAGGGTGGCAGATGTACATGGATAAACCCGCCAGAATTACTTGATAGTGCTGATGAGCAGAACTTACTGTGTCAACCGCGTCAACAGATTGCCCAATTTCAGGAGTGGGGGAAGAATCAGAACCCAGTCAGCAAATATTAAACTATCATATGAATCTGAACTTCATTTTTACCAATGTAACTAAACAGTTGCCTCCTGTTGATAGTGTATTTCAAGACTTCTTTGGCAATTTTTTAACTAGAGGAGCAATCAACATTAACCCAGATTATAATCTTGTACACAAAATTCAGCAATTTGTATTAAAAAGAGCCTAATAGGAAAAAACCCACAAGTTTTCTGAGTCTCTGAAATCAGACTGTTATTCCAACTACTGCTGAGAGCAATCTCAGTATTTGCTTTCAGTTGAACTGGAAAATACCAGGTTAAATTCATAGAGGGGAAAAAAATCAAGTTTCCTAATCTACATACTGGCTAACACCTTAGCTTTTCAAAATCTTAATTTTAAAATCAAAGGAACTTTTCTTTAAAAACATTTATCTACTTTTTTTTTCCTAGCAATGACTAAAACACCTGCTAGTTTAATTTATGACAATTTACAGTCAGGGTAATAAAGTTGTGTATTCATTAAAGATATATCTCAGCAACCAAACCACAGAAATAAGACCACTTACTGTTGTTTTCCCTACTAATTCAAATTTACCAGAATATGTAATGTCTTACATGTAGACAATTTAAATAAAAGAATAATTGTAAATTCAAACACAGTTCCCACTCCTAAAAAATGATCAGGAGCAATATTCACTAGCTTTTGTGTTGCTGTGCTCATGCAACATGGTAGTTTCACCAGGCACATTGTGTCTGAAGCATAATCATTCTCCAGACTTCAGTGCTACAGAGACACTGAGCAGCAGTTTCACTAGACGCCACTCCGCCTTCATTGAGGGGAGCCAATAAAAAATTAGCAACTTTCCCTTTAAACAGAATGAAGCAGCAAAATGAAATTTCAGGGCTGACTATAAGGTGCCCTCATTGAATGGTACTGGAAAGCACACAGGAATGCACGTATTTTACTTCAACAATCTCTTAAAGTCATGGGGGGGGGAGGGGGGGGGTGTTTTTTGTTTGTTTGGTTGGTTTTTTTTTTTACTTTGTTTCTAATACTAGATGCTATTCTTACTGCACTGATAAGTTAAAAATGTTTGAGACTTCATACTTTGTTGAGAAAGCAATTGCCCAAAGAGAAAGCACATATGAATGATTTCACTGTATTTCAAAACAGAAAATTTACATTTGTCTGAGACAAAAAAAGGTGACCTACAAGAAATTTGAGACTCTCCTCACCTTGTATAGATATAGCCCCAAGTGTATGCTCTGCTTTTTTCAACCTAAAATGGATTTCACACCATGACAAGTTTCATTCTGCATTAAAATTGCAAATCTTCTATGTGGCCCAGTTTCAGCTGCAATTGATCTGCTTTGTCGTCATAGATAAAAAAAAGTGAAGGGCACTGCAGCTTTAAATATTTCAGAGCTATGTAGCTAGTAAATAGACTCCATTGCAATATGGCTCTGAAGGTCGTGTCCTATTGTCTCTTTTCTCTGCAAATATTTTGAACCGCATAAAATGGTTTATCTTATACACTACCTCCCTGCCATTTCTAAATCACATCAATTGTATTAAGCATTTCCTTGCTGGAAAGGAAAGATATGCCACTCTTTCCATACACACCCATGCTGCTTCTAGATGTATTCAAAATGTCCAGTGTGAATATAACAGCAGGGTGCACATCTCAGACATAGACAGCTTTTGAAAGGTTACACCTTATGCGAACAGACTCCCTGTTAAATCCTACCTTGACATAAGGACAAGTCGTTATTTCAATGGTGATAAAATAATTAACCGGATTTCAGGTCAAGAAGCATCTTTGGTTAAAATTAACATGCCAATTATAAAACTGAAGCCAGAAATTTTAACATCTCCTGTTTCTCACGTACGGGAGATCATGAAAAAAAACCAACATCACACACAGAGCACCAACAGAATGTAGTCTGCCAAACCTGTTTTTCATGAAGGAAGGCTACTGCTTTTTAGATGCTACAAACACCCAGAAAACAACAAACAAACAAAAAGCCCCATGACATTTAAAAATAAGTTACAAGAAAAATAATACTGTAAACCTCCAGCCAGAATTTGTGTATGCTCTCCCTGGGATCAGCCCCACTCTTTCATATAAGGTGACTATTCACAGCAAATATGAGTTATGGAGATATCTCTCAGAACAGCAACAAGAAATACACCCCTTCAAAAACCAACTCGGTGATAGCTGTCCCCCTGGAGAAGGTACATGTAGTCATTTACCTGAAAAGGCAACAGATTGTTGCCATTGTCCGTCCTGAACGCGTTATCTTCCATCCAGGATTTGGGGGTCAAGGGTGCAGCCCGAGGGAACTTCGGAGGGGCAATGACATTGCTGGAGAATGGTTTTTTAAGGGGTGAAATGGGATTGAGGGGGGAGGGTACGCCAACCCCCACTCCCACGCCAACCCCCACTCCGACTGCCCTTCGAGGGTCCCTGCCAGCTTGCAGCCCACCCCAGGGGTTGGAAGGTGTACTCCATGCTGCATTTTGGTGGTTATTCCAGCTGGAGGAGGAAGAAGAGGAGGCAGAGGAGGAAGACGGTTTGCTGGTCATGATGGGTTGATGGCTGTAAGCAGCATTTCTCTGTGCAAAAGGTGCCTGATTAGGGCTCACAGGTGACCTCCGCTGCTGCTGCTGCTGCTGCGCTTGCTGCTGCTGCTGTTGGTGATGTTGAGTCTGAGCTAGGCCAATCTGAGGCGAGAAAGTGCCACCAAATACAGGGTTGACATGGTGCGGAAAATTCTGGAAAAGCATCGTCCCATTGACTGGAGTAATCCCTTGGAAAAAGCTATCATCCACCGTGTTTGTGGTCCCTGTAGACCAGGTGCTGCCGAAGGAGGGAGACAAGGAGGTGCCGGCTGCAGGTTCTTGTTGAGGCTGGTGAAAGCTCAAGCCAGGCAAAATGGGAGACTCCATCTGCATCTTCTCCTTGCTATTTTGGGAAGGAGCCGATGTGCCGATACTAGTCACTGAACTGTTGTCTTCTGGTTTAGGTGTCTCCGACGAGATGGGTGTAGAAGGGGCTTCCGCTGAGTTTGGATCTTGCTGCTGCTGCTGCCGCTGCTGCTGGGGCTGGGCTTTGCTTTTGTCCATCAGTAAATCATCCTGCATGGTTTGCGCAGCTGAAACAGTAGGGGAAAAAACCACAAAGACAGATTATTAGCATTGTTATGCACACCACAAACCAGGCTGTTTTAATCATTTGCCGGCCAGAAATCTCATCTTACTGCTAGTGATACGCTACAGCAAGTTGCAAGGCAAACCCGTAATCTTCCCCCTCCCCCATTTAGGAATATGTAACCTTCGATCGAGCTCGATTGCCTTTAAAATCTTTTTTAAGATGCTTCACCCTTTTTGATGCCTTGTTTCCCTTCAGTCTAAATGAGAGATGTACTTGTAGGGCAGAGATATACAGCAATTTCGCCACGTCTCTTTTTCTCTTACACCGGAACTCAGAGCTCTCACCCTGCAATGAGAAACTGATTCTGGTTCCTGTTTTTCCAAGCACCCTCCTCCTCCTCCCCCTGGCTATTTGCATACGTCAATAAATACTGCTGCGTCCTTCAGCAAGGTTAAAAAGACACCAGTCTTCGCTCTTCTCCACCCCCTTTTCTATTAGGGGATCTTTAAAGGCGCCGGGTACCGATTTCTCTTAATTAACAAACAAGCTGCCGCTGGTTGCGGTGTGTCCGAGGACGCGGGCACGGAGCCCCGCTCGGGAGCGGTTCTTGGCTGCAAGAGCCTTTTCTGGCTCCTTTCTGCCGCGGGCAGGGACCGGGGGGGACGGGGACGCGGAGCGGGGGGGCAATGTGGGGACACCCCATGAAAAAAGCCACCCACCGGTGTCAGATTTGCCTTCAGTGACCTTACGATCTTTCCGTGTAAGCGCTATTTTACATCAAAGCAGCCCTTTGCTTCAAGGTATTTCTACTCGCTACATTTCTCCCTATGTGAAATCATCAGTAATTTCTCCACTGGAAAAAAATAAGGTCAAAATGAGTAGATCTGGGAGGTATTATTAGACTATGAGGTTTCTGACGTTTGCACAAAGAAAAATAAAAATAGGACAAATCGGAATACTTAAAATATAGACATGCCACATCTTAAAAGCCATCTTTATATGCACAAGACAAAGAATTGCGATGCAAATTATTTGTTAAATCGATATATAAGTTTACACTTTGAAAAGTAAATGTATGTAGAACTCTTGAGTTATATCTGCAAGAAATGGTGCTTCATACGAAATAGGAGAGATCATATAATTTGATTATTATTTTGAAACACAATGCATATACATATGTATACATTGCAATGAACAGCAATTGTATGGAACTAGAACAAGAACCTCCTGTTCTATTTTGCCGACTTTTAGTCAATTGAGGAGATCATTCTAAATCTCAAAAGTATTTTAAATGAGCCAAAAATTACTTACTTTAATTGAGTAACTATGTCAAAGACGGTCATTGCTGAATGCCTAATTGCATTTCTATTGAGTTAATCATACGACATGTACATTCCTCAGATTGCATTTTTTAGGACTGTTGTTTTAATGTAACAAGGTAAAGTTAAGCCAAATCAATTAACTGTTAAAAAAAGGTGGCAAAGAGTGAAATTGATGACCCTCTCCCTCCATGACATCAACAGTTTTCAGATGGTGCATGTGTATCTTTAACATTTTTTTTGTTTCTTTCTTTTAAATCTCTTCTGAGCCATACAGATCCTTTTTAGTTAAAATGAATGTCAGGACAGGTATCTGATACCAATTAAGTTACTGCTCATGCTCCCTATTATTTACCTGTTCAATATGTAAACTGAACAGCAAAGGTTCATTAACAGACCATACAGTGAAACAACATTAAGGCAAGTTCCCAAGAAGAATTGAGTAAACTATTGCATCTGTAACAGGCAGTGCTGCTGCTTCTGGGGGTGCAGTTTAAAGCAATACTGCAGCAAGCCATAACATACCAAACTTGGGGTAGCTTTCCATTAGCTTCATTTCTAACAAAATCACTATTACTCCTAAGGCTATATAAAATTACTGATGATTCAACATTAGAGAGAGAAAAAGATTATATTTATCCCTTCCCTGGTTCTGAGCTATCAGTACAAATATATATTTAGAGAGAAAAACATAGCAGCTGAATATTAAAATTCTGTCGTCAGTAAAGTATATTTAAATCAGTTAGTCACCAGGTTATCTATAGTGGCTAGCACAGCAGTTGCTTCAAATATGTACCTTGACTTCACTAGTTGTTTTTAAACTTTGTCCTAAGGACTGTAATCCACATTCATTTTTCATATTGCTTCCTAAAGGTAAAAATCACTGCACAATTCAACCCTCTTGTCAAGGTCAACACCTACCTTTAATGAATGAAGCCAGTCTGAACGGAAAAACACTGGGATAATAAATGACTTTGAAACAGGCCAGCCAATGTCTAACGTTGGGCTAATATGCAGTACCTCTTGATTATTTGCTGGTGTTAAGTATTTGTACAAATTTACAATCCAGTACAGGAAATTATATCCCCACAGCAATACCAGCTCCGTTTGCATGCAGTAACCCACGCAGCCAACAGAAATTTTTAAGGAACAGTTACCTTTGGATTTTCTGTATTTACAGATCAACAAAATGACAGTATATTTATTTTCTTCTTTCAGGTTTGGTATGTGACAAATAGTCGACCACCCTGGCAAGAGCACTTTGACAGCGGCAGATTTTCAGCGCATGCTCTGCCCAGGAATCATGGGCTTTGAAGTCTCATCCACTGATGGCTTTTCCCTGCTGCCTACCCTGAGAGGAAAGGGCTCCAAAGGGAAAAAAAAACACATGCACAGTCCCTCTTTCCAGGGAAAACTGCTCCAATCTAAATCACCGGCTCTGAAAAAATATCTGTCAGATTGAACTGAAAGACAGTAATTAAGTAAGAGCTTTTAATAGTTGCATTTATAAGCCCAGATCAAATAGCTACCTATTCAGAACAACAATCACTAGTCAAAGAAATAGTTCTAGCATTTCCAAACTTCTAGTATAAGAAATTAATTATAAGCTCACACTGGCTATAAAATACACAGCTGTTATAAATGAGACTGTATCAGGTTGCTTAGATGAAGAAAATATTAAATAATCACCTGTCATAATGTAATTTCTAGAAGCATTCTGAAACTCAAACACAAATAGGTCAGGTATGAAAATTTAAAACAAATCAAAAGCAGCACATAGCCAAAAAGTTGTACTATTTTAATAGTTTCCAATTTCTAAGTTACTACTTGTTCATTACCGTGTTATTGTTACTCCACTGAAAATTCTACCAAAAAAATAAGCCACTCAGAAAAAATGGAAGGTGCAAATTTTACTATTTAACATTCAATCTATTCTGTACACTGTCGTTCCACATCCAGCTAACTACCTTCCACATCGATACACAGCCCAGCAGGACTTCCTTTCATAAAATATTACTATTTTGATGATTAATGTAGGATGGGTAAAGTTTTCAGAATTTTGTTTAGCAGCACTTGTGTCCTGTCTTACACTGGTCCATGAATTATTCTGGATATTTATTCTGGGTAATTATTCATAATACTACTTAGGACCAAATACTAATGCTTGCACAGAAATAACATAGTTGAAATCAGAAGTGTGAAAATACCAGTGTTTAATAAAATTGCAGGCTGATTTTTCAAAGGACTAAATATGCATAGCTTTATGGGTGAAAGAGAGATGACTAAAGCTGAGAAAGATAAATTAGGCGAGTTGAAAATGGGTTGTTAAAATACTTATGTCTCTGCTGTCTACAGTCTGTTTATGTTGGACTGCATGGTCTGCCTGCCTTAAATCAATGCTGTAATTAACAGTTTCTCAACACTTGCTCTAACTTGTTTGTGCTACTCTGAATCATTAAGGGCAGGAAAACTGCTTTCTTACAGCAGCTGAAAATGCCTCATTTGTTTATATACCCCAGCGAGCACAAGGCTGGCTCTAGGTGGCCTATACCCCTCCTTTATGTCCCTATTTACTTCTGGGTTACTGTTTTTCAGACTGTTTGAGGGTTCCTGTGGAAGAGACCGCACCCTTGCTGTCAGTTCTTCCCTGGAGAGAGCTTCACTTTGTAGATCAATTATTATGATAAGGAGAGTGGTCATTAGGATATTCACAAATTCACTCCAGGACCATAAAGACAGCTTTTGATCAACTAGCCACTGGAATAAAAACATTTTTTGTTTCTACCAGCCAACTCTTTCTTAACTGGAAGTTAAAGGATAATAACAGCAGCTGTATCAAAGCACAAGAGCTTAATTCAATCTGGTATCTGAATTACTTGTCCTGGGCCAGTTCCAAAGAAACAAATGTAGGAAAGGCCCAAATAAGCCCAGCTAACTCAATTAACACTGTATTGAGTGTATTTTTTTTTTGTATGAAATACACTATGAGGCAATTTAAGCCTACTATGACTAATAAACCATGCTAGTCTTTTTTTTCCAGAAAGGGAATATTCTGACTAGCTTGAAGGTTAAAATGAAGATTTATGTTACTGACAAAATTAGTTTTATTGTACAAACATTTCTCTCAGTTTAGATTTGTTTCATTTTAGCTTAATTGAGGGCTCCCTGTCTTTTTAAGGATGGAATCAAATAGACAAAAAATGCCTATCTGATCTTGTAATTTAATTTTACATATTACTATCATAGCGGTTAAAATGCAGTTTTGCCAAAATAGAATACTTTGATCTTGCCAGGTTACTTAGCTTTGTTGAAAACAGTGAATAATTCCAACAGTCTTAATGTTGTCAGATCAAAAGAACTGTATAAAGGTACTGGTCCTTCATTATTTGGCCTCTTTTTCAGGCCTTGCTGAAATGGTCAGGTAAATATTTAATACACGTCCATATTACTCTTACAGTAATTGCCTTTCAACTTCTTTCTTAAGCTTAATTCTGTATAAGTTTGTTATCAAACAATTTAGTATTTTAAAAATTGCTCTTTTGACATAAATCTCATAGCCAAATTTAGGGCTCAATTTTAAGCTCTAAATAGCTTACAGCGGTTTTGGCAATTTTCATTAAGTTCTGTACTTGCCTTCAAATGTGCAGTTTTACTTAATTCAGAATGGCTGCCACCTCCAGTTAGTACCAGTGAGGCTGAACTTGGCCGAGTCTTGGTTATTAGAAATAATTTTCCCTCACTTTGCACTGGTGAAAGGGAGTCTGTTCTCAGGAGAGTTCTCTCGGGGCTCAAATGTAGCTACTACAGGTGAAGGTGAGGGGACAAAACAGCCCAATGAACATCATGGAGACGGAAGGAACAAAGAAGACTACTAGGGGATGATATGGGAAGGAATAGTTTAAAAAATGAAAAAACTGCAAGAGGCAACCTGAGATTTATAGTAGAAATTGCCAATGCAGAGAAGGAAGCATAAAGAATAAAAAGTGAAAATTAAGGGAAAAAGGGGATGAGGGAGAGCAACTTGAAGGAGGAGATTGTTGGGGAGAATAAAGCAAGTGTTTGAACAGAGCAGCTGTGTATCCGGTCTTGTTAAGGGGAAGAAATGAGGATGGAATGACAACTCTTGCTCTGTCAGGGAATAAGGAGTTTTCTTCTCAAATTTAGAAACAGGTGGTTATATATGTATTTTAAGATAATACTTTGATTCTGAGAAGAGCAGACAAATGGAGAAACACATACCCCAAGCTGTCCAACAAACTCCTGAGCAATAAAAAGGCACACACCAGTTTCTGAATTTCAGGATCTGCAAGCTATTCATAGGATGTTAAGAGGTTTGCCATTATAGAATCATAGAATATTTTGGGCCAGAAGGGATCTTTAAAGGCCATCTACTCCAACCTCTCTTGCAATGAGCAGGGACATTTCCAACTAGACAAGGTTGCTCAGAACCCCGTCCAGCCTGGCCTGGAACGTTTCCAGGGACGGGACATCCACCACCTCTCTGGGCAACGTGGACCAGGGTTTCACCATCCTCACTGTAAAACAATTCTTTCTTATGTCCATTCTAAATCTACCCTCTTTCAGTTTAAGACCATTGCCCCTTGTCCTATCATGTTTTTACATATCCTATTATGTTTTCATATGTTATGGCTGGGAAAAAAAAAGGAAAAAAAAAGGTCCAAACCTACCAAGTGTTCACTATTTGACCTGATACTTAAGCTTTGTCTAGTTCTGTCATCCCTCCCCGTGCCAGTGGTAGAGCAAAGGAGCCAGCTTTGTCACAGACTGTTCTTCAGCCTCAAATGGTGGCCGAGTGATCCTGGGTTCCAGTTACATTTCTTCAGATAAGTATTGTTCACAGCCATTATTACTCATCATGACCTCATAGCTTTATCCTAAATAGCAGGCAACTATCATATCCTTCCCATACAAAGCAAAAATAAAGAAAGTGCACAAATCATAGGAATAAAACCAGCTTCCCTATTTCTGTTTGTAACGTTTGAGAATAAACATATAAACCTGAACATTTGGCTAGTCTAGCTGGTTGGTGCTCTGGCTAATAGTGCGCTTATACCACACCAAGATTAGGAACAAGACACTCTGATACCTAATATTGCTCTTATGTTTCATGAACAGCTGTAATTGAGACAGTGTGTATTAGGTTCTCTTCCAGGAAGTCATGCCCATACGGTTTACTCAGGCCACTGTACTTCCAAGATTTCTCAGCAGTGCAAGCAAAACTGAATTTTACTGTCCCAAGCATAAGTACAAAATAGATTTTCTGGGAGAGGATGTCTGCACAATGCTTTCTTTCTACTTGCTTCCATACATATTTCCTGTAAAGAATGTCTACATCACTGTAACTACTTTAGCATTCCTGTTTACTACATTTGTAGCAATTAGAAAATAAACACCTTCCCTACTCTATACATAAAATACAGTTTACAAGTCCAAGTCTGAATATTATACACACATTTTTGCAACACTTTTCTCTCAACAGTCTAAAAACTGGACTGATTTTTCCCTAGCTAAGGCAGCACAGTTGAAGAATCCAATATAGTCACTAAAGTCTCCTTCCGATTTCACCTGATCCCTACAATCCTCTATATCCACTGTGGAAATGCTGCTTGTCTCAATCGAGAGCAGACAAGGGAGCAGCCGTACAGTTGTGGGGTTGGCCCCACAAATTACTACCTCATACGGCAACTGCAGTATAACAAAGTTGGCATTTACACAAGGCACCAGGAACTAGTTACATGTAACAAAACTTATCATAAAGATCTATTTATTAAAAATATACACCCATATATGCTTATATATAACCTGAAAAGGAAAATCAAAGTTGATCCTTACTAGCCAACCCTCAAAGGAATCTGAAATGTCAGAACTGCCTCTGAAAACCAGGATCTCGTCCTTTGCTTGGGAACATGACATTTTGCAGAACCTCCACGTGCAAACACACGTACACTCGGACCGAGGGGTGGCAGACAGAGGCCTGTGGCAGAGATAAACAGGACAGCAGCTTCTCTCCAGCTGCTATCTGCTTCTTTGCTCCATAAAGGCTTTTCAGGTTCCAAATTTCCAGTTTCACAGACTGCAATGCTCTGTACTGACTTCAGACCATCCAGCAAATTTTGAAAGCACGTTAGAAGGATGTTTTCCTGCTAGGAAGCAGGCCTACCAACTAACACGGGAGCCCTGTCGATACCGCCGGCCTCCCCACACCTCACCCCGCTCGGGCACAGAAGCCAGCGGCCACCAGGCCGGGTGCTTGTCCTTGTCATCGCCAACAAGCCCGCAGAGGCGGACTAACGTCCCTTCCTCCGAGCCGGTCACCGGCCCCCGGGGCAGCCCGGCCGGATCCTCTCCTCCCTCGGGCCTCTCCGCCCCAGGGGCGGGTGAGGGGGCGGTGGGGTGGGCCGGAGGGTGCTCCCTCCCCCCGCTCCCTCTGCCCGTGAGGCGGGACGGCGGCGGTGCCGCTCCCCTCACGCGTCGCGGGGACCAACGGCCGC
>NW_015090784.1:1104932-1105168 GCF_001431845.1 Calidris pugnax | reverse complement strand
GAGGCCCCTCCCCGCTCCCCCGCCTCTCCAGGCCCTCAGGGGTGAACCTGGGCGGCGGCCACTAACGAGGGCGCGGGGCCGGGCCAGCGGCTGACCTTCCCCCCGCCCGCCACCGCGCTCCCCTACCTGCCCCGCCCGCCGCGCCAGGCAGCGGCTCCCGACGGCGGAGAGGAGCGGCCCCGCGGGGAGAGCAGAGGGCGGGGGGGGTGCGCCCCCCCGGACCTTTAAGCTGTCGG
>NW_015090784.1:1085507-1104146 GCF_001431845.1 Calidris pugnax | reverse complement strand
GGCCGGTGTCGCGGGTCCGGTTTCGCTTTTTGGCTTCTGGGAAAGTTGGCTGGCGCGGGAAGAGCCGCGGAAGGTGGGTGGTAACTGCGCGGAAGGTGCGCGGGGTGCGGAAGGACGGCGGCGCTGGGCAGGAGGAGCGGGGTCGGGGGGGGCTGCGGGCACGGAGCGCGGTGACCTGCGCGTAAAATACGGCACCGAAAGACGAGCAGGGCTCAGCTGGCCGTGCGCGTTTTGTTGCTGGTTCTGTGACCTTTGAAGAAAGCCTATAATTGCCTTTTGGACTGTTGCTAAAAAAGTACAATCTAAAAAGTACTTGGACTTAAACGTAGAGGAGGAAAGGCACTAGCTCTTAAATTATTTTTATGACACTTGTTTTCTCTTCATGCTTTTATTTGAATATGTAGTACTTTCGCCCTGTTCTGAGGGCTTAAGATTCGTTATATATAATTTTGAGTCATCCAGGAAGCCCTCAGGACCCGCGCCTATAAGCAACATAAACATATTGATTGCCTGCTACTGCAGGAGCTGTGATAGCCTGGTGTCTCAGAAGGTGGGGACCCGAGAGGAATCAGGCTTCTGGTGATGAACCTGTCAAGTTTCATCATGAAGCAGCGAAAAAAAACCCAAAACCCTGGTGTTTTTCTCCTTTCCAGGTCACCTCTAAGGAAAGAGGATTTAGCGAAATGCAGGCTATCATCAGGCAAGTGGTGGAGATATAAACTGTGTGAGGCAGGGGCAGAACTTGTGCAACCTGGAAGGTGAGGATGAGCAGTTTCAGTTTGATGTAGAAGGTGGACAAAAGTGAGCCAGGGAGGGAGGGAAAGGTGTTTGTGTTTTAGAAAAACTGCAGAAGTGAGAGATGACAATGGGATGATTTAGATTACAGTTTCGAACAATGCCTGTCAAGGAGGCTGGCAGTCAGGAACCATAAGTGCATTTCCAAGAACAGGAAGGAGGTAGGTTTTTAGAAATGCTATCAGGAAAGTATTCAGTTTGATACACTTCCTGTGAATGTAGGCAATAAAAAGGAAGAGTTAAGGAAGATGATAAAATTGGGAGGAGGATGATGGAGCTATTGTGCAGGAGCGGAGGAAGGAAAAGATCAGGAAAAGTACTGAAGAATCAACTCCTCTGAAACAACAAAAAAAATCTCATTCTCATCCTGAAGTTTGTGGTCCAATAATATTTAATATTTTATGGGTTTGAGTTTTAGACAACCATGATACTCTTAGTGGATTCCCTGGTGTCTATGGCTGTTGTATCATACCATGAAGTCCTAGTTCACCCTTTTGGAAATGGCTTTAAGGTGGTGTTTATAATCTGTGTTGTGAACAACTGTTAAATTAAACAGTTAATTAAAAGGGGAAGTTAGTTAACTAGTGGCCAAACCAGTTTACTTTTCTTCATTTGTTATGTGTAATGGATATGTAATGCTATATGCCTAATATTCTTGTATCCTTTCAGCTTTGTGAAATCGTAATTTGTATCTCTGACCACTTTCGAAGACTTTTTCCAGTAAACTTGGAGTAACAGAGTTGCTATCATGTAAAACAATTGAAGTGTCCCTGGCTTCCTTAATAAGGGCAGTGAGGAAACAATTTTAAGTACCTAGGTAGCATAAAAAGAGGTATGAAGAGAGCCCACAGCTTTCATGTAAGAAATTATTAGGTTCAGTACAGGAAACATAGTGAACAGAGAACAGAAACAGTGTGAGAAGTGGTGAATGGAAGGGTAAGAAGGAGCCAAATATTTAGGATCTGAATTTAATTCAGAAGGATTTTTGAGTAATCAAGACCTCCAAATGCAGTTGGTGTAAATAATTTTTGGTTACATATTGGGTTTATGGAGTGAAGTTGGAAGAAACCAGTTTTCATTCATCTCTTACTTGTGGAGGTCACACATAACTGTTCTCACGTTGCGTGTAGTGATGATCAAGATGAAGCTTCACTATTTCACATTTTGGGGCGTAACCCGTAGATGAATCATCTGTAGAGGTTCTGAGGGGCTGAAATGCCTCTACTATTCTGTTATCTTTATTGCTAGTGATGGACAGTTGTTTTCCTGGGTAACAGGAAAGAGTGAGTATGCAGAAGACTAAAAGTATTGTTAATGGATTGCAACTTAACACAAAGCGCATACTTTAAAATCAAATTAGGATCTCTTAGTGAAGGATGCAGAAAATAGCTTTTCAGTTTAATTTGATTCTAATAGTTAAGTCATTAGGAGGGAATAAATAGGATTTTCTTTTGTTTCCAATACCTAGGTGGTCACACTGAGAATTGTGATGTATTGTTCTATCAGGAGCAAGTATTGCTGCAGATCCAAATGTATACAAGGGTCAGAGCTCTTAGACCAAGTTATTTGATTATGTATTTGTGAGAGAGAATGGTTGGCTGCTTCTCTTGACTCTAAGATTGCATCTGTATGACTTACAGTTTTGGTTTTTTTTCCTTAATAAAGGAATTTGGATTTATCCAGTATAAGCAGTGTCTTGATTGCATCTCAGTGTGGTTGCCTGGGATTCATCGTACTTTTAGTACACTTGAAGGCAGTGGATAGTGGTCTGTCAAATGGTGAGGTTTTATTGTTTTTAATCCCTTTATTCATATCGGTTTAATGCATAAATTACAGAATGACAGAAATTTCCATTAAAAAATGAAATTATGTGGCAGAGGTTTTTTTATATGTTCTTAATGTAAAAATGCTTTTCAAGATTTATTTAAATAAAATCACTAGATTACATGAAAATGTCTTGGAAATTATAACTATTACTCTGAGTGCACAGGGCAAACTTTACTTGAAAGTCAATCCTTATGCATTTGTCAAATTTTAGCAGGCAGAGGCCACTTAATATGCTATACATATTTTAATGTAAAGGCATTCTTTTAAGGAAATACCTAGAAATATATTCTGAATGGTATTAGGATGTTGAACCTTTACAGTGAAATTCTCATGCCTAGTATGCCAAGATCATGAACTGAGTCAGTCCTCCTTGTGTTTCCAAATATAATCTTGAAAATACACAAAACCCCCTTTGTCTTTTATAGGCTTTTTCCATATTTCCTATTCAATTAGGCCCCATAAATTTTCTGTCTTGGCACTGTTTAGCAACAGTTCTTCCAGTAGAACAATTCTAATTGTGTCCTGTAGCTGCCCTGTGTAGCACCTGTCATAATAGGTATTCTGGCTTCATAATGCATTTTTCAAACACTTTCATTCTTCTGAGTAACTTTGAAGATAATATGTTGAACTTTCTGGCAGACTTTGGTGCTCTAAAGACTTAAATCCTTTAAATACTTAGCATTTTTCCTGACAAGCAAAGTAATTTGCTTGTCAAATACAATTTGACTTTACCTCTCCTATTTTTTTGTAGTTATGTTTTTGAGCAGAACTAATGTGTAAATTCAGTTTAAGTTATGTCCATAGCTACATCTTGTCAGTTTGCTATTTTACAGCTTTCTGTAATAGCTTGCCTGTTATTGCCAGGACATCAGTTGCTGTGGTCCTGTACTAAGTAGCTGTCCTACCGAACGCTCGACTGGGTCTTGTCAGAGTTGCTGTTAGAATAAATATGAAAAAACAAAACTAATAATTACTTGTCTTAGTATGCAGTCTTTTAGTGTGTTGCTTGAGCAGTCACTTACTGAAGTGACACGATTTGAAAAACAGTTATTAAACATCTACTTGCCATAATGAAGTCAGTGGCAACCTCACGCTGACAGAAAACCTAGACTGTAAATTTCTGCACGAATAAAAAAAATCTTCAATGTGGTGACATTTTTTAAAAATATTGTTACTTTTATGATAAATGTATCATCAGATGGCCTCTGATCTCTTTGTTGCTGGAGATAATCTGGTAAATCTGCAGTCTTCAAAAAACCAAATGCTTGGCCACACAGCAGCTTTTTTCCTACTGATGTTACTCCCTATATCTATCTCAATGTTAGCTGTAATGCTAAAATGTACTCGTATTGTTAAGCTTTATTCTCTTGACTTCAGTTGCATTATGTCTGGATTGTTCTTCCAGTTGGTTATACCAAGAGTTCAGAATGCTGGGATTTTCTTCTGTAGGCTTCTTCTAAAGCATGTTCTGCGGTAGTGATTTGTGATACTCCTTATGCTGTCTAAATTAATGACAGCTCCTACTCCATCCTCCCCATGCATTTGCCAGCTAGCCAGAACATGGTCACTTTTGCCTTCTGTTAATCAAAATGTGACGAATAATGGGTTGAAGGTTTGTGAAGGTACACACTGAAGAATCAGTATAGTGGTGATTTTAGCACGGTTTAACTTTTGAATTATTATGCTTTATTTTCTGAATGGATAGTAGTTGGTTCAGCTGTGGTTGACATACAGCCCTCCTTGGGAGAAACTAGAGTAACAATAGGACTGTTGTGTCTTCTATTTTTACCATTCCTTATTTAAAGGAGACAATACAATTGATATTGCGGGTAGACTTTAAAAGCAATTAAAAGATAAAATACAGAATTGTAGTTGGCTTAGAAAATTCCTAATACTATCAAGAGAGAAATATTGCAACTAAACGTTTTCTTTGCCATAGCACTGATTTGTCCGAAAAATGATAGCAGTTGAGATTCAAAAGTTGCAAAATAGCAAATTCATTATTTTCTATTTCAGTTTTCTGAACTGTCTTCTGATTCCATGGTAACTCTCTTTTTTATTATTTTTTTTAAGGAAAAACCCATATACATTGTTTTTGTACATAATTTTCCGTTGGTTCTTTCACTCCAGTTAGCAAGTGTGGTGGTGTTTGTGTTGTCTTTTCCTTCCCTGTTTGGAAGTACAGGCACTGATTTAAGTTTATTTGGACAATTAGCTATTGATACTTCAGTAACCAAACACACAGGTTTGGATGAAGACCTTAGTGCTACAAACTAGGCAATGTAATTAGTGCAATGTGGTCCTTGATTTAAGACCTTTACTCTGAACTCCTTAAACTTACACTGGATGTACTGCACCATGAATCATCTCACTGACTAAAGTTGATACGTGAGTAAATCTTTGTAGGAGAGGAATTCAATGAGACAAGATATGCAGAGTAATAAACACCATAGAACATTTTGCAGGAGCTATGTAGTATTTTTACTTTTCCCAAGCCATTCACCATCTCTGCAGTTATTCAGCCTGTCTGTTCTGCTTGCGCTGATTCAGCATGCCTCTCTCCATTGCCCTGCCAGAAGGAATTGTTTTCGTTCTACACAATGCAGTTAACATGGCAGCATATTATTTATAAAATATGTTAACCTTTTGACTCTCATGTGCATTATATTTCCATCTTTGATGTCTGCTTAGATATGCTTAGGAACAAACATACAGGTTTTAATTGCTGCTTAACTGTTAACTTCTACCTGCAGATAGAAGGCAATTCCTCCTCTTTAAGTGTGGGGAAACTCCCAAGAGACCATCATTTTTGGTACTAAGTCTCAGTATTCCATGTATTTATCAAGGCATTTAAATAGTATTTTCATATATTGTATCTGCTTCATCTCAAAAAGCTATACAAAACCCTGTTTATTGATGTCTTCCACATAAAAGTGCTCAGACCTATATAATTAACTGTGATTGTTTCCTTTGGCATAGCGTCTTGCAGTGTTTAATCTTTCTAGAAAAAAGATCAGACCCTCTATTTCAAAGCCGTAATGTTGTCTTTACATAGCTTTGTGATGTCCTGTTATAAATACCTTCTCTTGAAATCTAAATACTTTTGTTTAGAAGTGGATATTTTATATTGGTCTAAAATGTGCCAACATAATTTAGGCTTCTGTGACGGATACAGTTACAGAGCGCCATGTGCTGAGTGCGTGTGACTGTTCCACCGCGAGCGGTGCCCTCAGCTCTAAAGAGCGCCGAGAGTCACTTCAAAGCACCATCACACACCTTATGTTTTTTCCACATTTGTTATTCTTTAATGTCCCAAGAATAAATCATCTTGGCTTTTAAAACTTTTTTTGTAATTTTTAGGTATGAAATTGTTCAGCTTTTTATTATGTATGTTAGGAGGATATACGATGACTGACTTCAGTAGAGCTTTTTAGTTTGCTCTCTTATACTGTAAATTCTCTAATAAAAATAGAAGTTAGAAACTGAGAATAGTAATAGTGTCTGTTTTATAAATTCTTGAGTTCATAGCAATTTGCTTGTTTCGGAGTAGTCCTGCCAATTTTTACAGCTTTTGGAATACACTTCCTATTTCTCTTCTCTTTTCTGTGGAAGAACATAACAGAAAAATTGCTTACCCTGTATGGTCCGTTGAACTTCATTGAACAATGAACTTCTGTAGGCACATGTACAAAAATTGAACTTCTATTTCACAGTTATCTTACCTAAGAATGGAGTGTAAAGTGAGTAGCCATAAGTTTGGTTTCTAACAGGTTAAGTGTATGCTCATGCATTTACTTTTGTAACTAAAGATACAGTGCCTAAAGATTAATTTGTATTTTTACATTACGTGTGTGATACTGGAAAATTGCTACAAGAGACTGCGCTCACATAACGAAGGCTCTGTGAATGGAACATAATTTGCATTTATCTTTTGCTTGTCACAGCAACAGCTTAATGTCAAGACAGTTCCAGTTTTAGACATGTTGAAGTTGGTCTATTTCCTGCGTATGTCACTCCTGATTTGTAACATCTGTCATCTACTGTGCACATGTACCACAAATACCAGTATTGGTGTATTTCTCATGCAACTCTCTTCCCCTTTCCCCCAGTGCACAGTAGCATTGTTTAATGATAGTTGAATAGAAACTACATATTTTTATCTTCTTTTGAGACTGGGAATTGTATTTAACACTCTAGTTCATAACAGCAGATGAAAAACATCTTAATACTGATGTTTGAAAACACAGATATGGTTAGTGCTTGATTATGGAAGCTAATAAGTAAATGTTAACTTCTGTTATGGAAAAGTAAATCCTCCAGGAGATATGAAGGACTAATGCTTGCTATGCTTGTCTCAGAACTTGACGGAGTAAAAGTTAAATTCCTTTGAGTTGACCAAACACTTGCTTTAACTTACATCTTGGCTAGTAGAGGCAAAAACGGATGTAGCTTTGCTCATCAAAGAGCACAGCTAATTACAGAATTCTGACAAAGCAAAGATGCCATCGTGCAGTGATTCTTAACTTTGGTCCAGAGGTGGCATTTTCTTTGGTGGTGGAAGACACAGAGAAGGTGGAGTTGCTGAATGCCTTCTTTGCTTCGGTCTTCACTGCCAAAGCTGCCCCTCATGAATCCCAGACCCTGGAGACAAGGGAGAGGGTCTGGAGAGAGGAGGACTCCCCCTCTGTTGGGGAGGACTGGGTTAGAGACCACTTGGCCAAACTAGACATCCACAAGTCCATGGGCCCTGATGGGATGCACCCACGAGTGCTGAGAGAACGGGCGGATGTTATTGCTAAGCCACTCTCTATCATTTTTGAGACCTCTTGGAGAACAGGAGAAGTGCCTGAGGACTGGAGGAAGGCAAATATCACTCCAGTCTACAAAAAGGGCAAGAAGGAGGACCCAGGGAACTACAGGCCAATTGGTCTCACCTCTGTCCCAGGGAAAGTAATGGAGTGGCTCGTGCTGGATGTCATCTCCAAACACATTGAAGATCAAGAGGTTGTCGGTATTAGTCAACACGGATTTACCAAGGGTAAATCATGCTTGACCAATTTGATAGCTTTTTATGATGTTATAACTGGTTGGCTAGATGAAGGGAGAACAGCAGATGTCATCTACCTTGACTTCAGCAAGGCTTTTGACACTGTCTCCCATAACATCCTCATTAGAAAATTAAGGAAGTGTGGGCTAGATGAGGGGGCAGTGAGGTGGATTGAGTCCTGGGTGTGTGACAGGACTCAGAGCAAGGTCAAGTTGGAGGCCTGTGACCAGTGGTGTCCCTCAGGGGTCAATACTCGGCCCAGTCCTGTTCAACATATTCATAAATGACCTAGAAGAGGGGACAGAGTGTATCCTCAGCAAGTTCGCTGATGATACCACATTGGGAGGGCTGGCTGACACCCCAGAGGGCTGTGCTGCCATCCAGCATGACCTGAACAGGCTGGAGAGCTGGGCAGAGAAGAACCTAATGAGGTTCAACAAGGACAAATGTAGGGTCCTGCACCTGGGGAGGAAGAACCCCAGGCACCAATACAGGCTAGGGATGGATCTTCTGGGAAGCACTACTGAGGAAAAGGATCTGGGAGTCCTGGTAGATAGCACATTTTCCATGCGCCAGCAATGTGCCCTTGTTGCCAAGAGGGCCAATGGAATCCTGGGCTGCGTAGGAAAGAGTGGCCAGTAGGTCGAGGGAGGTCATTCTCCCCCTCTACTCTGCACTGGTGAGGCCACAACTGGAATACTGCATCCAGTTCTGGGCCCCCCAGTTCAAGAGAGACAGGGAACTACTGGAGAGAGTCCAACATAGGGCAACAAAGATGATTAAGGGATTGGAGCACCTCCCTTACGAGGAAAGACCTTATTTATAAGTATCTAAAGGGTGAGTTGAAGGATGTTGGAGCCGGACTCTTTTCAGTGGTTTCCAGCGACAGGACAAGGGACAATGGGCTCAAGATGGAACATGGAAGGTTCCATTCAAATATGAGAAAAAACTTCTTCACGGTGAGGGTGACGGAGCACTGGAACAGGCTGCCCAGGGAGGGTGTGGAGTCCCCTTCTCTGGAGATCTTCAAGACCCGCCTGGATGCCGTCATGAGTAATGTGCTCTAGGCGATCCTGCTTTAGCAGGGGAGTTGGACCAGATGATCTCTAGAGGTCCCTTCCAACTCTGACAATTCTGTGATTCTGTGAAAATATATAATGTTTTAGTAATAAGGTGCATATTGTATGAGCATTAGTTTTACCTGATTTGTCATTTGTACATTTTTAGGAGGGCCCTGTTTTCCTTCCCTCCCTTAAGAAATAAAGCTCTTTGTATTTTAGAGGCTCACTGCAAGGCCACTGAGCCTTGGTGACTTACCAAATTTTCCTTTTGAAAAAGTGAGAGTATGGTAATATTAAACAGAGCCTTTAGAGAACTGAATTTTTAAATCTTTGCAAAAGGGTTATGCCTGAATAACTGGTTGCAAAAGCTTAATTTGTCTAGAATGAAAGGTAGGTATTTTTACAGATAGTCTAGATTTTCTTTAGGTTGGGTAGAAGCAAAGGCCATACAAGCCTTGTAAAGCACGATTCAAGCACAATAGGTGGTGGCTGGCAGTCAAAGGTTTAATTTTATCCAGGCTAGAAAGTTGCCAGCAGGATTCTGTGGCCTGTCCTTTAGTCCTAGCTCTGCCTTTATATGGTGTGGTTAACTCAAGTGTAAAATACTTCTCCTTAAATTGGAGCTGTAAGTGAGAATATATAAATAAGTTTAAGTTGAACTTCTGGTAATCACTAGATCCTTCTACTACACTTTCTAATTATTCTATATTTTGGTTTTATGTGCTTGCTTATTGGCAAACATTTGCTTATTAGACATCCATAGACTTTTAATAAAGCTTTTTAAAATCTAGTTTGAACAATGCTATGCTGTGACTAGAGGAAGTTACAACCTATATATGGATTCTACTTGTGTGGCCATGTGTTCACACTGACACTAGCATGGTACTCCCTATTTAACCTTTCCCTGCTGTTGTCAATGAAAGCACTACTTCTGTGGTAAAGGCTTGTTACTGTTGCTTCTGGATTGTCATCATCCTCCTTTACTCAGCATTACCTCCTTTCCTTGATGACTAGGCAGAGCAGAATTGGGCATAGGTCAGATGACTTTCAGGAACTTCCTTTCAAGATTTTAGGCTTTGTTTTGAGGTGACAGCATGTTTTCTAGCTGAATGATCCAGGCTGGCATGTGGCTGCCATGCCATGGTGCCTTAAAAAGGATCTGCGGAAGTCATGGTGGAGCACCTAAGACTACTATTTTTGCACTGGTATCTCTGTTCCTCATTCTGTTTGCGTTGGGATTTTTTCCTTAGGATAGTATAAGGATATATATATTTTTTCGGTTTGATAGACAGAGCTTGGTTTGAAGATAGAAGTATTTCTGCTGTGTCTGATGGGCAGGAAGATACTGGGGAAAGAATGGTGCCCCATCCATAATGCCGTTGCAGCCTGCCTCTGCTAACCAGCTTCTGCCACTGGGGTAGGTAGGTCTATGTGCATCCTGCTGTCAACGTCTTCATGACGAGTTCTTTTCCGGGACCCTTATCTCCTCTGTGAAGCATGATGCAAGCTGGCATTTCTGGGATTAGGTGGTACTCCCCTCTCTTTAGCAGGGACACCTAGGCTAGACTTGCATTCATTTGTGACCAGGTCGTGCCCCTTTTGCACAAGGATCTTATTCCTGCTGATTTCTTTCAAACTCAGGAAAAGGAAGCGCTTAGCAGTAGCATTTGAAGCGTTTCTCTTGCTTTTTGAGAGCACAGTTTTCTGTGTTCCCCTACTGAAATTCTAGGCAGCTCCAAGCAGCCTGTGTCGTATGCTGCTGAGTAACTCCCTTGATTTTTCCAAGATCCTGGTCTTTTCACTTAAACATGATCGGACAGCATTTAAAGCATAGTTGGCAGGTTTAGAGGAAGCTCATCACTATTCTTCACCAAAGATATTTTATCTGTCAGTGTAGACTATGCATAAAAATTTGTTTTAGAAGCTTGTGAAAAATTGCCTTTTCCAAGCAGCAGATTTGTGGGGCATCCTTTGGAACAGTGCCTTTTTATGGCCAATTATTGAGTGCTTTCCATCATTTCTTCCAAGAGACGTTTTCACCCCTCACTGCATTGGCTCTCTGCTGTCATTGCTATCAGTTATGTTTCAGCCTTTTCACTTTTTTTCTTTTTGGGTGTGAAATTCAATTGCAAAAAGCCATTCAGTCACTTAATATAAGCAGAACTCTGATAGGAAAATATCAGGAAGTTCCTGTTGCTTTTGGGGAAAGCAGTGTGCTTTATGATGTGGGAGAAATGCAGAAAAGTTTTCTTAAAGAGGTTTCTTATATTTTATGAAGGACCTGTAATGAGAGGAAAAATGCTTTTTAGCTTATGGCGGTAGAACACGTCATGCATGATCAAATTCACATTTCCCATGGTAGGGGTTAGGTTCTGCTAAAAGTCCTGCAAGAATTTTCTTTTCTCGGAAGTTTTCTGGTTTTGCCTCCTGTTCATACGTGGGTGCCACTGAACATTAGGGGAAAAAATTCCAGGACTTTTTGCCTTTTTCTTGCAGTACTGAATATTTCAAACCAGCTTATGAAGCAGTTGTGCTGTTCCAGTCTCACAAGGTCTCTTCCATGATGTGTTGGGGACACAAGGATATCTGCTGGGCTTGGGGCATTAAAGATTTCTGCAAACTTGTGTAGTGTATATATATAACTAATGTACTGCTTTTAAGTTGCCTTTTTGTATTGTTCACATACTTGTGCCTGCTTGAAAGCAAAGCTGTATCATAGAATCATCTAGGTTGGAAAGGACCTTTTAGATCATCTAGTTCAATCATAAACCTAAGACTGCCAAACCCACCACTAATTCAGCTCCCACTGAGGCAGATTTAATTTAAATAACATGAATTAGATCTTGTTCTCTCTCCCATGTAAGACCGGTTTGGGGAAAAAAGTAAGCTTTAGGAGGAGTGTAACACAATGAAAAGGAAAGCAGTCTGCTGGAGGTACGTCTGATGCCAGAAGATCTTACCAGTGTGTTGGACCTGTAAGTCCAACCAGGTACAGGAGAGAGTGGCATCCTCGCTGATTAGAAACTCCTTTGGAGAAACTTATTCTTGGGCAGGCCTTGGCTTTCTAGATCAGTCATAGAGAATTTGGAGTGCAGGATCCCTAGTCTTTAATGCAACTTCCTCCCCATCCCTTTTGCTCTTAACATATGCAATGTTCTGAAAAGAGTTTGCCTTTGGTAGAGAAAAAAAACAGGTGTGATAAATGCGTTATTCTCAGAGTCAGAATAGAATTTCTGAGACCAGAGGGCATTAGACGCTGGGGAACTGAATCTAAAAGGCATTTGTAACCCTATATTCAAAGCTGAAACAATGATATTGGCTTTTTTTTTGTGTATGTTTTGATTTTATTTTTCTTTTCCCAAGCCAAGTAAGTGTGGAAAAATACATTAGTGTTATTGATTTGGCTCTGTAGAAAGTCATCAAGGAAAAAGGTTTGAGTTTGTCAGAAACAATGCTTTGTTCCACCTTGTCAGCCTTTTCTATTTCAGGTTATCTGAGCAGCAACCTGATTCAGTGGTAAGAATCAAGGTCATATTTTATTTAGTACAAGAAAATGGAAAATCTGGCAAGAGCCAAGATGCTTGTTTTGAAATGGTTTTATTTAGCCCTTTCTGCTATAGCTGCTGTCAATGGAAAGAGATAAAGCTGATGACAGAATACAAGGAATTTACTGTTCATTATTCATGACTTGCTAAAGGTTTCAGTCTGTAAGGGATTCTGTATTTCTTTTCATGGGTCTTTCAGGTTTTCAGATATGATTGCCTGGCAAGAAATTGAATGAAGCAATTAAAGAGAAGATGCATATTTTTCTTGACTTATTATCCTTAACAGAAAACTTGAAGAGCATTTAATCTACCAAGTATTCATGGACAAATTCCCTAGCTAAAATTGCAGTGTAGCAAGATTATGTTAATGCTTAAATCTGTCACTATTTGAATAAAGTTCATAGACTTCTGTGGTGTGGTGGCATCGGACCTTACTGGCACCCACAGACCTAACTAATTCTATTGTGAAGCCTTTAGTTTAAAAATAAAAATCTAACTTACATACTTAGAGCAGTTGTAGACCTAATTAGGATATGGAATGAATGAGTGAACGTTTACCTTCAATGCAGCAAAAAACTGTCAAAGGGGAACAACTATTGTTAGAGTTGTATTGTATTGTTGTTCTTACAGTAAATTTGGGGGTTCTTGGTGTAAACAGGAAATCAATAAGCATTGCAAGAACTTGCATTCCTTAAGAGCTCCTAGATATCAAGTGCAATGAATCACAGTGTCTGCCATGCTTCATCATACTTTCAAATCTTCGTGGTGGTCTCAGCATTTCCATGCCTGCTCTGGCTGGGCTGGGCTGCCTGTCCTCCTCCTGCTGAGGAAGGTCAGTGTGTCCTCTCCTTCAGGGCTGCTGCAGGTGCATTTCGGCAGCATGAGGGTGAAGAGAGGGATGGCGTTACAGGAGTGTGTAGTGTGACAATTCTGACTTAATCACATGCTGTGAGGAAGGTCAGAAAGAAGCAAGTCAGGCTTTGCTTTTACATTCCCATTGGGATGGATGGAAGAAATCGCAGTTCTGATTCAAGATGTCAGTCTTCCAACTGAACAGGCTTCTGGAATCAGAACTGATGCAGTTCTAGTTTTACAGCACCAGTGCTAAAAATTTATGTCTGTACCTACTATACTATATTCTGTACTTACAACTGGACTTTATGTATTGTTTGATATTAAGTTGCTTTTCCCGCAGTCTTCCCTGGAACCTGCATCTCAAATTGTGTTCCTTTTCAGGAACACAAGTGGCTACAGGCTACCTTCTGCTTTTATACACTCGCAACTTAATTTCAGTATACTTCCACCACTAAATCAGAAGAAGAATTCAGTGCTTTTAAATAATCTCTTGCAAATATTTTATAGGCACAATTATTCCTATTAAAAAAACATGGTTATTTTCCTGTAGAGAAACATTTTCGGTTTATAATAGAATGCTGTCCAAAGTAGTGAGGTCATAAAAGGAAGCTGTTAGACAACAGACTGGCCCCCTTCTTGTGCATATAATTCCCTTCTAAGTTTTGTCTAATGTGTTTTAGTTAGTTACGAGCTTTGTTTTGTGTTGGAAGGGCTGCAGAGGAAAGACCTTCAGGATGTATATGTTAAAGTATAAAGATGTCAAGTTAATTTTCTGACAACTACTTATCACTGATTTCCATACAAGAAAATGGCTATCTGGCAAAATGGCTGGAGTTGGAGAGGACTTTTAAACTATACTTTCTCTTCCCAGATGCTAGCAAAGATTAGAGATGGGATGCTGAAAGGGCAAACGGAAGCAAAAAAATATGAGGGGGGGAGGGAATAAAGGTGAGGAGTATTCGAGAAGCTGAAACAAAATAATTGTTTGAAGAGTTTGAAAGGCTAGGAAGAAGGTTTATCGCTGACAACAAATGCAGGGGGAGGGAGAGGAAAGCATCATGAACCCTACAGAAACTATGATAGTGATTCTTGAATCTCAACATTATTCTATTTAGTAGTGCCAGAGCATTTCTGAGCTTCTTACTATCTCAGTTTCTGCCTGTTAGTGGTTATGCATAAGAAGCCTTTTACTCTTTCATCTTAACGACGTTACTCAAGAGAACAAAACTTCATCAAAATAATGCAGCAAAACTTCAGTTAGTGCATAATGTCTAATTGGATTGTATCTGGATAGTTAAATTATAGGTATGCTGTTGCCATACACTTTATAAAAGTTTAACTATGATTGCAATGGCTTGGATAAAATATTTAAAATATATCAAACCAGATTATATTTGTAGTAAGATCCTTATTTTGTTAAGAGTCTAGTTTTATTATTTAAACTTCAATATCTTCAGTATGGGAAATGGCAAAGTATTTCACAGTAAAAAATAAATTATTGGGTCAACACATCTGATAGTTTCCTAGTTTAGATCCCTATTTTACTTTCTCTTGCAAGTTGTAAAGTGTTCAAGGGTCTGGCCTAATCATTAGATTAGATCCTGTAGAATGGCCAGGACTCTTCAGGGCACACAGCCTGTCAATCTTGTAGTTTCTCCTTATAGAATCAATGCATTTGAATCTTACATACTCAGCTAATTCTTCAGTGCAGAAATTTCCTCCTCTAGTGGTATAACAGTGCTCTTGAAGTACTTTGTAAACTTCATTCAGATTAATCACGTTTGGGTAACATAAACTAAGTACTTCCTCCTTTCAAAAAGAAGGAATGAATTTAATTATTTATGGTTTGTTTTGTGATGTATTATATCATTTGTGTTGTTTTGTCATTTAAGTGGATTAGTTTCCCAAGTAACGGAGTACTGTATTGATCTTATATTTTTAATTTTAAAAACTTACCAAAATATCTGCTGTAGAAGGAGATGATAATACGTTTAAAAAATATGGATTTTTCCTATGTGGAATTGTTCAGAGGTTGAACTACAGTTTTGATGCTTTTTAATTCATAATTATCTAAAAGTTAGATTTATAATTCAGAATGTATTAAAAGCCATTTCTTAGCCGTCTTTAATATTATGTTAATAGCAGAACAAGACTGTGGTACAAAACACGTTTTTGGTGATTAAGAATGAAGCAACAATCATCATCTCCTCTAGGTGCACATTTTCTAAAACTGCATGCTTTCACATGTGAAGGTTTATTGTAAGCACATAAAAGTAGCAAAAAAATATAATTTTTTTTTCCCTTCCTGTAATTGCAGAAGCTGCTGGGTTTGTTTTGCTACAGATGAGGACGACCGGACAGCAGAGTGGGTGAGACCCTGCAGGTGCAGGGGCTCCACCAAGTGGGTTCATCAGACCTGTCTGCAGCGCTGGGTGGATGAAAAGCAGAGAGGAAACAGCACTGCCCGAGTGGCCTGTCCTCAGTGCAATGCGGAATATTTAATAGTATTTCCAAAGCTAGGTAAGATACGCATCACTGAAATTTTAAACGTAATATAATGGGTTGATTCTTTATATTGTTCCTGCTTTCTTTTTTTTTTTTTTTTTCCCTTCAGAATCAGTTCTATTGAAAGCTTGCCTATTTCCTTTTCCAGACAGAAAGAAATAACTGTATTCTGCTCATCTCCCATTTGGTGGTTTAGTTAAATACCTTCTGAAAGTTTTGGATGTGTTCCACTTAGTATATTGGTATGTCTTAGAATTAATTAATAGGTCGATAATTAATCAACTGTTAATTACATAATATATATAATATTATATAATAAGATTTATTTTATATAGTATGATATATAATATTATTATACTATAATTATAATGAATTTGGGTCCATCAGACATCAGTTGTGAGCTTGCAGTGCCTTAAACAAGTGAGACAGTCTCCTTTTTGTAGCTCTTTCTAATAACCCAAACCCATTATATCTCAACGCGACTCTGTCAGCCACGGTCACGCCAGGCAGAGGGAGGACAGGAGTGTGTTTTCAGGCAGTCTTGCCAGTAGCCCTGGGTCTGCTGCCTGCCACAGGTATCTTTTGAAGATATTAGTAGTCATACCACTCAAGAAACTAAAATTACTTGAGTAGGGAAGAATTAAGAACTAAAGTTTCCCTGAGGCATCATAGTTTAGAAACTTACTTATGTTAAGATTTCTCTGATGTAGTGCTGGAAACTTTTTTTTTTTAGAAACAAATTTCTGTGAAAGGGCACTCCCTAATACAACTTCTTTTATTTACAATTATAATTTTGAAGTAATAGCAACTTGAGGAGAATACTTTTGTAAGTAACAGCGGGTGTCTTTTTAGGTATTTACCAATTCAAAGCATTCCCCCCTAGTGACTTATCTTATTAAAATTATGATTCCATTTCAAATTTGATAGTTCATATAAGTTTTAGAGATTGGTAGTAACTATGTTCTTACTAGCTGTTTTCCTCTCTTCTGAGAACTTCTTTTATTAAATAGGAAGATACTATTGCCACTTTGAAAGTAACAAAGTTCCTTTTAGATAATTACTTCAGTTTAATATATAGAAAAGAGTTTGGCAGAAAAAGCTCTGTTAAAGCATAACAGTTTTTACGAAATGAAAAATATTGTTGTATTTTGTATGTCAGTGACTCTTAATTTCCCGCGTCTTCCTTAATACCATTTTTTTAAAAAGCTGCATTTGTTCTCCTTTCTCACTACTTCTAATTAAAAAAATATTACTGAAGTAATGTTTTTCTAATCTTTTCTCAAGATTCTATACCTAATTCTGTACCTTGCTTCTCTAAATGATTAGTATCAGTAGGTGTGACTTGTTAGTACTTTCAGTGTTAGATTTCTGCTGTTGCCATATCATGGTGCCGAGATGTGAGGTGAACTTCAGTGCTTTCTGTTGCCCTTTAGGACTCTCTACATATGACGGGGGTTTTGAGTGTCTTCATCTTCTTCAAACAAATTTAAGTTTTCAAAATGGTACAACTGAACTTTTTCAGTGCCTGTGGGAAACAGTCAAGATGTGTAAATTACTGTGCATTTTAGTACTTGCAGTTATGACCTTGCTACTTTCAGCACATTGATAGACATCTCAGCATATTATGAAGTCCATCTGGAAAGTTAAACATAACTGTTAATACAGTTGAACTGCTTGTTCCAGTTCTTCGTATTTTGAGTGTTCTTTCTTCAGAAACCCTTTAGTTTTGGTACTTAATCAATATCAGGATGCTCAACTAGAGAATAAATTAACTCCATAATTGCACTTTGTCAACTATTTGTGGACTAATTAACATCAGTTGGTGTATCTGAAGCAGGGCGTTGGTGAGGTGTTTCCTATCTTACACATAGGAAGATGCTTCCTGCCCTTAAACTAAAGCTTATTACTGAAACAAAGAGTGTGTGCTGTACTAGAAGATGCATGCAAAGGCACCCAATTTGAAGTACATTAGTAGTAGGTTAAGAACTTGAGGCTCCAGCAGGGCTAGAGTAGACAGTACATTAAGTAATATGCTGCCCAAGTTGCTTAGGGCTGCCCACTATGATATGTATGTAACCTGGCCATGACTGCTGTCAAGACTGCAGATAAGCTAAATGTGTTTAAATTGCAGCTATCCAGTATGGTATTTGCACACATACTTGTGTATACAAAAAAAAAAAAGCTATAATTCTTCTACAAGGTCTCTGGATGCTACCACTGTACAAACAGTATGGAAAATCCTACCCAGTTATTTTTAAAAAAAAAAAGGGGGGGGGGAAGTACCACAAACCAAATGTATTTGGGATTGCTTTACAAGAATACCAGTGCTAATAAAACAAATGAATAAGATAAATTACATGTTTTCTTTGGCTGACTTGAGCCGAGTAGAACTTAGAACTAGTTGTTTTGAAAGCATTCACACTAGAGCTGTTTTCTTGAAAGAAAAGAACCAAGTCATGAAACAGCAGTCAGTTTTGTCCGTGTGGCTGATGGAAATAAATTTTCTGCGAACTTTTTTTGATGTGAATTTCAAATCTTGATTGTACTTTTAAATGCACAGCTTTCTATTAATTTGGTATAAACATTGTTCTGAGACAATCTTTCTGGGAACAGGGTGCTGAGTTAACACCACCCTAAAAATATAAGAATATAAAGTTGCTATGTATGAGGAGTATTGAAGCTAAGAATTGAACTGCAAGTGATTTTTCTATATTTGGAGAAAGCCAAATACAATACCTTTAGAGAAGTAAAAAAGGAAAAAAATCCGTGGTACCTAATCTTCTCAATTCTGTGCAAGGTCAAACTGAGTTTCAGTTAATTGGAGGTTAGAAGGAAGATGGCACACAGCTCAGGTTCAGTACACAGAACAGAGTGCGCTAAGTGCTAGGGTACAGAGCGAGCTATGGTGCAGTTCATCTAGTGGGAGTCCTGGACATCTGCTATATCAGGACTTCAGTAAGTCTTTTAACACCATTGCTCAAGAGTTCACTCCTTCCCTACCCTA
>NW_015090784.1:1004310-1085298 GCF_001431845.1 Calidris pugnax | reverse complement strand
ATTTTAAAGATACCAAAGATTAGGAAGTAGTGAAAGAATTATAGGCCAGAGTGGGTAAACTGTGATGACAGACATTAGGTTAGTTACTTGAAGAATGCCTATAGGCTCGTTTTGAGAATAACTTTAATATTTTCACCAATTTTGGTAGGAAAAAGTAGGAGGGAGCCAACAAGAACTATTCATGTGTGTGAGCTGCAGGAGGGCAGTCTGTATCTAGAATATGTTGACAAATATTAATGTAATGTGGAATCGGACCATGGTGATGACGTTTTTCTCTTCCATACATACATTTCAGACTTCAGGTTCGGGCGCTTGCTTTCTGGTGCTTTTGCAGTCTCAAAGAAAGATGCAGTGTGCAGAGTATTGTCTTGCTCTGTGTAAGTCTGGAAAGTGCCGTTGTCCATAGAGCAATGAAACTCTATCCATGCATTTCACTGAATTTCACTGAATTTTTAGAGTTGGAAGGGAGAGATAGAGATCATCTAGTCCAACTCCCCTGCTAAAGCAGGACCACCCAGAGCTTGTCAGAGCACATCACTCAGGAGCATCCAGGCGGGTCTTGAAAATCTCCAAAGAAGGGGACTCCACACCCTCCCTGGGCAGCCTCTTCCAGGGCTCCGTCACCCTCACCGTGAAAAAGTTCTTCCTCATATTCAAGTGGAGCCCTTTATGTTCCAACTTGTGCCCATTGCCCCTTGTCCTCTCACTGGCAACTACTGAAAAGAGTCTGGTTCCCTCCTCCCTCAGCCCGCCCTTGAGATACTTGTAGGCATTGTTGTCAATGGCACTAAATAACCTGAATAGGTTGGGTTTTTTCCCTCCAATATTTGAGAGGTGATCCTCTAAAAATATGCAGCATCTTACAGTGGAAGGAATCTTTCATATTGACTGTGCTCCTTTTTACTTCAGAGCAGGATAGTTCAGTGACAGAATTCTGAGGTGAAGCTGTCAAAGATACACACGTGAAGTACATTACAACTAATTTGCGTTTCTTCCTTTTGAAAACTAAAATATCTTAACAAAAAAGCCACTAAGCCTAAAATGGCTTCTACAACAGAAAAATTCTGATTCAACACAAAGGAAGCTAGTCAGCTTCAGTGGGTAAATTAGTCAGTGCTCTAACCAGTATATTAATCTCTCAGAAAGATGTGGTGGTGAATGAAATGGTAGGTAGAAATAAGTGACAAGTTTAGCTTAGTAGCTTTTTAATTATATATTCTTGTTTAAACAGCACATGTGGGATGTCAGACTTGTATTTTGCCAAGTTCATACTTTCTTGTCTGTGATAGATACTGAGAGCTTTCTTCAGTATGCTTATATATGTATATATCTTGAAACCTTACTTTTCCTTTATCATAGGTCCAGTTGTTTACGTTTTGGATCTTGCAGATCGCCTGATTTCAAAGGCATGTCCCTTTGCTGCAGCTGGAATAATGGTGGGCTCTATCTACTGGACAGCTGTCACGTATGGAGCTGTGACTGTGATGCAGGTACACATGTTGCCTCTTCGCACCAGCTCTCAAAGCAGCGCTTTGAAAGAAAGTCTAATTAATTAAGATTCCTTTTTCCTGGGCTTAGAACATGCTTTAGCTGCTGGCTAAAGCAAGGAAAAATAAATGCTCTTTTCTGTAGTTGTTCTGCTTTTGAAATGAGCATCTGTCTAAACATTAGTTTAAACAGTTGGTCAAATCTCGGGTATGAAGAATTAGCCATTTTCCTCTGATTTAATGCTTTTTGATCATATGGATGACATGCTGAGTAAGAGAATAATTTATTTTTGCTTATAATGGAGGAGATTAAACTAGGATTGGGGGAAAACTGTTCCACCCCTTCTGTGACCCCAGATTTGCTAGGTTTAATACAACTTGTTTCCTGATGCGTTTCAGACTCCTTTCCTTCAGTTGAAGGGCCAGAGAGAAGCACAAAAGGTATTTTTAAAGGTTAAACTTCAGATGAAGAAAAATAAATACGGAATTGACATTGTGACACTAATGGTAGCTAAGTCGGTAACAAATCATACGGGGTTACTGAAAGTGGAGAGAAATGGTAATCTGAAGTAAAGAGACAAGACACTGGGGCTCGTTTTTGATGGACAAGGACTATAAGGAGAAACAGGATAGCGTCAGACATCATTATTTGGGTGGAAGATAGTGAAGAAGCTGGAGGACAAATGCTAAATATTTTTTGAAGGAATAATCTTTTGGTAGCAACAGTATTGGTTATGGCTATTTTTAGACCCCCGTGGTATGTAACATAACTTCCTGTTATGGAAGAATAAAATGGAATGGGTTTCAAAGCAAGGCTAAAAAGCACAGTTTGAAGGTGCTGTAGTACATTACCCAAACTTCTTCTGTCCTGCTTCTGTTCCAGAAGTACTGGGGTTTGGTTGGGGTTTTGGGGTTGTTTTTTTTTTTTTTAAATTTCGCTATTGTTGCGTGTTCTTACCACCTAATTCTAACTGTTGCACTATCGAAGACCTGACAGCTTTTTGCATATTTGGGGGAAAATAACAAGTCGATGAAAACACATCAGGAAATCCAGTGCCTGACAAATGTAATGATAATTATTTTAGTGTGTTTAGTTTTCTTGGATTCTTATGGGAAAAGTCATGAAAGAGCCTGATCTGTCTGGAAGCACTTCAAGAAGTTTCTAGCATTTAGTAATTCTTAAACTGAGAAAACTCTGGAGGATATACTACTTCAATTTCTTTTTTTTTGTCCTCAGCCCTGCTAGAGACTTAGAGTTACTTATTTAAAATAAAAAGTATGTACTTTTTTTTAGGAAAACATAAGGCACTCCTCTGTTGCAGTTTTATTATGTATGTTTTATAAGCTGCAAAGTTTGATGGTATTTTTTTATGTGCCAGTAGAAAGCACATACCAACGTACCTCTTCCTGTATTGTCTAGAGAAGCAGTACTTTTTAATACTGTGATCTCTGTTCCATAAGGTGTTCCTAAATAACAGAGATACTTGCTGTCAATTTATCTTTTAGAGAGTAGTACCTAAGAAATTTCTGAATGTAACATTAATTATTCTAAAACTGTAAATCCTTCTGTGCATTTTGGAAAGCATGCTATTGTGATGTTTCAGATGTTTAGGTTTTTACTTACACAGAAGCACATGAAACTTCTCTAGAGATGGTAACAAATTGTGTTATACCTCTCTTCAAGATTAGTGACTTGCAAACTAGGGCTGGCAGTTCATCTGCATTACAACCAAGAAACCACGATGCAAAGGGAAGACAGGGTATGTTAGGTAAAACAGTATTGTTCTCTTTTTCTTCCTGTTCTCCTTTTCTTCCTTGAACTTAAAATGTGTGGGCAGCCCCAAGCAAACTAGAATTTTTGTAAGTTGTATTCTTTGCACAGTTGTGGTCTTTATGTTTGTCAACTATATACATGTTCACCAGGTTGTGGGTCACAAAGAAGGTCTTGACGTCATGGAGAGAGCTGACCCTTTATTTCTTTTGATTGGACTTCCCACTATCCCGGTCATGCTAATACTGGGCAAGATGATTCGTTGGGAGGACTATGTGCTCAGGCTGTGGCGCAAATACTCTAATAAGCTACAAATTTTGAACAGCATATTTCCAGGTAAAGTGATTAAATTTAAAAGGAAATACAAACGTTGAATTTGTGCCTTTAGGGGATGGGAATAGGTGCGTAGTTTTTGCCATTCTTAAGTAAAGGGTGACCCCTTCCTCTGTTTTATGTTCAGTCTATTTAAATTATGTTTGTATAGTACCTGGTGGGAAAGATGGGGCAAGAGGAAGAGAAGCACAGTTTCAATTAAGGCCTTAGTAACAAAACAAGCTACTAAAAATCACGTGTCTTATTTGAAAGTAAGAATGAGTACAGAAACTGGACTGTAAGTTTGTAGTGGAGTGGGGGTGGGCACTGTATTCCGTTTGAGGTGGTGGCTCTGTAAATCTGTTCTTTCCTTCAGGCATTGGATGTCCTGTTCCTCGTATTCCAGCAGAGGCCAACCCTCTGGCAGATCATGTCTCTGCCACACGTATTCTCTGTGGAGCTCTAGTTTTCCCTACTATTGCCACCATAGTGGGCAAGCTGATGTTCAGCAGTGTTAACTCAAATTTACAAAGGACAATCTTGGTAAGATTTAGTATTGTTTGTTTCATAAGCAATTATAATATGGGAATATGAAGCGTGTTGTGAGGGGAGGGAGGAAAAGTAAAAAGGAACATAAATTGATACAGAGTTTAAGAGTGGCATTTGATTAAGGGGAGAGCTTTTTTTAAGGTTTCCTATCTTGGCAGAGAACAGTCATCACCTGTGAGAAAGTTTGTCCTTATGACTGAAACTAATCTCAATTCCAGACTAGGCTGTAACTTGTATCTGGTACTGTACTAGGCAGATCTTAGCAGTAATTAATGGTGATAATGAAGATGAGGAATCAGCATCTTCTAAGAACGATCTCTGCAAGGGAGGACTGGGGTTTACATTATCAACACTTTCATATTAGCTTCTGTTTAATAATTCTTTGAGAGAATCCCTGTTACTTACTTTAATAAGGAGAGAAAAATAACTCTCCCTAGAAGATGAAGTGAGGAGGAAGGACAAGGACAGGAGAAAATCTCTCTTCCTTTGTCAGTAACCTGACAGCAGCACACTGAGTTTGATGCCGTCTGACTGTCACTTCAGCCCGTTTCCAATTCCATATGGAAGAAACAGTGAAATTACAACTGTTTGTGCAGACAAAAGGCTTTCTTAACGTCTCTTCTTATTTGGAAGACTTGAGATAAATATACTGTAAAATTTTCTGGGGGAAAAGTTTGTTTTACAAAAAGAGATTTTTGTATCACTCCACGCTTTGGCAAGTGCCCTTTTTCACAGTCTGATTATAGAATGGTCATTAATATTATTCCTTGTGCCTGTACAGTATAATATTAAGAGAAGGGAGGATAGACGATACGTATCTGTATTTTACTTTGTTCTTTAAATGGAATGTATTTTGATTTTTTAAATTTATTTTTTTTAGAAGTCAGACTTCCAAGCAAATAAAAGCTTTCAAAAGGTCTTATAGATCCAGTATGTAATCTCTTTAAGTAACATTAACCTCTGTAATAGTGTGACAGAAACTGTGAACTACTCACTGGGAATTGTCCTAATCAGTTAAATTTCAAAAGAAAATGCTGTATGATGGAAAATAAGTCGTCTTTGACCAGGAATTTTTGAAAAGAAAATTTGCAATGATCTAACACTGCAGATTTTCAAAATATCTTTTTATTTCAGGGTGGAATTGCTTTTGTCGCTATAAAAGGAGCTTTTAAGGTTTACTTCAAACAGCAGCAATATTTGCGCCAAGCTCACCGCAAAATTTTAAATTATCCTGAGCAAGAAGGAGCATAAGGCTGTGATCTCCAGATGCCATACAATCTCACCAAACAGGTTTCCATGTTGTATTGGTTCCATCATTATTGAACACTAGTGGAGAATTGTTGATAAGTTGCTGCTCCTGGTTTTTTTTCCTTAAATACAATAAAGCACTGTCTTGTGGCAGGGTAAATCCTTTCAGCGACCACTGAACCTAAGAATGTGACTTGACTTTCATTATTTTGGGGTATTTCTGTTGGGCAACAGGCTTCTGAATTATTTCCTTTGAGCCAATATGCTGAATGGAAAAAAAAAAAAGGCATCGACTACAGAACAAGAACATTTTAAATTGATGTAGGCTATATCCAAATGCCTTTTCTATATGTGTTTTCATACCCCTGCTATCATCCAGTTCAGCATTTCATACAATGAAGGGATTTTTTTTTTAGAAATGTGAGTCATTACCAAGAAGAAGTAGTCGTGGGACATCAGTCAATAAGGATTTCCTTAGTTTTCATTGGTATCAAACAGGGAGTGTAAACAGATGACTGGTCAGAGAAAGCAGAAAGTAGATCACTACAGGACTTCTGTGTCAGCTTTAGCTGCCTTTGTACTAGATCTTGGAATTAGCATGGCTTCCAGGCAACTATTGTATTACTGGTAATTTTTACTGTCCTGGTGTATCTCCTGCAGTGCCTGGTGTTATTTTCTCATGGCTCTCTTACTGTTTTGTGGCTGGTGCTGGATAGCATTTTTTCCCTTCATGTAAAATACTTACATGGGGGGGAAGTAAATTTCAGTTGCTTATGGTTAAGTATTAGAGCACTTGTTTAGTTTTCATGTTCCTTTTGATTATGTAAATATCCATACAAGTAGAAAAAGCAGTAGCAGTGTGAGAAAACAGCACTGGACACTAAAGCCACCTTTGAACTGACCAATTGGGGCACCCTTCTCGAGGCCCAGGCAGGTAGCTCTGTGCCAGGTCCGGGCTCCCCGCTGCCCACACGGCTGCGGTGAGGAGCTGGCTGGAGGGGGGACACCAAGCTTGGGGGACCCCACTGGAGCCAGACACTCCCACCGCAACTCGGCTCAGTCCTGTAACGAATCTTAAATGTGTGATAGTTTATTTATACAGTAAGCTTTACTGTTACAGTATGTGCAAAGTAGCCAGCTGAGGGAGACATTAGCACTTCAGATATCTGATGCATTTGTAAACTTAATTTCAACCGAAATTAACTGTTTTATGAAGTTGAATTTTGACAAACATAATATGGCCATTTAATATTCATACCAGACCTAATCTAGATTTAGTACTTGAAGGGTTTTTTTTTTTAAAACAAAAATTTATTTGTTTTTTCTCAAAGTTGGGGTTTTTTCTTTATTCATATGAGTATGTCAAATGCATGGAAAAAGGTTTAAAAAAAAAAAAAAATCTTTTAGTGAAAGTGTTCCTAAGTGAATATTTCTTTTTACCAGAAATTAAGTAAATGCAGAAGGGACTTCATATTTGACTGCAATAGTATGTTAGAGAAATTCAAAATATGGTACCTTTTCTATAGTATGTTTATCTTAATTACTGAGATGTAATATTTTAGAACTGTACAAAAGTGTATATAATGGCCAACTAGTATTCAAAAACTATACAGGTATTGAAAATTATACATTCAATCAATATCAAATACTTCTGAGGTTCTTGCTGTAACTGAAGAATTATTATAATCTTGTAAGTCTGCTGATTATATTTGTGTTAGTTGGCTCACTTTTATATAAAACTCTAAATACAGCAGCAACCTCTGACAGTTGCTTTCTGTAAGATAGTCTGGAAATGATATAATATGTATTTCTTACAGAATTCCTCATTTCGAGAAAACAGCTTTTCAGTGGTCTTCTCTGTATATATTTCCAACTGATTTATTACTGTTTTTTAAAGTTTCATGAAGAATTGAATGATGAAAATTAGTGGGTTTGAAACTTGTTCTATGGGAAAGCTCATTGTCTCTTCTGGAAGTTAAAGCTATTGTAAAAATACAATTATAAAAACACTGTATGGATTATAAAATTATTTCACCTGAGTGGCAGAAGGTCATGACTGTGTTGTAAATCTTGTTTTTAAGTATTGAAAATTATAGTTACATTGAATTAGGTTGAATAAATATTTTTTACACTCCCTAGTCTACTTTGTCAGTTGAACAAAAGCCTGTAGCAAAACTTCTGAATTAAAAATGTTTTGTTTCAATGCATATTTAAGGATTTATATAATCAATTTTAAGTTGACAGCCTAAAGAAATACCTTGGGGTGAAGAAAGAATTACTATAAGACTTTAAATTTACATTTGCTTTTTTCCTTTCCTCTCTAGTCATCAATAAATGATGTAGAGGAATGCATATCTCAAACACTTAAAGCAAAAGAATTGTTGCAACACAAACAACTCCTGGGAATACAGAACTGGGGCTGGGGTTCTGGGTTGTGCTGGCATGCAGCAGTTATTTGGGGAATACACCGATCCCTCTTCATTGAGAAAGGTAATACTGGCTGTAGGAAGTATTTTTTTCACTAATGGCTAACTTTTGTCCCATTACTTTCAGAACAAGGAATATGAAATTTTATCTAGTGTATCTTAGTGTACTTTCTTATCTGTAACTTGCTTTCTCTTAGCCTTCCATTACATCAAGGCACAAGTCATATAAGCCATGACTATGTAAATATACAGGAGATGCTTCTCCTCTCTCCCCTCCTATCCTAAACTCTTAGATTTAAATGGAGCGCTACTATATTTTTCACTATTTTTTTGTTTGAATGGTGGTTCTTTTCCCTGCAAAAGCTTTTCTTTGTAACACTTTGCTTGAGTTGCCTGGTTTGAAGTATATTGATTCCTTCCTCATCTGGAGTTGTGTCTCAAAGGTTAGCTGTCTCCTTGGTTATCAGAGGAGGATCCAGCCATGTAGCTGTTTCATGCCTCTCAGCATTTAGAGTAGTTCTGTGCTTGTAAGAAAAGATATGCTTAGCTATTGTGACTTCAGTCAGAATTATCTATTTTAATTGATGACGCTATTTTTACTAGAATTTCAGCTGCATAATGTTTGTCATGGCAGCTGTGAGAATTCCCCTTTTTTAAATACACACTGTGGAACTTGGCCAAGTTTATGGAGGAGGTGTTCAAGGGTTGTTTGGAGCAGCTTTTTACTAGGTGCTTTTTAGAAAAGTTTTTAGTCACAGACAAGTATGTGTCTCTGCATTGTAGTTTTTACTGATGGAGAGAGCTGAGAGAAGTACAATTACAAAGGTCATGGATCCATTTACTGTTGCACCAGTAATCTTGCTTTTGGAACCCTGTATTTAATGTTCTCTATCTGTGCCACTTCCTATTCTGGTTTTCTTTTTTGAAGAACTAAGATCAAATTTGTTTAATGCATCACTGAGTACAGTCATGTTATCTGTTCTCATAAGAAATGCTGTGCTAACAATTCCTGTTTCCAGTTTTAAAGTACAAAGGCCAGTTTCAGTACCAAGTCTAGTTTTGAATTCTTTTCTCATAGGTAGCTGCTGCTGAAACTTGTGTTGATGAGGTTTTGGTTGTTGGTTTTGTTTTGTATTTGTTTTTTTGCTGTTTGTTTTAGGAGGTCTTTTGCTTTTGGGGTTTTTTTAGATTTGCTGGGGTGGGGCTTGATAGAGGAAAGCATGAGATAGGATCCTAGGTAAAAGCTAGGAAATTCTGAAAAATAGTCTTAGCAGCTGTCCTCTCACTAACAGGCCCCTTTCTTTGCACCCTTGCAAAGTCACTTCTCTGTTCTACGTAGTGTGAAACAGAACTTACTATCCAAACCCAAACAGTAGTTGGGTATTCATTAGTTCTTCTGCAGTTTGAGAATAAATTTTGAAGGGTGATTTAAAATGGAACTGATTCTGTTTTGGCATGTGTTATCGCTTTAATTTTCCTCTTATTTTGTCTCAAAAGATCGGGACATGTGGCTACTTGATTGGGATGGCACCTGTCAGATTGAAAGAAACCTCCAAGAGGCTGACAGTTAACTACTGCATTAGCCTTGGAGAGGAACCATGTATGGAAACTAGCCTTTGTCCTGAATTTTCAAGTTTTAATTCCAGTATATTTGTGTGTGTATGGAGAAATTAAAAAAAACCAAACTGTACCAAAAGTTTTCTTAGCTATAGATAAGTACATGTAAATAGCAATATATTGGAAAAACTCTGTTTAGAGTTTTTACATAATCCTTATTCTCACAGATGCTCAGTACCTGAACTACCATCTTCTAACCCTGCTGACTAACAGGCACATCTTATCCGGCTACTCTCTTACACTTGCTGTAATTTGGGGGAAAGATTCTGACTTTAATCTGTTTCAGTAAATTCCAGCATAACCAGAGGAAATCAGAAGCCAGTGTTCATTAATGAGCTGGTTCAATTCTTGTAGGCACTGAGACCTACAAGACCTCTTTCTTCTTTGCTGTTTAGCAGGTTGCTCTATTGGAATGAGCTGTAAAATTAGAAGTATTTGTGTCAAAGTCTGCCCAGTGTTTCTGTCCATGCTAGGCTTTATTGGTTCATTTCAAGGCCTTATTCAAGACCTTGGGTGATACAGCTCACTCTCCAGAAAGGCAGCAGTGAGAAGACACGTGCAAAGTGGATGTTACTGCGAGTGAAAAAAGAAATCTGTTCTGTAAACAGGAATGAATGATCTGCATTAGAAGAAGGACCTGAAGAAGGTTTGAAGAGCTGTAGCCGCTTTGTCCATTCTTGCCAGTTAGTTATTGACATGCTCTGGATATTTAATTGCTTTTGCACCTCTGAATATTGTGAGCATAAAGCAGTTATTTTTGGTTGTAGTGGTAGTAGTTCAGTAGAAAAATTCCATTCCAGAACCACTAAGAGCAAATCGCAGACATGACTTGGAACTGCCTCAACTAAGCAGCTTAGAAGTGCATGTCAAACACATCTTGCAGGCACCTCATCTAATCCTCGGTGACTAAGCCATGCAAAAGCAGTGGCCTCCATAGAAGCTACTAGGCTTGTTTAAAAAAAAAAAATAAATTATGCAACTTATTTCTAGCTTCAGACCACTGTGATACACCATGTGCAGCTCGATGTGTTGGGTGGTTTTGTATTTTTCAATTGCTCCTCCATGCTTACTACAACTCAGCTAAAGGCGGCTGATAAAGGAACACTGTATGTCTGAAGTCTATGTTGTGAGTAATTGTCATTTCTCTACCATGAATCATGACAAGCTGCTAATCCTCTACTCACTACTTCTGGGAAAGCCTCCCCCTACCACTTTTCCAGGTGCTTCTTATGCACAGAAGATATAATACATAAGATCATACAGAATCAAAAGTGGTTTTATTTTGATGAAAACCAAGAGTGGTTTTTGTTTTTTCTGCAGCAAGATGATAGCTGGTTCAGAAGTGTTTGACTAAGCTGACAGCAGAAACTCTCCACCACTTTACTTCCCTTGCATAGTGCTAGGTTAAAGACCCTGTGGGTAATTCTGAATTTGTTACTAGTGACTGTTTGCAATATTACTCTTCCATGAGCTGCTTGCATTACTCTGCTTCAAGCAGCAGACCACAGTGCAGGAGGAAAGTCCTGCTTCTCCAGTATATTTGCACTTCAGCTTCAGGGATTTATTTTTTTTTTAATCTTAAAACAGATGTTGGTTAAACGTGCATAATGTTATAGTAACTCCCTCTGGATGAGAAGCGTTGCAGAAGCTTTATAGAACACAACTTATATGATGAAAGCCTTTTGGAGAGGGGGGGATTGAAGGTATAAAAACTTACTTGTAGAGATAGAAAAAAAAATGCCATTTTGACATTCTAAAACTGAGACTTGGACTAAATTCCTTCAGTACCAAGCTATGAATGGCTACAGGATTTTTTATAACCAACACAATAGCAATTCTTTTGACTGCTGAGAAGGGCATAAAAAATTGTTGTTAACCTACAAGCATAATTCGCTCAGCTTCATTAAATAAAGCTTTTAGTTTTTTTCTTAAATTCTTTGGTACCTTGTAAATGCAAAGCAATGTTTTTTTGTTCTGTCAGTGTTTTTTTTTATGAAAAAGCAGCAGTATCTTTTAACTGCAGGGTTCTCCTCCCCAGAGAGTTGTTAAATTTCAAGGTACTATAAAAATGAAAGTGCTTTCCACTTAGCATAAATTAAATACCATGCAATGCAACTGACCTTCCCACGTTACCAACCCCTGCCTCCTGTCCCAGACACAGAATTGTGCCATGTGTTGAAGCTACATACCACCTTACTTGTAACTAGGCTTCTTTTCCCATCTTGTTTCAAAGATGAATAAAGTATTCTAAAAAGCAGTGCATAAGATTTGAATTCATCCCTTTTGGTGCCTGTGTAATCATCATCTGGGAAGCCTATTAATCCTTTTCTTGAACTTAAAATATGTTCTTATGATGTTAAAGTTTGCATACGTATGAACAGGAGCAAGAGAAACTTGAGTATTTGTACACTAACCATGATGCGCAGCTTGGATGGTGGTTTTTAGTTTTGTTTTGGTTCTATTGTTTTAAAAAAGAACAAAGCTTGTGATGTTGCACACCACAGGAAAGGCGCAAAAGGCATAAACAAGGTGAATTCAGAATGTGGCAGTTCTGCTCTGGTCAGAAAGCAAATAAAAATACTAAAATGTAATTAGGATAAATCAAATATGCACCGCAATTATATAGCACATAGCAAACAGACTCCAAAAGTGAGTGGTGTATTTTTGCTTCCTAACATTTCCTGTATTCCCAAAGCAGATTCTTTCCTTATTATTGCATTTTTGAGATGTAATTAGGTGGCCTCAAAATATCTTTTTTTCTGTAACAACCCTTTTTTGAAAGTCAAGTTTCTCTCTTTACTAATTGATTTGTGGAACTGAGCAGGATCACACTCAAAATGCCGTAACAATACTTCATATTCCCTGTCCAATAGGTAAGGAAACAGAAGGATGGGGAGAGTGTATAATGAAGTTAAACTCTAGTACTATTAACAGGTGAACTTGGTGCTATGTCTTGAGTAGTGCATATAGTTCATTTTGTCCTTTAAAATATATTAGCATTGAAAAAGGAAACATCTGATGAGTTTACACCACACATAGCCTGTTGCTACCAGCTCATCCAGGCAGCGGGACTGGTGTAAGAACTGCTGGGAGAAAGCTCAAATCTGGGCTGAGACCCTCCTTCCTTTACTGTTATTTAATGATACATACAAAATGGGGACCTGCAGGCCTGAAATGGTGCCAGCTGACTGCAGACCTGCACCTAGGGCACTGGGCAACTCCAGCACTTTGGGCTGATCTGAAAGTCAAAAGTCACTACTTTGCACTGGCGCCAGGCTGGCAGCATAGAGGAGGGAAGCCAGGTCCCATTCTCCAGGACAGAGGCCACGAGTCCTGCTGCAGAGTCACAAGCATGAAGGGCACTGGGTGCCCTCTGCCATCACTGCAGGTGACTGCACCTCCTCAATGCAGATAGCCCAGTTAGCTGTTAACTAGCTCCATCTAAGCATGAGGCTGAGACTAATCTGCTCTACTGAAAAAGCTTCATGCATTTTTTACTCAGCAGGTACGATATTTTTATTTAAAAATCCTCTGTCTCTACTGGTACACTTTACAAGGCTCTGACACCAAAATGCAGCCAGACCACAGTGCAACAGCTGCAGAGACCGGGTTAGCCTATGAGTCTGCAGAATAACAAAAGTTACAAATGAGAGCATTGTGGCAGTATTTTGGAAGCATACCGACTGCTTGGCAGAAAAAAGATACAGATTTCCTATCACGTATAGAAAAAAATCATCCCCCCCTTATCAGAGCTGTGGTTACAATGTAAGCCTAGAGCAGGTGCTGGAATTCCAAAATTCCGCATTATCTGAAGGCAGATCTAGACTCCTAGCAGGTAAAATGCTAAGACTTGCCTGCACTTAATTTTCTTTTTCCTGATTCTGCTGCTCCTGCCAGAGTAGTTAGGGTTGTGCTGAGAAGTTACTTTTAAAGGTCAGAGATAATGATACTTGGATATGGATTTGCCATCCTGAACACATGCAATATTTGAGCAGATGAGATGGTCTGATCTCATATTCAAGTTCAGGCCTCTTATAGTTAATCTCCCCATTTTCCAACTGTGTAGGAATTGTAGGTTTTGGCTAATCCTCATATGCCTCTGGTGGTTGGAGCTTTTTCCATTGACAGCAGTTCATCAGTACAGCTAAACAAAAATCACTGTAAACTGTCAAGCAGAAGACAAATGAGAGCTTACAAAACAAGAGCACTCGCTGAACTGAGACAAAACTTCCAGCGAGGACAATGACAATGGCAGGGGAGCAGAGACTATCTAGTTATAATTGCCAATTTAGCAACAGCTGAGCCTGTACTTATCTGAATTGGTACTTCTGCTAAATTCATGATGTTTTTGTCCTGTGCTAAGCCTTGATGTTAGCAGACACAATGCAAATGCAGTGTTCCAGGGATAACTCCTCTCTCAAAAAACAGCAGGTGGTGGTTAGTCTGAGGACTGAATCCTAGGGGAAAATTGTTTTTTTCCCTCTCCTGGGCACCTGCTGTTGAGCTGAGATTTTTTTTAATCTGCCTGCAAGTATCAAGGTGCTGCGCATGCACTGGTTTTTGCGGTAGAGGTTTGTAATTGTTTTCAGTTCCAGCCTTCACCTTTTTTCCTAAGCCCAAAATATAAATTCACTTTCCTTTTTGATGAAAACTTTCATATTGTACTCTTGAAGCCCTAGCACCTAGATGACATCTTATCTTTGGATTGTACCTCGTAAAACCAGCATTCTGTTTTATCATGAAGTGGTTGCCACCAAAGACTAGTGTAATAAATGTAATGAATAAAATGTAAATATGCCTTATTCTATCAGGGACAGGTGATTTGTGGGAGATGATAATTACTGTTTAGCCTGTTGATTTGCTCTCTCATCAAAAGATGTTTCAAGTTAATCAACAGCATATAAAAGGATATATAAAAATATGTAAGAACCATTTGTCTGAAATATAAATAAATTTTGCTCCAAAGCAGTGAAGTGCAGACAGGAGTGTAGTAACAAAACAAATGCACTTGCCCTTTTAAATGAAAACCAGTGTCTATGGGGGATTTATACAACAGCAATAACTTTCATAATCTAAAAATAATCATCAACTAGAACATTAGTCATAGTAGTCCAAGTAAAGTCCAAGTAAAAAAGATCATGCTTAATGTATTGATGATGTTAGTATAAAACATGGCATACCTAAACCAGCAACAGAATACAGAATCCTGAAATTAAACTTACACTGTTCATTACAATAGGGGATGGCCTTTCATGTCCAAGTATACTGCTATCCATTTTGGACCAGGAACCTTCTAACAGCCTTCTAACCCGCATTGTGTACAGGAGGAACTGTGTCCCTTCTCCAAGCTGACAGTTATTCTAGTCCCATAAATAGCTTGCTATGAATTATGCCAGAGAAAAATAAAGTTGGAGGAATTACACAAAATTAAGTTACAGGATATAGACAAGGGAGAAAGCTGCCTTCAGCTGAAATTTGAAATGTTACAGACCAACGTGCTTCATCCTAAAAGGCTTTGACAGATCTAACATCACCAAGGGTGTAATTTCCTTTCCAATCATATTTCCTCTAAGTCACGGCTGCAGGCCTTTCTTCTTTTAATGTGGGGAGCATGTCTGGATCGCAGTTTGGACACGAGGCAGATCATTGACGTTCATACTGCCTGCGGTCTGAGCCATTAGTATTTAAACCAGCTTTGACCAAAAATGCTGCACTTGAACTCAGGTGGTGGGTCCTGCTGGAGGGGTGGGGGTGGCAGCACCCCCTGCTTGGGGCATGTGTGCGCCAGGCAGAGGAGTGCGAGGGTCAAAAGAATGGAGGCCAGTGAGGGAGCTTCAGCTTTCTGAGTCCCGCTCTGTAATATGCAACATCACTTCAGCCTTCCATCACAGGGGACAGTAAGCATCAGTAGGTCCAAGGCCGCTCAAGCTGACAAATCTCTGACTCATCTCCCTATATTGGGGTGATAACACCTTCCGCATTCCTGAGGTCTTTGAAATAAAAAACTGACAAAGGAGAGACAAAACGGAATTTAACAAAATTTCAGAATTAATTCAACAACACTTTAAATAATCAACTGCAATGTTATTTAATTTTGGTGAATGGGAAATTAAATAATTCAAAATATTTCAACAGAGCAATTATTAAATTCGAAGCTCAAAAGTTCAGATCAGTCTTCAGGGGGGGTATATTTCTAATAGACTGGACTTCTCTCAAGCCAAGAACACACATTATCTCTGCAATGTTCTTTCCAAGCTTACAGCTCTGAAGAGAACAATTTATTCATTTGTCAGAATGTATGCTCTTCTTGGCAGAGTATCATTTATATCTTATTTCTCCAAACCAGAAAAAAAATATTTTTAGAGAGAGCAAGCAAAATAAAGCCTTTAAATACAAAATCAGCTGATTCAGAGTCTCTTTTCCCTTTTCCATCTCCTTCAACCACATTGCCTTGTATTTTCCCTTAAATTAAACCAGTTAGGTGAGCTTTTGCTCTCTGTGACAGAATTGCAGAAAACAGGATAAGCAGTTTATCCTTTCAATGTGCAAACAGCGCATCTCTTCCAAGCAGATGTATTAGCGATCCACTACAGCCAGGTGCAGCCCAGGGATGCTTATACCCTGTGGTAAGCCTGACTCGGATAAAAAGGGAGCTCCTGCTGCATAGCAAAGAGGCAGACAATTTCTGTATTGCTGTGCAATTCCATTCTTCATTCCCTGTGCAAAGTATGTGGTTAATGAGAGTTACCTACTGCTGCTGTGAGAAACACCGGCTCACACTTCGAATTTTCAAGAGAACAAAGTCACCGAAGCAAAGGTGTAAAAAATTTATTGTACGAAACAGCGCTAAATCAGGTGCATCTCAAAGAAGAGGCACACCAATCTTTTAGCTTTGAGATATTTTATACCCTTACCCCAGCCGCCTGAGTTACTGTCTCTCTTCTCATTGGCTGAGAAGTTGGAGCTCACCTTCTTCCCGACCGCCTGACCTATTACAGATCTAGTTTACACCTTTTTACCTTACAAGGCACACACACCTACTTTACAAAATCATTATCCTAAGCACACCTTTGATTAGTTGATTACGCTACACGTTATTTCACAGTCTTTGCTATCATCTACTGTCCAGTGTTAGTAGTTACAAGCACCCTAGTGGTTGCTTACTTCATCTGGTGGTCGTATCCTCATCTTCATCAGTCACCCTCTAGATGACCTTCATCCACTGATCAGTCTTCACAATCTTTAGTCAGCGTTCACAGTCCTTTGTCCACTTATCAGTCTGCCATCAGCCTGGCTCTCTTCACCTAGATAACTTTCAGGATCCCCGGACAGCCCCAGGGCATTTCTAAGGATTAGCTGGGCACAATGGATAAGACTCCACTATCACCGAGCCTCCTCCATCAATACAGACACACTAACAAAAAATATATCAAATAGCTGAAGCAAAACTCAGCCCGTTTCTCACACTGCCAAAGCAGCTTCTGCTCTGTCATGAAGGCTCATACTGCTATTCTTTCCCCAGCACTCATGTGCCTGCACATACGTATATGTACAGAGTTTCCCACAGACTAGAAAGTCTGGAGACAAGAGAAGACTATTAGTACAAACTTTTGGAAGACTAATACGCAAGATCCTTTCTGCTCAAGGGTAAGCAAGCCTTAAGTTACAGAGCTCTGCAAGGAAATGTTTCCTCCTCCTCCACTCCCACCTGACACAGAAAGGCTGCCACCACTACCACGTCGCGTGGTATCTCCTTTAATAAGGCCATGTTTTCAATTGCTAAGAACCTTATCAAACTTTAAACACAATTATATGTGACCCGCAGTGAGTAACTATGGAAAATTCCTTCTGTGATAGTTTGGTCACTTAATGGGAAATTGTGGAAGGTCTCTGACAGTCTCAAAGTTTTAAGCGGGGAATTGAAAATTAGGTGGCAGGGAGGACTTCAGATAACTGGTGGTTGAGGTGCTTAGCCTATCCTACTCAAAGGCATAAAATAAAATGTGGGTTCAGCAACAGGTGTAGTGGATAGAGGAAAACGAGGTTGGGGACTGAGCAGTCATTGAGAAATATGGGCAAGAGATTGTGGGCACTAACCTGTAACACACAGCCCAGGAGCTGCAGAAGGGCTTTTTGGTTCTGTGGATCACAGACAGGGTGAAGGAGGCAGGTGACAATGGGTGAGGAGATGAGGACTGAGACTGGCCAGGAGAGAAGGACCCGGCTCCAGAGGTAAGGGGAGTGGCTGGTCGGGAGGCCACAGAGTCTGGAGCAGAGCGCGTCGCCTCAGCCCCGGCGCTGCTCTCCGGCACCGGGAAATGCCACCGACGTGGGCTTATCGCAGCGACACACACGGCCCCGCCGCTGGCACAGCAGCACGTGACAGAGCCCGTGGCTCTGCCGCGGGAGATAACGGGTGTCCGTGTCACTGAGGTAACACATAACAAAAGCCGCCCCCCCTCCCCTGCAGCGTCCCTTTTTGTTTGAACACTTGGCAGTTACACCCCCAAGACTGTGCTACGAGCACTTCACTGCCGAGCCCCCATTATTCAAATGCTAAGTAACACAGCAGCCTGTGCCACGTTACTTCTGCTCTCTTTTGTGAAAGGACCTGTCTGTGACATGACCGTTCACTTTTCCACAGCCCCCTCCATGCCGCGTTCTTTGAAACTTGCTCTGAAAGCAAAACTGTTGCTGTTTTCACGACTTTCCCTGTGGTGCCTGTTGTTACGGCGCCAAGCACACCACAAGTACGACCTTCTCAATGCTTCCCATACTTCTCAATGCTGGGTGGGAACTTGGCAGCGGCCAGGGATCTGCAGTGCTGATTAATTTAGATAATCTCACTCGTGACGCCTGAGACCTGATATATGTGGTTTTTTTACCTCAGAGTAATGGGCACCACATCAGTCACACGGTTAATGCACGGCAAAACCGTGCGGCTCCCCTTGGTGCTGCAAATTAACCCCCTGTTAATTCACGAGCACCTCCCCACCCCTATAAAATTAGATAAATGAGATAAAATGAGATAAAGCGGAACCTGCTGGTCCCCCATCGCCCGCAGACGTACCGCCACAGGCCGCCGCCGCCATCTTGCCCCACGTATTCCCCCCAGCCTCCCACGGCAACAGGGCAGGCGGCGACCCCCGCCCGCCATTTTCTGTCACCTCGCCGATTTCCCCTCATCAACGCCCAGCCGGCGCCTCTCACCGCCTCACGGCGCCTCAGCTCGACGGCACCTCCGGCATCGTCGCTACAGGTCCGGCGGCGGCAGCGCTGTGCTCCCCCCGCCGCCCCAGAGGGGGTCCTGGGTGGGGGTGTCGGGGGGGGGATGTGCCGCCGCCGGGCCCCCTCCCTGTGAGGGCGGCAGCGCGAGCTGAGGCGAGAAGGAAGCACCAGGCCGACCCCGGCTTGGAAAGACACAAAAAATAGACATCTGGACCATTTTTGCCATTTACAAGTGATTTATTGTCTCGGTTCTCCTCAGGGTTTTTATCCATAGAATCATACAAAGAGGATTTCAGGGGAATGAAGTAACTGGTTTTCATGCGTAAAGGGGAGATGCACAACTCCTCACATTGCTGTGAAGGCTGTAGCGTATAGCACCAAGAAGAGTTTTAATTACAGTGCAAGGGAAAGGTACTTTCATGGTGACTCTTTTAAGCTGACATTTTTAGTCTGAAGTATGTGCTGTTTTCCAAGCAGTGAAAATTAAACTTTATATATAAAAAAAAAAGAAAATATACCTGTTTAAAAAACTTGACACTTTCTACAAATTAAGCTATCACATTTGATTTCTTGCATAGCAAATTTTCTTTAAACTTTAAAAGAGATAACAAAACCTAAAAAAGACAACCACAACCAGCCAAACAAAAAAAAAAAAAAAAAAAAAAACAACCAAAACCAACCCCAATTCTTCCTTTCCTGGTGTTCCCTTACCCCAAAAAAAAAAAAAAAACAAAACAACCAAAACCAACCCCAATTCTTCCTTTCCTGGTGTTCCCTTACCCCAACCTGGTCAAAGGGTAGGAAGTAATTATTGATTATGCATCCTGAACCTGAACATTCCTCTGCAAATTAAGCATACAATCCTGCTCTTAAATTTATTACTGCAAAAAATGCACTAGAGTTCAATGTTTACCATCAATTAAGTCACTTCTACTTGACTTTCCAGGTCAAAAAAAATTCTGGTAAGCGCTGGCTCTAAAGACTCAACAAGGGACCAAAAAATATTAAAACCAAACCTCAGGTCTTTCAGTCTTTTTCATCACCATAAATAAAACACTCAAAAAGATGAGGGACTAGGTGCCATGGGTGACTTAAAATACACGTGCATAGCCATTACCTGGCCGGACAGGCAACTGGTTGGAAATCAAACACAAATAGTGCAAAAGAGGAGATATAATTAAACTTCCTTTCTGAGCATGAAGACGTACTAACATTTAATATGGAACGGAACCCAAGGAAGAACCGCGGATCCAGGTGTGATGTGGCTGCTGCTCCCCAACAGAACTGCACCGTTTGCCCAAAGCCCTGGGGACGGCATCGCTCTCCTCTCCCGATACCTCTCACCATTCATGCTTTCAGAGCCAGGAACAAACACTGCAAATTCAGCTTTTTATACCAAAGAGCTGCTGTTGGTCTCTGCTGCCCATTCTCATGCAGTCTCTCCCCAGCGATACCAGTCTAACTGTGCCACGCACGAGGCTGGGATCACGTGTGAGGACGCCTCAGCGTCTCCAACAAAACAGAAATTACCAGAGTAAGTAAAATAGTTTAAGCTTATTGATTGTGCTACCCCTTATAGTCATCTTTAATCATGTGCATAAATCTACACGTAGTTTTGATTTTGTGTTGCAGCCCATTTTCTGAACAATTACCTCTTCCTGAACTGCTGGACAACTAGATATATTAGATCTTTCCATACAGTTTTGGAAGGTGTATTAGTTGCTTTCGCTTGAGAAAAAGTGATGGATTAATTACATTGTGAATGCATACTTTACAAATGTAGGTGTACGTTATCTTGGGCTTTTAATTTATCTTTTTGCTTGCATGGTGTGCAGTGACTCCCGGGGAACAGCGAGGCAGCTCCTCCAGCATCTGTGTCACACCATCGATGAATTAAAGCTCACTCCAAGAAGATATGAAGTTATAGGACTCTGTTTATTCTAGACAAGGCTAAGACCCTAAATCTGGATCTCAAATTAAAGAAAACAACATGAACGTTACAAGACTTCTGGGCCTATTAAGCTATTCTAACATTATTTAATATTATTTTAAATGACTAGTTAAAGTTTATGCCAAAACCATTTTAAGATGTACATATATTATTAACTAGGGCTGCCAACATACTACAGGGCAACACACTTACTCCAGTTGTCAAGCCAGCTTAAGTATTTTAAGATTTACCTTAAGTTAGCGTTTAATCTCCAAATTATCTCAACTGCTTTTTTTGTGTATGTTTAGTAGAGAATACAGTTAATAAAATTAATGATAGATTCTGCTGCCTTTGTTGCTTTCAAAGCAAGAGAAACTTACGCTGTTCAGACACTGCAAGTTGTTCTGAAAATAAGGTCTTGTATTCACTCTTACTTACTCAATTCATCATTTAAAAAAGCCTCATACATATTATTAGCTATACAGTGCTACAGTTGTGCATTGGTAGTTTACAGACATAACACGACCCCTTTTCACAGGAATTTAAAATTTACACACAATGATGTGACAGATAGAGATGATTATCAGACAAGAAGTGCAAAATGGCATGCAACTAGTTGCTTTCAACTTATATGCATTATCTTCCATTTCAACATTATTTTTATTAAATGGCTCATAGTGTGGGCGAGCACCTCAGCTCACACTTACATTTTGTACACATTAAGCTTAATACAATCTTTTGTGTTTTCACATTTGTCACATCCTTAAACTAATGATTATTGACATTTAAATTCAAGTGGAAAATTGAAAATACAAGCATTCTTTGTATATGCATTCTTGAAGTCACACAGAGCCTACATGCTACTCCACTCTTCAATATGCTTCTTCCAGGAAAAGGCTGCATAAGGTACATTTTTATTAGATTATTCACAGTAATAAAATCATATTGTGCATCCAACAGCAGGTTCATCCCTACTGCAGTTGAGTAGCACCTGTTTTTAAATTATTTGTGAATCAGTTCACAAAGAGTTCAGAGCTGCGATGGGCACTAACCTGTTGTGACCTTCCCTGACTTTTACACGCCTGTGCAAATCATCACGTGGGTTGAAACCTGTGCCGCTAAACTTATTTCATTCCAAAGCAAGTTGGAAAGTCAGAAAAATACCAAGTGAACCATTTTTGAGCACTATTGTATGAAATGCTTACATACTTCTAGTGTTTTAAACCAGTTCCAACAATGCCTTATCACTTCAATACTGTTCAGCAAGTTTTTAAGACCTCTGTCCACTATAAGGGATCCAAAATTTAATCTTCAAAGCCCAATCTCAGCTTTCACTAAGATGCGCATACACCCACATTTTCTACACTCGCTAGTGCAGAATTCAATTTTTGAACATGCTCTGAAATGACTCTGCCTCAGCCATGTAAAAGGTATAAAAGACGCTGGTATTGACCTCCTGCACTGCCCTGGGACTCACAGCAGTTGTCTTCTCTCTCCACCACAGCAGCTTACCCCTTACAACAGACCGCATGTAAGAACCATGTTGTTCTATGCCACAGCTCAGCAGTCAGTACCAGCTACCAGATAAATCACCTTAATTTCCATCCTCTAGTAGAATTTTCTCGAGCCTGTTTTTCCCACTTCCCAGGAGGCTGGGGACCTCCTCGTTCCCTTCTGCTGAACCTGTTCCACTTCTGTAGCATTCCTCATCAGAATACGTGTCTGTACGAGCTCCTGCGTACCACGGGACACCCGGTTCTGGGTACGGGAGGAGGTGGGGCAGAAGGGGGTCCTGAGCTCTGCCTGCTGCTCCAGTGAAGAGTTTTCTGGTCTCTGGCAGTCCCTAGAGAAGTACCACAAGTCCCTGCTCCCCTCCTTGACAGTGGGGCTGGGCAGTGGGAAGCTGAAAGGGGAAGGTGAAGCAGGAGGAAGCACCTCTAACACACAGCAAGTGGTGGGGAACCCTCAGAAAGGTGCAGGACTCAAACTTGGATGCCTCTCGTTTGTCACTTCCTCAAGTCCCCTTGGAGCTGTGCATCTCCCCTCAGCCATCGCACAACCAAGGAATTTAATTCAGAATTTTGCGCTGCAGCACTAAAGAGGGAGTCCTAAAAGTTAACAGCAGCAACCGCTCAGTGGTGTGTTGTCTACATCCTTCAATGCTGCAATTCTAGTTAACAGGCTTGGGTGGCTTAGAAATATTAATTTCAGAAGTCACAAATATTTTCAACCTTCTGTTTCAATGCTTGAGTTCAAGTAAGTTGGTTTATCTGTGACATTTCCCATTCTGCTGGGCCTTTAGCCTTACACAGACTTCCTCCCTTGAACTGCAATTCAGATTTCACATACTATTAGTGGTGTAGTCCACCAACAGCACGTACTGTAACCTATGTGTTAATTCTTCGCATGGTAAGTAGAGACTGAAATGTTTCAAATAAAAGCCTTTCAGCAGAATCTGCAAAGGCCAGGTGTCTTTTTAAGTGACATGCAAGGTGAGAAAGGTGCCCGAGTGTCTGATCCCTTCTTCCTTTAGAACAGCAGAGAGATACCTGCATTGTGCAGCATCCAGCAATGAGATTACGTGCTGGGTGGAAAACAAAGTATTCAGAGCTGGATTTGATTATCAAATTAGGGATCAGCTCAAGGGAAGGACCAGGTGTCACTGTATATGACCTTATCAGTCAATGGTCAGCTACTGAAAAAATATGGAAAAAAACTTATGAAGAACAGTGTAGAAGGTAACGATTTTTCAATTTATGGCAGACCCATAGCAGAAATATACTAACCAGTTAAATGGTAGAGAGAAGGTAAAATTTGGCTGACTTTGTGTTAAAACAAGAGCTAGAAAATAATAAATGAAGTTAAAAAGGTGCATGATGCTTTCTCCACATTTATGATTACACTGTGGAACACATGGTCAATAAGGGCTGATCACATCCAAGCTTAAACAATATTATGAATAAGCTCAAGCATTCTTTTATGGCTAACAGCAACAGTAGTAAATTTGGACTAACAGCAACAGTCTAAGTAAAGCTGGACAGCTTGATTTTTGCAAAAGACAGATACCAATGAGTCAAGATTTACACCGATCCCTAGTGACTGGGAGCAGATAAATAAAGCCCTGATGTTGGGGACAAATAAGTTTCCAGGGGGCTGCAGACACTTTATTTCTCAGCTGAGCATGCCAAGTGCTCCCGCCAACACCAGGGCAAAACCTGCCCCTCTCAGCGCTGCCAACTGCCCGGTGTGACTGCAGGGAGCCCCTCGGAGCCGCAGAAGCGCTGCCGGTTACCTTTGTGCTGTCAGAACGGACACTATGTGCTGTTCTAACCACCACACACACTCACTCCTGACCTTTCCAAACGTCATCCTTCGGTGTGCACAAAGCAAAGGAAGTGACTGGGGAAAGCAACTTCTCAAAAGCAACCCTGTGAAGCTGTATTGGGCACAATCCTGTCTGGCTGCAGCCATGCTCTGAAATTACAGTTTCAGGCTGCATAATTAAATTCCTGTCTTGTCCAAATATTTCTAGCTGTGTATTACTAAGTTTTCACACGCTCAGCAAGCACCAGAGGCGGATCTACCAAAAGGAGCGGACACACGGCACAGGGTGCAGTGCCTCCCCCAGCCTGCCCAGCCAGGCACTGGAGAGCAGGAAATCACAGCTGACATACAACAAACAACATGCACAGACTGATAGATGTAACATGACCAGTATGCAAGAAATTAAAATGAAACAAATTAAAAACTCCAAACATTAAATTCAGATTGTTTATTGTAAACAGAATAACTCTAGCACTCTGTCATACTGGCTGTGTCACATGCACCCAATTCCACATCAACTGCTTAAAATAGCACTTGCAAAAATTACAGTTATGTAATAATAATTTATGGTTTCTTACATAAACTAATTAACAAGCACTAAAATTGAATTACAGTGTATTCTAGGTAGTTTTTTATTGCTTGTAGACACTGCAGCTTTGGATCCATTAAAATGAACCCATTAGTATGCCTGAGTTTATCAAAATTTACTGCTATATCAAACTCAGAAACTGTAAAATGCTGGAGAACACTTAAAAGCAATTAAGAGTTGGTGGAAAACTACATGGGTTTCCACATCCAGTCACAGAACTTTGAAATTCTACATTTTTTCCTCTGGAAAACACGATTTGTGAACTTGTGTTAAATACACTGCTATTCCAATTTATTTATATATTTTGTTAAAATTAGAGTTGATAGTAATTCCATGAATATATATTTATTTTTACACATAATAGATGCCATTTCATTTTATGCACCGTAAGAGTGGTATGTTTAAATACTAAATCTCAAAATATATATTTTTATAATATGTTGTCAAAACTTTTAATATATATAATACAAGAACTTTTACTGAAGGAAAACTATAAACAAAAGCGAAATGAAAGAGGGTAAAAAAACCCATTTTATGTGTAGGATCCATGACAAACATGGTGAACAGAGACACCTTTACTGGTTTTGCTTATGTTTAATTTTTCTTTCCCTCAGGCTACAAAAAAATGTTAGTGGCCTTCCTTGGCAACAAGTTACATCACAAACTGTATCAAATTTATTAAAAAGGTGTTGAAACATGTCCTGTTATCCTTTAAAACGGCTTTTAAATATGCTGTGTTTACTCAATGGGAAGAGACTCTTGGATAAACACAACTTGAGGCCCGTGCCCTGTGGAGCATTGGTTGAATTTGGCCTCGGAGCCGGTGCAGAACATGGGTCACTGACAAGAAGAGCCTGAAGGCGTGTACCACGACTCTGACCTGTGACAGCAGCGTGTCACACCACCACTGCCTTCCTTTCAGGTTCTTTTAGTAAGAAGCAAGCTCTCAGTAACACCCCTGGTGAGCAGAATTTGTACCTTCAGTGCTTTGCATACTCTGTCCTGTCTGAACAATTACAATCCATTTTAGGCATTAAAGAGGTAGGAGAACTCAGTAAGATGCTCCCTTTTTCTGTTTGGGGGCTATCCCAAGCACAAGATCACTCTGCGGAAGTCAGTGAACTTGGTGAAGATGAGACACCATCTATTCTGTTACTAAATTATAGAATATATATACACATATAGTATTTCAGCATAATCCTTGATCCTTCTGGGTTTTGCACAGCCTTCTTAAAAGACGCAGGAGCAAACCCTTTGTGATGTAGCCTGACCCGCACCCCGTGCCACCACAGCGCTGTGATGTCCCAAAGGACTCCTGAGGACAAGAGGGACCAGATGTGGTCTGACCCATTACAGGGCCCATATTTGACATTCGCCCATTCTTGAGCCAAGAACTGCCAAGGCCTTAAAGGTATTTGCACTAGTACTTGCTGGACTGAGATCTAACATAACAGATGAGGCAAAACAGACTGAATTTTTCATCGGTACATGCACAACTGAAAACAAAAAATGACACCAAGTAAAGTATTTTGTATACCAAATGGAAATAATTCACTGTAACACTGAAAAACTGAACAGGATGTCAAGGGTACCAAGAGACTGGGACAACATTTTACATAATAAAAATAAGATGCGCTATTAAACGTTTCCAGCATTTTGCTAGTTTTAATATAAAATGTCCCCAAATTTGTATAGAAAGATTAAAATCACGCCCATATCTTCAATTATTCTCATTAAGACAATTCTCTCACTTACTACTGTGTTGTCAAATTTCCTTTTTTTTTTTCCCCTCCACTGGTCTTCATAAAACTTAAAAAGAAAATATGTTGGCTGCATTAAAGATCAATCTAAAAAGTATCATTCAACACATCTCTTTAAAAAAAAAAAAAAAGTGAAAGTCTCTATTTTTAAGAAAAAATCTTGACTCCATCACCAAAAAGGACCTGCTTTTCTCACCCCCTCCAGACCCCAATAATGTAATTATTGGGATACTAAATGGTGTTCTTCAGGAGGAACTAGAGCATTTCAAGCAATTTTGTTTGCTGTGGAGGGTTATATTATCAAAATGAAAATCTGAAGGGATGTACTATTTTAAAAATATACTGCATCTACAAGTTTTTTATTGTTATTGTTTCAGTTGGTTTTGGTTTTGGTTTTCAACACGTTGTCTGTAATATAAATGACACATGACCACAACTGATTTTTATATACTCTCTATCCCTAACACACAGCTAATGTCAAATGAACCAAGAAGGGATTCGGGACTTTCATAACGGACAGAACCATTTCTCCTAACGATCTTTAATAATTTTGTTCATCATGAAGTCCCCTGAAACCATGTCAGTACTGATCATTTGCATTTCTTCATCCATTGGGGCTCTTCACAGTTTTGCAGCCATGAAATTGATATGTGGTTTCACCAGGGGGAAGAGCGGGAGACTGCGCTTGAACTCTGTCATGTTTTCAATCACGCTTGGCTGCAAAGACGCGAACGCAAGAAAAAGTCCGCTCAATACCTTTAAATGAGAATTTCCCCACTTTTTCAACTTTTGCTACAGCTACATATAAACACAGCTTTCTTGCTCTTTTCTACAATATCAGTGACGCACATTCCTTGATTACAGGATCACCCAAAATATAGTGTTATTTCTTAGGAAATACATGGTTTCGTATTTATTCTGTGTAATTGAAAACAGCAGCTATAATGCAGTAATTGCATTACTAATAATGGCAGGAACTTTAGTAAATGCAGAGGTCTTTTCATTTACAAATTCCACTTCAGAACATCCCACCCATCCTTTGAATATCAGAGGTAAGATCATAAAAACAATAGCAAGTCTATGAGTTATTATTTTTAGTTGCAGTAACAAAGTAACCTCTTCATATTTCAGTCATAATGGCTAATATATTCTCATATAATGCATACAGAAATTTTCACCATGATGATTTTTTTCACCAATAAGGACTGAGTAAGAACACAGACCTACTGCAGCATTGTGAACAGTTAATTATCCACTAGGACAAACATTACCACCCTTCTTCAAGAAAATTCCTCTAAGGCCCTGTACATGTGGACAAGAGCTGAAACATCAGCCCCACAACAGCATGAATTTCAAGAAGTTTGTTTCTCCCTATAAGCTTGTATTTGATGATACTAAACTTCTAAATTAAGAAAACAGCCTGGGATTTTCTGTGTGGTGTTTCTTTTTACCTGCGGTAGTGGTGGTGCTGGTGCCAGGTTCACATCATTTTGGCATGGAAATTCTCCAACAACAGGGCCTATTTTAACATCATCAAAATTAATTCAGGACCATAATTTAATCAATACCTTTCACAAAATAAACTGTTTTATAAGACAGGTATCTATATAAGCACAGGTTATTAATTTTAAAGCATCCCTAAATAAGATTTTGTGAACATTTTGCTTTTATACTCCATGGATGTCTTTAGAAATACAAAGAGCTTAATCCAGGATTTTACTTGAGAACATGTGCTGTGGCAGTCGGTTTTATTCATTTTACTTGCACATAAAGAGAATGTAGAAAGATAAACTGCTAATCTACTGATCAATGAAACTGGAAGGAGTTTCATAACAGGCACACAGCTACCTGCTTCTTTCTTTCTACAGACAAACCTTTAATATTCTTGATTTTGCAACCAGTTACACGTTGGGATTTAAGTCCAGTACAAACTGGTGAAAAATACACACAAAATGATATAGAAGTTTTTCCTCTCAGTTTAGTTACATTAACCAGCAACACATTTAACCTTTTCCTTCTTGAACTGAAAATGGAACAACAGTTTGCATTGCACATCTGATCTAGATTATCTGAAAATAAAACCTGAAGAAATTTTTACTTTCTCAAGTTTAAATATAATTTCTGATAGTCCCAGAGGGCTATGGGCTTTGTTTTGGCGTTGGTTTTGGTTTGTGGGTTGTTGTTTTTTTTAAATTCCTTTGAAAGCGCTTGAATAAAGTTGTGGATGTTCATTGCTTGTCAGAAAAAAAAACAAATCCACGTTATACAGATAACTGCAAATCCTAATTTTGTTTTTCCCCACAGGACTACTACAGAGTTTTATGTGTGTTTTAAATATCCTGTTGAAAAAATAAGTGCTATTTTAAGATATATTGTTTTAATCAATATGCTTCAGAATGGCTGAAGAATTTGGCCGCAAACATCAATGAGAAAACCTGAAGTACCCACGTGAAGAAAACCTATAAAAAAAGAAAGACTTTCTCCTCTGAAAAGTATATCATCTCCAGAGCTGAGTTTTTCTTACAGCGCATTTGTATTGTGTAACACGCCTTTCTTTAACTGTGACTTGCTTTAACAGGAATTGATTAAATAAAATATTCAGCACAATACTTACAGGAATCCATTTCTCTTGCGAGGACATGCACTGACACCTTGTGTCTCCTGGGAGCATCTATTGCCAACAGCACCTACAGTAAAACACATCAGGTCCTTCAGATATTGTATTTATAAAACAGTAAGGAACGAGACCATTTAAATTTTAATTTAAGGTTTGAAATGAGGGATGAATTTTGGGACTATTTGAATTTTTGAATATTATTACAAGTCACCCACGCAGTACTTTGGATTATTTTACAATGAATTTAAAAAATTCACGTACTGTGTGGGACTCAGAAAAACTGGAAGTACTAGGAATTGAGCCATTAACTGGCATAGTATCGGGAATGCAACCTAAAATCGAATTTTCGATCCCTGGCAGCCTCTGGAAGCACATCAACCTGAACACAATTATCAAACTCAGCAGGACCAGCTCACCAGTATGGCCAGGGATTTCTGCTCTGGAATAGTGGAACATTAGTGAAAGCAAAATAGTATCAATTCCTAGAAAAATCAGAATGTGAATACTTGATTCAAGTTATCATTTATTAAATAACAACTACTGAAATTCCATTTATTAACTTTGCTGCAAATCTTTACCCACGCTATCATACTATTAAATACAAAACAAAGATGTTGGTCTTCACTATGCATTGTAAATAATAACCAGTTTTATGCATTAAATCTCATAAAAATAGATGGTAATGTAAAAATAACCTTGGATAATGAAAAATATAAGAGTGCATTTCTACACCCAGTAAGTTGCAAAGACATACATCTACGGGATTCCCTAAGCTATCAGCTGCTCCTTAATAAAACAGTATGAACAGTTTGTGATATAGTGACTTATCAATGCCTATGAAATTTGTTACAAAACAAAAAGAATGAGGCCCGATTTTTATTTTTTGAGGGAGGGACAATGATGACACAGGGGGGATGACAGCCCCTCGTATTTCAATTGCTTATTTTAGATATGCATCTCGCAACTTCATGCTGAGTTGCAGTGTACAATTATTGCATCATTATGCTGTTCCTTTGTTCTGCCTAACTACAAGAGGAAGAAAAAAAAAGCATTGATTTACAGTGAACAAAGTTTTAAAAATATCTGTTTCATTTACAATTCATGCACACAAAATAAGTTGAATCGTTTACTGGTTGAAGAAAAAAAAAAAAAAAAAAGAACAAATTCGCGATTTTGGCCAAGCTTGGTCATAGAGTAGCACATTTTTTATTCAGAAAGAAAGGATAAATGAGACAGGAGAAGAATAAGAGCTGGTAAGAAAATAAAACAAAACAAAAACACCACACGACAAAACCCAATCCTCCACAATTTTTACAGTACTCTAGTTGCCATTAAACTAAGCAGGATTCAGGAAGCAAAATTATTATTAAGGTATCTGCATCAATCATATCATCGACCTAAAGCAGGCATCAGTATATGCTTTCATAGTTACCCAAATAACATCCAATGCTATTCTACATCTCTCTCCAGTAAGATTTTAACTACATGAGTAACTTACCTTGTAGAACTGTATAATATCGTCCTTGGTCAGGGTCTTTAGATAAGCCACTTCAATGTTATCTGCACAACAACAGGAAAAATTAGAAAAAGTCTGCAAATCACAGCTCGTTCTTAGCACGCGACTTATTCAAAGTATTTTTCTTTGAAATTCATATACTGTAATTGACTGCAAATGATATGCTTTTCATTGTTAACTTCCAAGCTAATACTTATATCACTAAAAATATCATTGGAAGCTTGGCAGAAAATTATACTTCAGTAAGTCCATTCGATTGAACTTACTAAAAAATGCATATTTGGAGAATACTGATTGCACTGTATGTTATTCAGCAGCTAAAAGAGTTATGCCTACTTCTGTATGTTATCTCAAGTCAATGTCACATATCTCTAATGCCTTTTATCCGCAGCTGGAAACAGGAGGGTAGGATGTACTTCGGTAGAATGTATTTCTAAGTAAATGTAAGGAATGGCGTCTACATCATACCTGTTAAGGAATAATCACATTTAAGATACTGGGGAAAATGTGTCTCAGTAGCTGCATCACTTCATATAAATCAAATTGTAATGAACTCATCACGTTGTATCACCGCTGCATAAGCAGGAATTTTTCTGAGGGTTGACAGAAAGATCAAGAAAGAAATGGATGCAAGAGAACAAATATGCAGCTAACAAGCCTGTAAGGGAGGCTGGAAGTTATTATTATGAAGTTCTTCACAGAGGAAATAATTTTAAAAAAAAAAAAATAATCAACAGAACGGTTTGGAAAATTAGATGACATTTTGGAGAAAATTTTTAAATTAAGTAAAACAGTAAAAGTAATAATAATAATGTAAAAACCTGAAGAAAAAAACCTTTTCATTTCTTAAGGCTGAATTTCTGATTTTGACCAATCTAGTAATATTAGAATCATTAACAAAATATAATGACTAGTGGGTAGAGGGGAATTAAAGATACAAAAGTCAAGAGAAAAAGTAAGTTGAGCTGGGTTTAGATATGATATGGCTACAGCTAGCAGTAAGAAATTCCAGAGAGATAATGTAGATCTAAATATGGTAAAAGCAGAAACACTGAAGGCAGAGAAAAACTAAACTGTTTCATCAGACACAAAAAAAATACTTGAGGGGATAAGTTTCCACGTGATGCCTTGTGCTCAAACATGGAACCTCATCAATGGCTCTCATTCTCTTGAGACCAAGCTAGGTGACAGTTCAAAATTCTTCATTATTAGAACAGTTCCGTTAGTCACTGTCAACCAAAAAGCCGTATTTGCTCCTGGAGAAGGCTGACACTGTGCATGGAAAGCACAGAAGAAAAGTCACAGGATACAGAATGAGTTTTATGTAGGAAGCACACTGTGCATGAAGATGGAAAATGACAGCTGTGAATAAGAGTTGAGACATTAAAATACAAGGAAAAGCTCATCAGAACCTAAAACTGATTTTTTTTTTTTTTTTTTTTTTTTAATGTTAGAAACTATATTACTAATATACCTCAGTATTTTGGATTTAAAATCCTCAATGATGAAAAAGGGGAAAATACAACTTAAATACTATGCAGGATCACAGTGTTGGTGATAACAACAGAAGTTGGTCTTCTGCAAGCTTATAATCTCCAAAGTATCATGGATGAAAAAACCAAACAATTACTGTTTCCTCAAGGCTACTCTAAGCTGAGCCAGGTCAGAGGTTAGTGAAGGTGCCTGCTGTCGCCTCTGCCATCGCTCCCCCAGAAGAGCCATGCAGTGGTGAGAGGAACAGGGCTGGTATGAGGGTGTGCACCATCAGGAACGTCAGTGCGTGCGAATGCACCTCAGCCTAGTGTTAGGCACACATGTAATACAGCTGCCTGAACGTCATAAGAAGAAATCTGAGCTTGTAAGATGGGGATTTGCATTCAAACCACTTCCAGCCCTTGACCTGCTCTATGTCTTCCTGAGCCTTAAGGGGAAGAACGGAAGGTCCATGGGGCGTTCACCGCCCCCCCTCTTATGTGAACATCAGGAACACATTTATTCTATTGCTGACAGCTCCCAGAGCAGGGAGAGCACAGGCTCCACAAATAAGGTATTTTCCCAGGGCAGGAGGAAGAAATACAACTTACACGACACAAGTCACAAAAAAGGTACTACATCAGGCACAGGCCACGTAAAAGCTTAAGTTGTTCCTAAATGAATATGACGCTCAACAGTCAAAAGCGTAGCCAAACTACAGCATTCAGTGTGATAGGAAGCACAATTTGTCTTACCTCTGTCAAAGTTATACTGCTGGGAAATGATTTCTCCCCAGTATTTAGCACATTCTGCAGACAGCTTCTTTGGTTTGTCTAGACGACGAATTGCTAAAGCTTGGATGTGCTTCTGGAAGGCCTCTTCTGTCATGTCTTCTATGCATTTCTCCATAGTTTTTAAGAACGCTTCAACTCTGCTTTCTAAATAGTGGGGTGGCTTTTCAGATTGGATAATAAATCGCAGTCCTTGAATGCCATTTGCCCGACGCGGGCCACTGAACACGATGTAACCTGGGTAAAACAAGAACAGTCACAAATTAAAAGAAATCCCTTGTTCCAGCACTGTTTGCCAAACACGGCACGTTTGACAGGAATGTAGTTTTATGCTGAGCTTAATTCTGTATTGTACATTAAATAATGCATGTTTTCAAAGTATGTCACTGCATTTTTTGAAAATGTCTTTATTTCCCTGAGGTAAATACCAGTTCAGGAGAGGGATAAGGAGGAGATGGGGCAGACCAAGACAGAGCACAAGGAATTCTGTCATCAGGAGCAGGCTGTACTCTAGTGCTTCATTAGACTCAATATTAAGAAATTATTACTATTTTTTTGTAACATCCAATCTGAATTCTCTTTGCTGCCATTAACATGTAAGACAACTACATCTCATCTTATCAATTAGATACAAAGGCAACATTATTCCCTTCCTTTTTGTCGCAGCTTTTGCTTATCTGAACACCCAAGCCTTTTCTTTAGTCTTCTTCCCCTCTTTTAATGACAATTGTCTCACATTTCAGTCTTTTAAATGTTGATTATAAATCAGCTCCCTAATTGTTCCTTGATGCTCATGTCAAAGCTAGATACAGTATTTTGAACAATACAGGGCTATTACTGCATGTGCACCTCAGAGCTGCTGTTCACACACCCCACGTTTGCAGAGCAGTGTGACACCGTGAACGTACCTTCTACCCAACCTACTCCCACCCGCAGGCTGTTCTTCACACAGCCACTGCAAGCCACTGCCTCCCAGCTCCTACCTGTGCCACCCCTCACTCCTGACAAACTGCTCCTACCAAGCTGCATCTTGTCTTCATTCAAGTCATGTTTCCAAAACGTCAAACTGATTTTGAATCCTAATTCTAGCTTCCCTCGTGCTCGCAGCCTCTGCCAACTCAGTGTTATCTGAAGAGTCAGTAAGTATATTCACTGCTCTATCATCCCGAGTTTTGACAAAAATATTAAATAGCATTGGATCACAATAGAACTGTGTAGAACATCGTTTTTCCAATGGACTATTTTTATCGATTCCCCAGTCATGACTTTCCAAAGTCTTGCATGCAAAGCACTCCCACCGAGGCCACTCTTGAGCTCCTTTGAGAACATTACGTGCCTTTCACATTATCAAGAAGAGACACATGACATCCCTACTTCCATCCATATAGCCAAACTCTGTTTGCATAAAAAGAAGTTAGGTTAATTTGACCAGAGTTTGTCCAGGAATCGTCTCTGAGTTACCTCCTATGAATTCTGATAAATTATGCCATATTTTCTAGGAATTAGAATTAAGCTGACTGATCTGTAATTTCCCTGCTCTTCTCTGTCCTTTTTTAAGGAAACACACAGCATTTATCCATGTTTATTTTTCCAGTACCTCATTTATCATCCACAAATTCTTAGTTATAAGACTTCTAATTCCAGGATTTAAATTTTTTTTTTTTTTTTTTTTTTTAAACGTAGAGTACATCATGTCTGAACTCTTTAAAAGCTTCTAATGTACCTGAACAACCTTTAAGCTGTTATTTTCCTGTTCAAAGGTAAGCCTTGGACTTTTATCCCTGGTATTTATTTGGGAAATCATCTGGTCACAGTTAACATTTTAAGTGGAAACTAAAAAAGCCATCCTAAAACATTTTGATTTTTTTTTCCACCATTGACAACGTTTCTCTGCCTCTTTCTCGTATTGCTAAAGCATTTATTGAATGAGTTCTTGATACTACTTCTACTGGTTAGCCAACTGCTAACTCCTGAATTCTTTTTCCTTTACCTTTATCAGAGATCTTACAAACAATTCCATGAAGTTTACTGAATTTTGCTGGTATTTTTCCTTTTTTCCCTCCTCAGTCTTGTGAGCTGTCTCATTTGACAGTTACGCAGCACTGGACACATTCACACAGTTCTTCCTCAGTTTCCTCCCTCCTCTTTAGCTGTTACCTCCGACTTCCGTGCAAAACCTGCCACCAGCACATTCCAAAAACCAGCTGAATCATCTGGATCCTGCCCCATTTTCAGCAGATATTTAGATAGCTAAAATCCCTACAATGAGTACGGTATGGCTGATTCTGCTATTCACTCACAAAAAGTCTAATCTTGCCTGATACCCCTGGTAGCTTGTAGTTATCTCTCCGAGACACTCGCCTGCCTCTCACCTTTGGGAAAACCGTACCCCTCCTCACCACTGTTTCAGCCATGCAGAGCCTCTGTCTAGCCTCATTACCCTGTTCAGAATAACCTTACCGCTTCTCAGCCTTACTGGGTCAGGTAACAATTGCCTGTACTCATTGGTGAACAGCTGTATTCTTAAAAAGACTGAAATGTACTTAGGTCTTCACCAACCCAGCAGCTTACCATTACCCACACAGCAGCATTCCTAAGGCAGAGCTTATGAATCATCAAGGGCACTTGGAAGTAGGATCATGAGCAAGAAAGACTGAACTACTACTGATTCTTTAAGATCACCTAAAATTTAGGAAACTGATCTAATCTCCTTTTGGCAAAAAATCTGGATATGGAATTTTCTGTACAGTGAATGAAATTTTTTTAAGCCAGAGTTGGTTTCAGAGATTTCAGACATCTCAAAAATTAAAGCTTGCTTCTTCTCAATTTAGAGTCTACACATAGTAACATTCCTTTGAGTCACCAGCAGTTAAAATGATTTACATTTACTAAGTGCCCTTCGGATGGAGTTCTCTAAGCAGGGAGAGAACAGCTCTTCCTGCCTCGCATGAGTGTGAACTCCCGTGGGTGTGTGTGCACGGACACGGCATCGCCGCTGGAAAACTCACCTAATTGCTCCTTGGTGCGCAGAGTATTGAAGCACGGTTCAGAGATGATTTGACAGAAGAGCTCCAAAAACATATTCTCAGAAGTGCTCTGCATGTCTGTCTGGTAATATATTTCAATGCCACAATTGTTATGGACTTCATTTCTCTGTTGATACACAAACCAACCTCCTGAAAGACAAAACATTTAAGTTCATTAAAATGTACATTCTTATTGTCTACAATTAAAAAGATAATGGTCTCTCTCTTGTGGAATGGAATTATAATGAATACTTTAGGACATTATAGCAGAGTTTCCACTCACAGCATACTTTTTGTAAAACGAGTAAAGAAAAGATTATTTAACACATCGAAATGTCAGAGCTTGAGCATTTCAGCAAGTAAATTGAAACTGGCTGCTTTTCCTCAAGCAAATGTTTTTGGAACTGGAATGGAATTCTGCATTGCCTCTCCTGGGTAAACAGGTTCTAAAGACAATTTATCAGAAACATTTATGAACACTAAATATAATTCAGCATTTAATACCAACAGCTGCTTTGAGACCTGGTTCCCCCAGGCTGATGATCAGCTATGGGCAATTGGCCTTGGCCGTACAGCTATGTATGTCATCACTCCTGTGCAACTCCCAGCAACTCCTTGAACAGCCTTTCCTATAGATAAGAATTTTTTCTCACAATAGAAGTAAAATCACATACAACACTACGAGACTAAAAGAATTTATATTAGAAAAAAACAAAGTTACTTGTGTAAGCGCTTTCAGTTTTCTCAAAAAAGCGAGAGTCGTCCAGGACAACCCCTCACAGAATGGTCACTTAATACTCAAAAAGAAGGGTACTTATTCAAATGTGCCTAGTAGGTGTGTATAGCAGAGAGTGGGACAAGGCTCTTATTTCCATAAATTATATTGAGTGAACCAAGGCTGAATCACAGAGTGGTTTGGCTTGGAAGGGACCTTCAAGATCATCTCGTTCCAACCACCAAGAAGCCCGATTTACATACAGATTAAAAATGAAATCAAATTTATTTTGAAGTATACCAGAAATACGATTATATTATTGTATGATTTTATTAACAAAACCACACCCTAATGATAGTTTTGAAGTTCAAAATAATTTGAACTAAGTCTGATTTTGAAACAAACTCCTAGCAACAGAGTAATATTCATTTTAAAATGCTATTAGCAAAAAGAATCTCAATTTAATGTGTGCTAAAAAATTGAAAGTAAATAATTTAACTTACTGTCAGGAAGTTGCACTTCTCTGTATCTCACCAGCTGACTGGGAAGGAGTGGCTTCGTATGAGCGTGCTCAATGAGAGTGTCCTCAACCATCTGCATAATTCCTAATGCAGCCTGGGAGAGAAAACGTAAGAGGACTTTTACTATCATTAGTCTGTGCCTAACTGCAGGGTCAGACTTTTCAATTATTGATGGTGACATAAGAAAGAAGAAAAAAGGGGGAAAAAAAATCAGGGATAGAAAAGTAGAGATATTGTAATTAAATATAAATACAGTAGAAGTTAAGTAGATGAGTGGAAGTGGGGGCCTGGAAGACAAGGGTTTTGTCAGTTTTTTTTTTACATTTATCTTGACTACATGTAACTGATTCTGCTTCTCTCCAATGCTTCTGAAATTAAAGGTCAATGGGTTTGTTTTTTCCTTTCCCTTCACCACTTTGATGTACACATCTTTCAAAGTTTAAAAAACAGATACTTACAGTGTACGTTTGCAAAGCAAGTGACATCTCAGTAGATGGAATGTTAAGAAAACAAACTAATGGTTATGTTCAAACATGCATTCCATCAACGCACTGGTAGTATGAGGACTCACTGTCCAGATGCTTTCTTTTATTTGATGGATGAAAATAATTAAAAAAAAAATATTAAGTAGCAAGAAGTTGTAAAAATCATTAGTTTCATTCAAGGATTTAACTTCAAAAGCTTTAGCTGTTAAGGGTTATGTGTTCTTGTAACCTGCATACTGGAAATCACAGTAACTTGTTAAAAAGCAATTTAGGCTGAAAGCCAAAAGCTCTTAGTCTGCACTACCACAAACTCACAACACTGGTGATGTTATCAAAAACATGCAGTTTATGAAGTCTGAAAACTTCATAAACACATGCCTCCTTGTCCCCCAGTATCAGACAAACAGACTGAGGTCTTGCAAAACACAGTTTGAAAGGTTAGAGAAAAATACTACGCATTCTTCCAATTCAATATTAAAACAAAACATTGAAAACAAGAGTGTTAAGACAGATGTTCTGAACAGCATTAGTTTACTATTTATCCACTTACAGGAAAATAAATAAAAGCAAGTCAAAAAACAAATACCAGAATGAAATTAACTCAAGAATAAATGCAAATTTTAAGCATCTAGACAGATTTAATTTTTCAAAAAGTACAGATTTTCAGTATTGAAAAGTGTCACAAAAGTATGTAAGTTTTTATTTAATTTTAGTTGGAAAAAAAAAAAATCTTAGATCTAGGTTAAAATGGAAAAGCAGGACCTGCAGCGCATTGTTCCTTATGCAGCTCAATCACATCACAGTAATAACACACAACATAGACCTTAAAATGTTTAGATCATAAGTTGTTTTTTCCTAAGTTTCCAAAAGCAATACAAGGTCAGCACTTAGCCTAATAAATCTGAAGTGGAAAAAATGACACCATGATATTCCCATAAAGATAAAAAAAGTACTAAGTCAAATTATGAAATCACATTTGACAAAACTGCTTTAAGATCTGAGAAGATTAAACTGGTCTTCCATTTTTATGCTGCTTTTATATAAAAATTGTTTTATTAAAGGAAGTATCACACCAACCTGTTTTGTTATATTGCCATGGAGAAGAGCTTCAATGTGTAACCTTGACAACAGCTGAGCTATAAAGGCCTTGAGGCGGGGAAGAGTGACATCTAGAATAGATATTTAGACAGTTAAATCAATGACATGCATTTTTATGTGAAGTAGTACTTACCTTATTGTTAGATACAGTGCATTTCTTGGAGAAGGAGAAACTCATCGTCATAAAAAAGCATCTCCTTAAAAATGCAACACTGGAAAGCTTCCAGGTCTAAATAGCAGCACTTATCATCTTGCTTAGAACTCACATACTGTCTGACCCAGATTCCAAATAGAAAAGGGAAACAAAAAAAAGCTGCCTTTCCAATCATGAACAAACATTCATTCTCCAGAGAAAACAGTTGCAATCGTTCAGGGGGTGTTCCAAGACAAAACCTTAGCTATTCACAAACAGCACGTTGTTTATAAAGCTTGAGAAACACACTCTGCATTTACCATCTAGACTGAAAAAAGAACCTCAACTCAAATGTGGTGTTTTGATAGTATCTTTGCAACAAACAATACACAAGAAAAATATTTTTGCAGTTGTGGGTATGTAGTCGTACACACAATTCAATATACTGAAGAATGCTTTTGCAGTTGTGCGCATGTGCGCACACACACATTCTGTGCCTGTCTTGGCAAAGCAGTCTTCATATATAATGCGAAGTACAGTTTAACATATAGAATCAAGGGAATAGGAGATGAAGGAAAGATAGTTGAATGGATGGGATTGTTCATCCCAAAGCTCACATCTCCATTTGTAATTATTGACCATCAGTAGAAAATTCATTTCCACATTTTCCCCTGATTCCACATCAGCTTTTTACTGTTGTATAATCCTACTCTTAATTTTTGCCTATTAACAATGCAAAAGATTACGGTCACATTGAGTGTATGAGAGGAAAAGGGGGGGAAATTACACACAAATATAGTGGGCCGTCTGCGCTTTGTTAAGAACCACAATGGTCTTTATTCTTTATTATAGTTATTATGAACAGGAATTACATATTTTTTTATTTTTATCTACAATTCTTTACTATCTACAGAAAGAGGAGTGGGGATTCCCTGATCAAGGAAGCAACAGAATAGCACGCCCACCGTAAAGTACAATGCAGATATGCTCCAGTGTGTCTGCACAGTGTCAGCTGGAGGCAACACTCCAACAGCACTGGCCAAGCGCTGGATTCACCGTACCCAGGCTCACACCCACAAAGCTGCTCCAGCTTTGCCTGAAACTTTCACCTGCAAGTTTTGCTTTTTAAGGCTTTTTGCCTGAACTACTAGACTTTCTAGAAACTGGAGGATGTGTGCACTTGGATAATGGGCAGAGTTCAAAATGGGTACCTTCATTACTTTATTAACAAGATATTTTCCAAAAGGAAAGATAAAAATAATAAAGTTTAAAGCTGGCAGAACATTACCATCTAGTGCTTCTTTTAATTCATCTTTGGTCCAAGCAACTTCTGTCATCAGGAGTCGGAGATAATACATTGCGTGCTGATGAGGCTGTTCCGCCCTGAAGTTGTTGAGTGATCTCATGTACTAAAACAAAATAATTACATTCAAAGTATAGAACTCTATTTCTAAACATGAAATATTAACCTTGTACTCTTTATATCATCAAAGACATACATTTCAGATGTCAAGAACACTCTCTTGCTTATTCGACCTGTTTAAAAAAGTTGCATTAAATTACCCTAGCAATAGTGTGGACTTCTGAGTCTGTGGATTAAGCAGTAACCATTAGGATAGTTGAAATGAGCATGAAGTCACACTTCTCCATAAAATCAATGACTGGAAATTAAATTATTGCAGTTAGACCTAAATACTTCTTTAGATAAAGTTGCTCTACCCAGGAAATACACGTTCTATGATGACTGTTCAGGAGTGGGGGAATACAGCTAATGGAAAATTTATTTTTCTCCCAGTTGCTCCCCTGGGCTGACTTGGTTAGAAAAGTGCAGGAGCATCTGGGAAATTGTCTTCATTCTTTGCCTAGATAAAGGAGGCATGAGAGAACAATCTGTGAGCTTCTCCAGAGAAACCCCTCTTAGTCCAGCTGCACCTTCACAAATTAAGCAAACCTTTTTCCTCTACCAGAGGAGATGGAAAGCGCGAATTAATAATTTGGCAAGCTGGAATCATTTCCAGTCCAGAAGAAAGGTAACTCATTTCAGGGCACAGAAGAGAGAAGCAGGAAGCTGTAGGAGTCCTGCTATGCATTCGCCAAGTCCTTCTCCCTGTCCCAAACAGCAGCAGAGGCTGGTGCCCCTGTACCCATTGGGTGTGGGCACAAGGGGAAAAACCACCACCTCCCCCCTGATGTGTTTTGTCCTTATTTTACATATACAAATGGCCTATGTAACAAGAGTCTATAAAATGACAAAAGAGGCATAATACACAGACAAAGTTCAAGCAACCTGTAATGACAATGAGGGAAATACCTTAAACGAAAAGAAAATCATCCAAACCAGATCATTCACAGACCTGTGGGTTGGGTTTTTTTCATCTTGACTCATGGCCACAAAAAGAGACAAAAGTAAAAAAGCTTCTGCAGTCCCAATGAGGCAGAATTTCACTCCATATTTCCATGGATAATCAGCCCTCAGATTTAATTTCAAGTCAATGCATTAAATTTTAAATTACCCCAAAATGTAAATTTCTCACGTAACTTACCGCTTCCTTGATAATTTCAAATCGTTTCTCATCAATCTCAAAAGTAGCCATTTTCTCAATGATCTTCTTGAGCAAGATATGTTGTTTGTCATTGTAACCTTTTACAGAAAGCTATGGAAAAAGCGCATAATTTGCTTTAGATGTGGAAGATAAAATACTGAAACAATTACCAAGTCTTGTATATGAACAAGTCTTGTATATGAACAATACACTTTTCAACACTCTAAATTCAACATCATTCAACATTAACTCATTCTGAAATAAAATCCCTTTACCCATCAAAAAATAACTGACAAATATAATATTGCATATTTGTACGGGAGTTATGAATGCAGGGAATTAATGGAATATCGTGTTGATGTAAGCAAACAGTACTCAGAATACAGATTTTTTAATGATTGCAAGTATCGAGTCCAGCCAGTAAACTGTACATTTGGAGTACTGAAATGCTTTTACTCTAGGTTTCTCATTTTAGTAATGAAATCTAGATTCACAGCCTTCTTAAGTATTCTCTCCAATTTACTTTTAACCTTGTTTCATGTTTATCTTGTTGCTCAAACGAATAGTTTTCTATTCGAACGTAAGTGGAACAAAATGGTGCTACCAGAAAAGGGTCCTGTCAGCAGCAGCACAGCACGTAACAGGGACAGTGCTGCGCTGGAACACCCCGGGGGTATGGCTGCAATCCTAGGAGATACTGATCTGATCATAAACATTTTTTTGAAAGTATACATGAAATAAACTTGGTTATTTAAAAAAAAAAAAAACAAACAACATTGAAACTTAAAAATGACTATATGATTGCATCAGGCCACAGGAAGTTTTTGAAGAGTGAAAAAAGACCTTTTGGGGGGAAAAACACTTCAAAGTTTGGTATGTTGAAACAGGAACTTAATTGGATTTGTGCAGTTTAATTAAGGGTAAAACTAAATTTTAAGCCATAAACCAACATACAGGTGAATTCCTGCTTCCCAGTAATGAGATTTTTTTTTTTCTTCTATAGTTGCTGAAACATACCTTTTTTGAAGAAAAAGCTATAAATGGATTTATGACAAAGGCTGATACCCTAAATTAGCATAAGAACCCAAACTGTTCAGCAATCACTGGGTGATTGTTTGCAGTGTAGCATCTGCACTTGTTTGAAGTGTCTCCACTGTTCAGTTACACCCATTGACTATAAAACTTCTTGTGATATAGAAAAAGATTAGAAGCTCCCAGATACAAAATGGAGTAAATGCGAAAATGGAATCTTTACACTAGAAGATAGAGACCCTACCAAGGACAGCCAATATTTATAACAACTTGGTTCTTCTAAACTGTGACTAAAAATAAAGAAAATTACATACACACGCACCCTTTTTTTTTTTTTTTTAAAGGAATTAATTCTGACAGTGGAAACATCACCAACCTTTGAAAATGAGGAGAGATAACCATGTTTCCAGTAAGTTAAGTGAATGCTACCAGGAAATGAGATTCGTGTTGAATTAAAAAAAATGAAATTGCAGCACTCTCTGTCATACAGAAAATGTAAAGACAGTATGCAGCATATTTTCTTACTAAGATGCTTTGCAAAATAATACTTCTACAGGAAATTTCAAAACACATTCTGGTATAAAGTGATGGTTTAAAAAAAAAAAAGCTTTTAACAATTTCAAGAGCGACTATTAAAATCTCCTATCATAAATCTCATGGGAGAAACTGAGTAAGAAATAACCATTTGTCATAATATCAGTATTTTTAAAGTATTGTTGGCATTTCAAATCAGATTATAAAACACTTAAAAAAAATAAAAACTTTAAGGAAAGCCATAAATATCTAGCATTGCATTCTAATGAACACATGCACAATCCATTTCCACAGCTCACTACAGCAGAATTAGAGAATTATAACATAATCTATAAAGCTCAGATTCATTCAACAGAAAAGTTAATCTTTTTATACAGAAACAGTACTTTCAAGATCACCATGCAAGCAAGTAAAACTGTGAACTACACAGCAAGAACTGCACCACACACGTGTTCACAAGGCACTGCAACCTCCAACAGGTCACTCAGTACTGATTAAAATACAGTTTTGCTTTGCCCTTAATGCATGAGATATTTGCAAGGAAAAAACAACATTAACCATCTCATTTAGAAATGCAGAAGTCAAATGTTTTCTCCAAGCTCAACAACTCCCAAGCTGTTCTGTTTCCTCCTGCGCTTTTAAATTACTTACAAGTATTGCATTCATTCCTGATGCAATGCCATAGATCAAACCTGAGAGGCGTGCTGCATATGTATACTCTTTTAAATCATCCTTCAATAACCTGATAAACAGGTATGTCATGTTGCAATGGAGAGGATCAGCATAAATGTAGCGACTAACAAAAAGAAAAACAAAAGAAATGCTTTGATACCTCAAGCAGTGACAAAGTAATGGATGAAGAAACATGACTGAAGAGTATGTATATGCAGCCTCATGATCAGTAGCCCTTGAACAGGACACCTGAAGTGGTACCACTCACTGAATAGCCTGACACAGGGGCCTTCTGCCCCATTGGTCAGAAAGGTTTTAGTAGATGTCTGACAAACTGAAATAAATATGTAAGCTTGGATTAGGGTTGCTTTTTTCTTTTTTTAAAACAGAGGAACAAATCTTACAACTAATTAGTTTCATGAATGATATAAAAATAAAGAAGAAAATTTGCTTAGTATGAATGGAAAGATTGTTGAAGACTTTGAACAAAATTCAACTTAAAATTCAAATTAAAGAAAGGATGGATAATAACCAAGATCAAAAGGAGTAACAGCCTTAGACCCATTTTTTAAATGAAAGTCCTTCCATCAAATCAATGTAAAAATGTTGATGAGTGGAAGTAGTTTTAAGGCTCTAAGTTTTTCCTTGATTTGGGTACTTACATACATCCCATAGATGGTATTTTGGAGATCATAGTTCAAGCCAGCTAGCTCTGCTGCATATGCATACTCGTTGAGGGAGTCTTTGAGCAGTTCAAGGTACAAATAGGCCATGTTACAGTGCAAGGGATCCACATACGCAAATGGGCTGGAAGAAAATGGTGAAAGTAAAACATGCAGTTTAAAATTATTTCTCAGTTTCTTTAGGCCTTTTAATTTTGGTACGAAGGAAATGGCATTTACCGCAAGTATGCTGATGGATCCCATTATGAAGGATTATGAAGGATTCCTATTCCAAAGCCAAATATGAACACACCTGAAAATAATTATTTACCTTCCTTATGGTTTGAGCAATGCCCAAATATATTGAAGATTCCAGATTTCATATTTGTGCTCGTAAATCAAGACACGTTGCATTTACTTTGCTGCACTTAAGCAAACAGGTCAGTTAAAAAATAAAAATTAAAAAAAAAAAAAAGGAGACTGCTTTTTGCATTTCTCCCTACAATGAGAATTTCCCAAAACTGAGCAATTTCAATATGCCCAATGATGCAAATCCAATTAATACTGAATTTTTAAATTAAGACTGAATTCAAAGCAAGATGTAGATCAATCTTATGTTATCATAAACCTGCCTCCAAACTCATTATATTCTTGTCCATTTTGATACTAGAATAGCGACTTAATCAGTTTGAGTGATTACTGTGTTCGTAGCAGTTTTAACTTCTATACACTCATTTAGCTGGCAAAGGCCAACAGGGAGTTTTAAAAATAATGAAGACTACTAAATTGTTAATCGTCAAGTGAAAAATACCAGAAAACAATTTTTGTAACACTGTTCTGTTATTGACAACATTGTAAATAAGTATTTATTTCAAGTTTACCTTTTTTTGACTAGACTTGAGGAAGCAGAACAACTTAATCACCGATAGTGTATTTGAAAACTCTTAGTCTAGTGTTTTCCACTTTACACACAGATGTAAGGGACACAGCTGAAACCAACACTGAGGTGTTGATGCTGGGTCACCATGTCAGGAACTGGAGAAGTCACTTGAAATATTTCTTAAAATGGAAAGTAGCAAGTATCCAGGTAAAAATAATTAGCATATTATTTTTAACATCCATGCCTCTAAATCTGGGGAAACTTGAAGTCGAGAGTTTATGACTACCTTCAGAAAGCTTTTGGAACAGCAGAACATTACACTGTTATTTTGCTTCCCTTTTTTTTTTTTTTTTTAATAAAAAGACTACCTATTGAGTTGTTATGTCATAATTCATACGGAAGGAAAAGCTTCTTGTCATCCTTTAGGCTGGATGACAAGGCCCTGTGGTGTTTCTTTAACACAAGGCTTGTGCCACATAAGGATCATAAGGTTCATACACTTGGATTGTTCCTACTGGATTTGTGTGTTTGAGGGAGAAGCCTCATCCCTTCATCCACTTCCCCATACCCCATCCAGGCGGCAGCAGCTGCTCTAACACCCAGGCCAGGAACTCCTCCAACAGCCCGTGATGCTCGGGCTGCAGGCAGAGCAAACGCCTCTCCGTTTTTCTGTCCTACTGAAGCTGTTGGGAGCACGACAAATTCCTGCCATCTGCTACAGGCTGCCATGCTCTGTTCTACAACTGAGGCTAAAGCTTTTCATGAAAACTCATGCTGTTAAGATGGCTTTATTCACCAATTTGCTTGGCCACAAGAGCTATGGGCAATTTCATCCTCTCACAAATGAACATGGTACATTTCACCATCTCCTCCAGTGACCATCACCATGACACAACCAGTCTCAAAACAGAGACAGATTCACAATGCAACTTTCTTAACTATCAAAACCAGACAAACCTCCTTACAACTTTTTGGAGATGATGCAGCCAGTATTGTCAAAATCTCCTTACATCCATTCAGATACGATTACGATCTTATTTTTAAAGAATAGGACAGAACTCCCAACCCTAAGAAAAAAGCCAGCTTTCCCCTTGTAACCATCCCTAGAGGAAAGAGGCAAATCATTCCGTCCCATTCAGCAGCAAAGCTGTTGGAGGTGAGAGCACAGATCCAGCAGGGAAAGACTGTCACCACCGATCTAGAGGGAGATGTCCCTGCTCAGAGCAGGAGGCTGGGACTAGATGGCCTTCAAAGGTCCCTTCCAACCCAAACCAGGTAAGTGTGTATACCTATACCTTAGTGCGCGCTACATAAAATCAATTATTATTTTTCAATCATTCACAAACTGGTATAAAGACTGGATCACTCATAGTTCATTTGGAATTGATAAAAAAAAAAAAAACTCACAATTGTAAAACATAAACTCAGTGTCCATCAATAAAATCCTGATTTGGATTTTGGCCAAACATTGGAGAGCCACCATGTACAAACAGAGAAGGCCAAGTATTGCAGTGGCAGTTCTCTGAACAGGAGGTGGGCAGGTACCAGTTTGATCTTCCATTTCCTCACAGTTGTAATGTTTTCCCTGTGCTTTCAAAAAGTAGACAGAGGAAATGCTCAGACAACCTATTTTCCCCCCATCAGCACCAAGACTTGACTCTCTGAAAAACCGTCTAAAATTCTGCCAAGAGAAATTTCAAGTGTTGTCTCAAAGCAAAGACTCGACAGTGCATCTACAAGAGCCCACATACTAGCCTTTCCAGCAACATCACCGCATCATTTCATTAGGCCAAAGGAGATTTCCTGAAATTATTTTCACTTTCAGTAGAGCAGCACAGAAATAGCTGCACTTCTAAAAGACAGCTGTATTTTTATTTCAAAAGTTAGAAATTATTATTTGAAAGGAACACAAAGAAGGTACATCATTGTCGTGCTTACTTAAAAAATGGGTAATTTTCCTGTGATGAAAATAATGCAAGACCAGAATTAATATTATAGCACTTTATTGTGCATCTTGAGGTCAGAATCACACATTCGTTGATAATACTCACTGTGTTTTTTCTAAAAACAAAAAAATAATTATCAGTTTTGGTGTCAGCATACTGGCTTGCATTACGCAATTTAAAATAGAATTTGAACCTAAACCCATAATCAGAATAGCATTTTATAAAGAAAACACTATCTTAAAATAGTTGTGATTTAGTTATTAATTAAAAAGAATACACACCCATTTTTAAGGAGGTATATTGCAGTATGTAGTAGGTCCTATTGGCAGCCATATTTCAGGTACAGCAAATAAAACATAGAAGAAAATATGTTTTAAAAATCTTTTTATATAAACTTTTCCTGTTCCTATAGATGGCGCACCTCAAACTGATTGCTACTCAACTACTGGGTAACTTCCATCAGCCTCCCTACCATCTGCAGCTTATTGCATCCTCCTGAGTGAGGAGAAATATTTTCAAGCCTCAATACATGCAACAAAGCTTTTGTGACAGAAACACAGACTCCCCACAAACAAGAAGCTTTTGCAGAGCATTTTATGTGATATATTTAACATTGCATACCTGAAAAACTCAAAGTTGAGACAAGCTTTTGGCAAAAAAAATTTGTCATCTTGCTTGAACCATAGTTTGCTCATAGCAGTGTCCTGTGTCAAGAAAAGAGGTTTTTGTTAAGTCACCTTTTAACTGTAATACATTAGGCAATTATTTTTTTTTTAAAAGTGTCTTCACTGCTTCAAATTAGTTAGAAGACCTGTCACCAAAATTTTTAGAATAATCTCCTAGTACAGAAAAGAATCTGTTTAGATTCTATTGCCTCTTCTATTGCTCTTTCTCCCACAAAAGCTGTGAAATGAAACAGACACTCTCTCTCTGTTCCAACTCTATCTAAGTTTACCCCACAAAAAAACCCCTCATCTTTGAATTGATATACAGAACTTTTAAATGTAAAATTATTTCTCTTTCTCATATTTTTGAGCAGATGATCTTTGCTTCTCAGGGATCTGGCATCGCATTTTCCTCCTCCTTTTTCCATAGAAGAAATAAGTCTCGTCTCTTACAGCATACCTTCCCCTACACAATATTCTCTCCCAGACAACCAATTTTTTATTCTGTTGAATTGCCACTGTGCAGTTTGGAATACATCTTGCGTCAGGGACAGGATGATTAACAGTAGGGCCTGTCTGTGGTCCCGCAGACCTGGCCCAGAAGCTGGAGATTGATGGCCGCAGCCCACAGTAACCACCCGTCCCTCGGCGCAAACCCCGTGGGCCCCCTGCCCTCCTTCCTGAGGGGCTTAGGGGCAAGATGTGCCATTACAGCAAAGGTGACCTAGGGACATGCTACCAGAGAAAATGGCCATCCTGCTCCCGGCCCTCTCTTCTGCCACAGCACTGGTCTAGTCTATAGTAAGATCCCTTAGACATGAAAAACAGCAGAAAAAGGGCTTTTTTTGGTACAACTAATCTCTGCTGATTTAGTTTTTGCGATGTTTTGCTGTGGGGTCAGACAAATGCCAGGGCCCACAAAAGGAAAATGGCACCGTCATACAGCTGAGGAGAAAGCAAGAGATACAGGAAAATAGATAATGTCTATTTCATCAAGTACAGAAGATTAAAAACATTCTCCCTCAGAAAATGTATTTTCTGGGGAAAGGGGAAGAAAAAACTAAAAGCAAATAGATTTCTAAGCAATGATGCCTTAAAGCAAAGCTTTTGTGTGGATCAGTTGCCTCGTTGCTACAGAGATAGGAAAGGACCATCAAGTTTCTGTAGCAAATCAATTAGTGTTACTTAACAGAGCTGCAGTACCTGTCCCTGACGAGGTTCATGGTTTCAGTTTAGGATGAACATAAGCATATGCTCCAAGTCCTCTTCCATTAATAATATTAATAATATTGCTTCAAGTATATACCTAAAAAGCTCTGCGCAGAACAAGTGTGTTTTCCTGAAGGATATCATAGCACCAAAGTAGACTTATATTAATCAAGTATGTAAAAAGTATTCCTGAATTGAGTATGCAAGCTGAAGCACAACTTGTAATTGCAGAAGGCTTTTCGAATTTATCCTCCAACTAAGCCTAGAATAGAGATGAGCATTAGCAAAGACAACTACGCTTTAGTAGCGAGAGGAAGTTTTTAGTAAATTTTAGGTACTGAGAAAAAATGAGATTTGCTAAAAGTACCGAGATCATTAAACGATGCTTCCAGGAAACTAGAGTGTGATGTTTATTTACGTGTTTACATCTCTCTCCCTTTTTCCATGCAATCAGAAGCTTTATCCATACACAGTTACAACAGAATTGCCTTACCTACGACTTACTGAACATTGCTCAAAAAAGCCATGTAAGAGTGACAGGCACCCTTCTGCTGAAGAAACAGCTTTAATACTATTTCTATCAATTGTCAACACACTTTCAAAAGGGTAAAGAGAGTTCAAGCTATTTGGAAATTCATTTTCGTAGGAACCCAAATAATTATAATCCACAGTTTAGCAAGAATGAACTTTCTACTGTCTTTCTAGTATCATTAAGTTTTGTATTTCTCTGTTCATTATACTTTGGAGAACAACATGACCTGTACTTTAAGAACACACAGGAAGTATCTGCTAACTTCCCTGAAAGTTACCTGGCAAACAGAACAAATATAGACAGATTACCTTGACAAGGGCAGGGTACTGTGTCGCATCTTTTTCCAATGGCAAAATCTCAAAGTTAGTAGGAATGAACTCATTCTTCATCGGAAGCTTGAATTTCCCATTCAGGTCAGCATTTTGCCATTTCTAGATAAATAGGAGAAACAATGAGGCTAAATGGAATTTCTGCTTAATCAACAGATATCTACTTGTTTATTTTATGCTATAACAAAAGATTTTAAAATGTATTCCACTAGCTTATGTGTAAATACTATTGAGAAAACAGGGGGAGAGAATTATCTGGGAAACCAAGTTGGAGTAGGCTCTCAGCAGGATGAAGTGCTCCGAGGATGAAGACAAATGATTAAAATACATTTGAAAAGTTTACAGTGGAGTGGAAAGCGGTTCTATGTCTCATATTTTCTGCTACCGTGAACTCTAACTGAAGGTATAAAACTAAATACATAAGCAATAATTCTAATCAAGAGCATAGGTATGCACAATCTAAAGAAGCAGAGAGTTCTACGCAACATCTGTTCAATGCATGCTCAGCACGTCCAATTTAGCTCTAGGGTGTATTTTACAGCCACCTCTTCTTAAAAGAATAGATCAGTAACAAGTTTCTATAAGGATGTACCCACTTCCTTTGTTGGAGCTTTGATTTTTAGAAGCTCGTTTAATTGGCAAAATATACTTATTTTGTAAGTTGCAAAAATCCATTTCAGAAACACGGTTACATACAGCAGTTGTAAAAAGATTCCTTTCTTCAGAACAGATTAGTTCATTAACATTTAATATATAGACTTCGAAGTTTTAAAAAGTTAATGCTTACATTTTTAATAGCCACTGCACATTATGGATCTTTTATAGCAACAATGGTGTAATATTCCCTGTACTTAACATCGTTTAAAACCATTAAAATGGATATGCCCTACGTAATGAATATTTGAAATCTAAAACTAACACAAGATCTTTACTTCTTGTAATACTAAACAGACTCATTGTACAACTTTCATGTTATGCAGAGTAGCAGATTTACATTCTCCCTTCAACTAAATGGAAAATTATACAAAGAATTTACCACTCTCTTCACTTGAAGAAATTAGAATATATTAGAAGTTTTTACATGCCTTAATAACTTCATCAGAAATAGCTTCTTGCTTGTACTGTGTTCCATACCAGTCTTCTGTTCGATCAGTTTTTCCTTCAAAAGATTTGGAAACAATTGCAACTCTGAAAACAAAGAGACAAAGCACTTTGGCACAAATGAGTCTGAGAAAAAAATGTGAGAAATTATTCAGAGCACTATTTCTGTTCCATCACTAGAATGCATTTATTTCTGGAAATGTTCCCAGGACAGAGTACACTTGGATAGCAAGTCTACCCATACGGAACTGCACACTCAACTGAAATTAGTTTATCAGCGTCTTTTAATGTTATGGTTTTTCTTAAGTGTCACAACCTAGAGTTACACACAATCATTGTTGCATGCAATTTTTATTCTTCAGACTTCACCCTTGTTCCAGAAAACACAGAAAGCAGTTCTTGAGATCTTCTACAAAATTAATGGAATGGCTGTAACATTTTTCATACCACCTGTATCAACACACAGATATGTGAAGATACTGACTATAGGAATTTCATTCTAGACCTAGCATTTTAGATTACATTACTGCAGTTACAATCTCCCATTCATAATCTGAAAGTAAAAGAGATTCTTATTTTTGTATCGTTCTCATATTCTCATTTCAGATTGATACTTGTTTCTCCCCTTTGTTCTTTTGGCTTGGTTTGGTTTTTTTGAGGGGAAGGGAAGAAAAGCAGAAAGATTAATGTATTTTACAGTCAATACAACAGAATTATACTCAATTAGAAACCTAAATCATAGAATTACAGAATATCTCAAGTTGGGATGGAGCCATAAGGACCATCAACCTCCTTCTTCTCACAGGACTATCTAAAAATAAGCCACATGACTAAAAGCATTGTCTGAACACTCCTTGAACTAAAGGATACATGTAAATAAAAGGAAATCCAGCTCAAAGGAAATTACAAATGTGTTAGAATTTTTTCAGTAGTCTTCATAACAAGTATCAAGAAAACTCCTTTAACTCTTTTTAACTACCCACAACTCAAAAGAGTACTCACTGGAAATAAGCAGCTAGCTTTAAGAGTAAATAGATGTGTATAAGAATTCTGAAATAGTAAAAAAAGGTAGCACAAATACCTCCTACATATATTTAACAATTCCTTCCGGGCTAAGGAAGGGAGAGATTTTACTCCTCACCTTTGAAAGAACCAGCATGAAAGATGACCAGCATGAACACACACACACACACACTTAAATGCACAGAACAACCCCTGCTCCTCTGCAAGTCATGCAATATCCAAAGCAGAATGAGAATATTCCTCTTCAAGAGATACATTATTTCATCTCTCATTGTAAATGGCAATAGAAAAAGTTAACACTTTCATTGTAACTTCCTATAAAATCGTTTCTTATCTGTTTGCATGTTACATTTTTATACCAAAGGAACAATACTAACTAAATATTCAGCAATGAACTAAGCACCTTAATCCTAGAAAACATTTGTTCTTGCAACACACAAGACACGAGCTCCATCTACAACGTGAAAACTATTAGAGAGATTGTTGTTTACACTAAGAAGAGCCATTGAAATATTCTGTTTTGCACTTTAATTTGGACAGCTGGTGAGCAAAAGCTCTATCATGCACAGATGAAGTGCTAAGAGACTATAAAAACCTGAAATTCTAATAGACTTTATGAGCAGACCTTTCCGTACGTTAAATAAAAATAAAGAGACAAAGAGTCTTAAGATAAAAGATTATCCTGATAAAATCCCAATAGTCATGTGGTCTAAACAACAAGACAAAACTGTTTTATGCTGTAATACATAGACGTTTGTTATTCAACATTCCCTCTTCCTGCCCTTCTCAAACCTACCCATGCTCAAGCAGCAGAGACAATCCAAGCACCCAAACATAGTAGAAACATACTAAAAGTAAAGAGCTAAAACTAACTGTCCACTCAAGGCACCGAAAATGGAATTGTGGAAATCAGCCCTGCAATTCTTCCAGCACTAGTGCTTTAGGGGACCCTCCTACCCCCCATTCCCCACATCACCCCTGGAACCACTACTGACAATCTGAGCTCTCAGAACATAGCCAGAGCGACATGAAACGAACCCAAAGGCATCTCACCTGCCCCAGACTTACAGCCTAAACCGAGAGACGAGCACCAGCAGCAACGAACACTGAGACAGGAGAAGAAGAGGGGAAAAGCAGACCCACACGTAGAAATACAACGCTCTGCAGTTATTTAAGCGTATCATAATCTACCTTTACAGTTACCAATTATGCAATGCTACATTTGCCTTCCACTTCTGTGCAGTGCGGCATGATGGACATCCCCATGCTCTAAGGCAGCATTGGAACACACTGGAAAGGCAAGACGGGCGATCTTTAATAGGACCCATTTATACAATATTTAAACTCAACCAGTGCAATGGGGCTCCTGAGCCACTCGTGAATGTGAGGCACAGCTGAAACTGTAGATGCAATTCACTTCTGTATGTGCATTCCTGTACATACAAACTGTTGTGATCCTCAGTTATGGCCAGCTTTCAAAAACAAGCACAGCTTCTGCATCCCGATACGTATTTACCAGGTACGACCTTGGTTCTCACTCTCCTGAAATCTAAAATGAAGCTACAAGTGATTGACCCACAGAAGTGCTGCGTGCTTTAAAATGAACATACTCCCAGGAAAGAGTATCAAGATTATATTCCAGATTTACATAACAAAACTCAAGCTTCTAAGACTTTACAGACCACAGTATTTGTAATATTAGTAACATACATGTCAAAGCAAATTTGTTGCAAAAAAATGAATTTATACTTAAAAAGGAAAAATTGCAGAAGATTTTTTTTTTAGGAACTAACGTAAACTTTGTCTTCCAAATGATGATACTGTCAAACAATGGAAAAAAATACATGTATCTTATTCAAATGCATAAAATGACAGAGCCAGCAAAAGACCAGAATCATTTGTAACTTCCCCCCAAACCATCGAGTTAAACTAACGTGAGGCAACAGAGGCCATTCAAAGCCACCTCCACACAAACCTCATAGAAAACAGAGCAAGTGGGGAACAGACACGTAGAGGGATAGATGCTGCTGGGTGCAGCATCCTCATCCTCCTACAGAGCACCACCACTTACTGCTCAGGTTTCAGTGAAACTGTCTCTACAAACATAACAGTTTGTGGGGGGAAATAAGCGAACAAACTGTGATTTCCAAAAATCTTTACTCAGATATGATGCAATTTAAAAAGCAACCCAACCACTTACATTCCACATTTATAATATATTTATCATCAGGGATCAGCATCACCGACTGCACTGAAGTAACTGTTTGCTCAGTATCTGTGAAATTCCAGCCCTTAGAAATTTCTGTATCAATGTTTTTGGCATTCATTTTAATTTTCTTCCCTCTGGGATAGTACTAGTGCTGTACTTCAGGTATCAAGAAAGGAAAAAAAAGTCCATTTACTATCAGGGGGGAAAATGTTCTTTAGTTGCTTAATCTAATGAGTCACTAACTTCTTAAATTTTAATAAGAGCATTTATTCTGCAGATGATGAAGGGAAAAAACTGTATTGGAAATGATGGGAAAATTACATTTTTCAGCTAAGATTGCAACACATGCCAAGTCTACTCCCTTGTCTTCACAGATGGCTGGCAAAATGCAAAGCAGTTTCAACAAGTAAAAATGACACATCTTAAAAAGGTTTCTCTCTTGGGGAAATTAAGCCACTATATGCAACAAGTTGTGTGGGGGGGCTTGGGAGGAAAGAATATGGAAACTTCCTGTTATGGTTCAGTCAAACAGAAGCACATATGGATACTTGCTACCACCTGTGAGTATACATATTTTTCCATACTTTTTAAGAACACAGTTTGTTAAGAAAATAACAGTCAAAAAGCTAAACTTTTTTACAGGCATCAAAGAGTGGTCTCTGCAAATGCAGCTACGCCAATATAGCTATGCCAAGAAAAGTCCTCAGCATAGGTGAATTCCAGTAGGGACATGAAAATGAAATTGTAAATAAAACCATGATACAAAAGAAATATTCAAATCAATGGAAACTAAACCACTCCAAGACATAATTTACACAAAGCATTAAAAAAAAAAAAAAACCAACAAAACCCAAAACAAACCACCAACAGGGAGAGTTAGAATGATGTGGCACATACTAATTCTTTCATAAAAAAGCCAAAATAGAAAGGTATACATGAGAATAAAGATCAGTAAATGGCAGATTACCAGAACACATACAGATATTTAAAAGCCCACATCCACAGTTTTTTATTAGTATATAAAATTTGCTCATGCAAAGACAAAAGTAGGAAATGAGCTACTGGACTGATAGGTCACTACATCCATATAGATAGAGATGTAATAAAAAACTTAAAACATAAGGGTACCCTATTATTAGCATCTAAAATCTCAACTCATTCTTTCAAAAGAGCCCACTAAAAATGCAAATCCACCATGGCTTTCCCAAATGGTTGTAACATACCATGAAGTCACTGTTAGTAATATTTAACTGAGGGGTTTTTTTTTCCCCCCACAAAATATTTCATCTTGCCAGCAATTTAAAATAAAAGATACTATAAAATTATATTCCTTGTTAAATTTTACTACACTTCAAAGTATGAGTTAAGTAAACAAAGAAAAAATTCCTAGCTCATTTCATTCTACTTCTAATTTCAAAAGATAAGTGCTCAAATAAGCGTCTAAAAGGAATATAGTACTATATACAAGTTAATATTTTGTTTCATTCACACAAAAATAGGAACATCTAGCTCAGATCTTTAAACACTGATGCCCTGAATAAAAACATTTAATTCCCACTAAAATTGAAAGGACTTACAGCATCATCACCGGCCTCCTGTGCCTCCTCCCATCCATGCTAGAATATCGGTGCTTGGCTGAACTCTGCCCTTAGAACTGCATTTCACCGGTTCTGGTGACTCCCGAGTGTGTACATGTTTATATTTAAGGTTAACAGGACAGCTATAGGCAGAGCTGTGGGTATTTAAGCTTCAGTGAACTAACCTACTTGTATTTAGTATCTTTAAGCCCTATTAAAATCTCTGCAACAAGAATAATATATAATTTCTTTAACAATAAACTGAAGAGGCCGCAGAACCACATATATTCCAGTTTTGAAAGTACCTTTATCTCCTGATATTTAGGTTTTTTATTCAAATGCTTAGGATTCCATATTCATCATGATCTATTTCTTAAGTCAGGTGAAACGAAGAGACAACATGTAGCTGTAAATTATAGCTACATTCCATATTGGTTTAGAATTCCTTTTTCTTCTCTCTCTCTAACAAGATTCTTGCTCGTCTTGCACTTACCTTGCCTTTTTTTTTTTTAACTGAGGACAAAGAGGAATACAGAACTGCCAGCGCAAATATGGGGCTAGATTAACTAAAAGAACATTGCGAGACAGCTATTTGCTACGTATTTGAACAAAGCACACCACATAACATCCTAAATTCTTCTAAAAATTGCCACCACTATTCCTGTGCTTTTGACCACATTCTATGGACTTGGATTTTCCCCCTCTAGCAGTATTCTCTACGCTTCCCTTTCTCACGCCAGTACCTTTTGGACAGGGGGACGGGCACAGCCAGCAGCGGGACTGACAGCCAGCGCCGGCCACTGCCCCGTGGTGCCCCGCGTTGGGTACACCTTAGAACTGACATCTATTCATTTCCTCTAGCCATTTTTGAAAGTTAAAGGCAAGCAGATGCTTTGGAAGTTCTCTGGCTAATAACAAAGACCCGATTTGTGTTACAAAAGGTATAATTCCCTAAGACAATATTGACTGTTTTCTTGCAAGGTTAAGAGCCAGGTTTCAAAGCTACGTGAAGCGGTAATAAACATCAGATCTTATTAAGCACCTGTAGTGTGTTTACTAAATAAGTATAAAAAATGGTTTACCAATTGCTTGTAAGCAATTTTAAAACCAGTTAAAAGTTTACATTCATGCAGAATTCGGTTAAGCTTTCTTCAGAGAAAAAATAATTATATTTTCTCTCTTTTAATTACTAGAAACAGTCTTTATGCTAACGGCAAGCTCTCGTATCAAATTTCCAAGAAGCTGAGTGGTAGATCAACACAAAAATACATTCAAAATAGAAGTATTTAATACAATAGGAAAGAGAATCTGAAAAATTTAAGTATTGTTTGTTCAAAATATGATCTCTCAAAAATATTCAAACTTCAGTTGCAGTATCCCACACACATTACACATAGATGCACACCCCCACACAACCATATAGGCCTTTCTTTAAAGGGCATTAATTACTATGGCAACCACTGTCATTGACATAGGCAGCTCCATTTAGTTTGTTGTTACTTGTATACCCTTAGAAACACCAGAACCCCGTGGCATTTGCAGATACAGTGCATAATCCAATTTTATCCTACTTTATCCAATAATTATTTAAAATATACCATCTTTTGAAAATAAATTAATGTGTATCTTACACTAAATGAATATACGAGACAGATCTTGTCATACAAACAAACATAGTGAAAATTAGTGCCCAAACTTCTAAGTAATTCACAATAATTTCAAGAGGCTGAAATATAGAAACTCTAGAAATACATGAATGCCTGCCTCACTGTCCTTTTACATCCAACGCTGAACATTTCAGTGTGGAACATATTCAGAAATAGGGCCCCTGTAAGGTCCCCCTCAAAAAAAATCATTTTTTGTATCATATACCTGTTTCCAAAACACTGCTAAATAGGTGTTCGAACACAGTAAGGCTGATAAATAGAAGCATAAGAGCATGTTCCTGTGTTTTCACACATTTCACACATTTTCATAATATCTCTACACCACTAATTCAATATTACAATTTATTACAGTATATACATAAAAGATATAAAAAAAGAATCAAACTGAAAAAAAAGAAAAAAGAAAATTCAGTCTAAAGTGCTAGTATAACTGCTGCCCAAGCAACTTTCTAGTAATTGATTCTACCACATCATACACACATATAAATATATACACAATTTTACGTATCATCGTAGTGAACCTCTGCCCTGTTCAATGCATAGAACAATTAAGAAACAGTTATTCAGTATTTTATGTTTCTTGCTCAAAAACCTGACAACTTCTCTTTCCAATTTACTTCTCTAGCTCCAAATTATGAATATTAGAGCATTGCATATAAAACGTCCCAAGAATTTAGTAAGGGGAGGATCATTTTATTAGGCTTTTTCTCAGTAACAGTTGAGCTAATTAAGTATCTTCCTAAAAACAACTTCAGTCTGAGGAAGACATTCTGCACAGAAAGGACCAAAAGGATGTTTCTGTCTGAACAGAAGAGCTGCAGGCACTTCAGAGTGCTTATTTCCATTGGAGCAGAGACACACAGGACAACCAGCCCTTTTTCAGTGACATTTACTTTGGAGCTGTAAGAAACACCTAAGAACTTGTGTTTCCCTTAGTTCATCTGCTTTCTTATAATGTTTGGGTTAAAATTAACAGTTATTGCAGTTTAACTTACCGAACATTTTCTGGTCTCAACTTATCCAGTACCATCTCGATTAAATCAGGCCTGAATTCTTCAAGCAGATACTCAGCCGCCAATACTTCTTCTATAGGATAATACTAAAAAACAAAGCCCAGAAGCAAGTAGATGAATTAAGACAAAAACTAAGCATGAAAAAAATTACTGTTTTGCAAAGGAAGAAGAAGTGTATACTCCTAGTCACTAAATCTGTATTACTTTGGCAATTTCAAATTAGAAGTGCATAGAGATCTTAATATCTTTCTTTTAAAACTAAGCAAGATAGAGTAGTACTCAACTATGCAACAATATTTCTCCTAGATATCTTTTATAAACTGTATATTGCCATTCTTTTCTCTTGAAATATTTTATGTCTAAATATAAGCCACCCACCTTTAAATACTGCTTTGAACTGAAGTGAAAATAACATGGCAAATACTGACCCCTAGAGGATATTTTTAAAGATAAAAGAACACCAAGTACTCACTAAAATGCATCTGGAAAAAACAAAGTGTAACGAAAGAAATAAAAACCAAAACAAAAAATCCACTAAGTTTTTTTTACGATTACCTAAGAATTCATTTTTTATTTACAGTCATTTAAAGGAAAGTATATTTAAATTATCTAAAAGCATAGTACAAATTCACACAATTCTAACTTTTTATTCAGGATCAACTGAAGGTCTCTTAAGGTACATTGCAATTCAAGAAGAAAACACAGTAGAAATTCCTCTGAAAATTATTAGTGTGTTTGACAGGAAAACTTTGTTGATATTCACCTGTTTACCACGGGAAAAATACCAGATGACCTAAGCACCAAGTACCTGCAGTTTGCCACACAGGTGGTACTTTTTTGGACCAGAATAATTATAAAAGGTCTTTCTGAATTACATACATTATATGTAAAACCATAGTGGAATGATTTCCAGAACACAGAGGAACTCACACAAAGGATTCTGGAAAAAAGAGAGTGCTGGGGGGTGGTGGGGTGGTGTGTGGAGACAATTAACCAAACCTGTGTTACAAAAAATTCAAATGTGAATGATGAAGATCTAGAAGTTGAAAGGTCTTGTCCAAAAGATTCATCCTACCCTGAAGAATGCTCATTTAACTACTTTCTGAATAAACAGCATCGCAGAATAAGCAATTTGAAAGGGAGGTTTTAAGCAATGTATTCACTTCTAATCTGAAATTACCAAGACAATACAGATTTAGTGATGAAAAATTTACACTATTTCCTTTACAAACACAGGCCATGGTCTGACCACCCATTGCAATTGAACGTAAAAATTTATTTGGTTACTTTTTACTTTTGTATTGCTTGAGCAGAAGGGTTGGACGAGACAATGTCCCGAGCCCCAGTCCAACCCCAACCCTTCTGTGATTATTTTTCATCAAGGTATAACATAACTAAAATGAAAAATATCAGAGCACAACGTGACTAAAATAAAACAGACTAAACCAATCTAAATATGACAATCAGATTAAAATGAATTTTTTAAAATTATACAATTAAGAAGACAAAACAAAACACACAAAAAAGGGCACTGCAAACCAAGGAACATCTACCTGCAAAACATCATGCCTACACATGGAAAATATGAAATATTATTTGACAGCAAGACCTTAGCGGGCACTCCGCAGGCCAGCACAAATGTGCTTTCAAGAGAAACTTCTGTTTTGTCAAATAAAAAGATTTTTAAACCCTTTTGGTAAATACGTAACAACTTTCAACATTACATTTACTCCTGCTACCTTAAACGCTGGTTCTTCTCCAAGTTATGAAAAACAGCTATTATTCATAAACGCATGAAATCACCAAACAACTGTTCAAGTTCAGTTAATTCAAAGCATAAACATCATATGACTCAGAGGCAATAAAGAGAACTAGAAAAGTTATTTCTCTATTAGTGTTTACAACTAACAGCAGAGTCAGAATTACCATTCAGACTGCAAAGCGCAGCAAAAGGAAAGCAGTGTCCTGACTCAATCCCTGCTCTTTGGAACACTGCTGGCAACATCCTGCCCTGATTTTGGGAGAAAGCAATTGTAATCGGGAATGACCCAACAAATAAGAGACCAAATAAGACTGTTCCGGAAGTCAGAAGTCCATTTGTTAAAGAGACTTTATGCATTTGACAGAACAAAAGCAGAAGGCAGCATCTCAAACAGGAGCTCCTTTAAATATCCAGTTAAGTGTTTTTAGTTTTCTAATGATTTTAGTATAAACAGAAAGACAATTCCAAAATTAAAGACAGCCATTTTAGACTCTACAAATTAAAGGTGTAGGAGCATTAACAAGAATTCCTGCAAAGAAACCAAAAATGCCTCTAAGTAGATGTAGACACAAGCTGTGCAATGGAGAATGGCTGAAAGGTATAAAAGTTGCATAAATTTCACTAGAAAAATAAAAACCTGCCTAAATCTTCCTTTAAAGCAAAATGAGGGAACTGAATTTTGCAAGAAGTATGAGAACTAAGTACAAGGTACATGATGATTCTTTCAGCACCAAGACGTAGCCACGTTACTAGCACCAAACATTTCTGATTTCTTATCTGAATATGAACATTCTGCTTACTTCAATATTTTAACATTGTTAACTATGGAAGCTTTCAGGAACACAGTGCTTGTGTTTATGATAGTATTTCTCTATATTTCCATAGAGAACATATAGCTCTCAGGTAGACACAGAATAACAAGGTAGGTATGTACAGTAAGAAATGCTGAAACAGATCAAATAGCAACTCCAGTCACTATAAAATAATTCTACCCAGTATAGAAGTAAAAAATGTAGAGAGCGAAGGAAATGGGACTTCTTGTCTGCCAAAACTAAGATCTATGCAGCATATCAGCTTCCTGAGCTCAAGAACTATACAGGACCTTCACAAATACCGTATTTATTAAGAGTATAATCAAACATGCTGCTTAACAATTACCACATCCTGTAAAAAATACAGAAACAAAACAAAAATCCCACACACACTTACATGCAGCATTCCTCCAAGCTTTGATGTATAACCTCGTGGTCGTTCTTTATCTTTAAATCTGAATGCCACAGCATTTAGATCCTAGGAAACAGTGTAGAAAGGGTTGAAAAGCATTAAAGACTATTTTCAGAATAATTATTGTCTACTTTTTATAACATAAGGAAGGAGTTTTGTTGTACCCACTGTGTAGCAGTTAGACAGGTACCTAACACAAAAGTTTTCAACAATATTCAAGTTGAACAAAATTCGCAAGCAATTTCAGATAGTCCCACAATGTATCACACAAGTCACATAAGTCCTGTTCATACCAAGAGATCCGTCCGGTATCTCATATATGTAAATTGCCTGGTACTTTGAAAACACACCATATGTGATACAACCAATACGTAGTGTTCCAATGCAATGTTCATTGTATGAAAGAAGATGAGGGGTAGATGGCCAGTCGTTTCCATTTTCACAGAATCACAGAATATTCATGGTTGGAAGAGACCTTTGAGATCATAGAGTCCAACCACCAAAAAAAAAAAAAAATTAAAAAAACCAAACAACCCACGCCCCAAACCAACACACCCACAGACAGACAAAAACCAACAATCTCAAGCACTAGAGCGTGCCCCGAAGTGCCATGTCTACACACTTCTTAAATGCCTCCAGGGATAGTGACTCCACCACCTCCCTGGGCAGGATGTTCCAGTGCCTGACCACTCTTTCAGTAAAGTAATTCTTCCTAATACCTAATCTAAACCTCCCCTGCCACAACTTTAGACCATTTCCTCTGGTTCTGTCATTATTCACTTGAGAGAACAGGCCAACACCCACCTCTCTACAACCTGGACATGTTCCTGTCCAACCTGCTCTGGGTGACCCTGCTCTGGCAGGGGGTTGGACCAGTTGATCTCCAGAGGTCCCTTCCAACCCCCACCATTCTGTGACGGTTATGCAAAGTCCTTGTGAACAGGGTAAGATGCTTCTTCCTCCATCTCCATTATGCTATCATAAAATGTCAACTCGTACCTCTATGAGAGCATTTCACATCTACATTAAGACAATATATTCTGAATGTACTTGTAATTTGTGTCATGTTGCACCTTCAAAATTAACGTTAGTTACCATGTGATTATTAAAAGCTATTTCCAAAGCCAAGGAATCTGTTTCTACTTATAATCCAACAATTTGTAAAAATACAGCCACTACATATTTCAAGTTTCAATCACTTTACCTTGCACTCTTGGAAAACCCATTCTTGAGGTCCTTCTGTACGTAGTTTTTGAATATATTGAAACATGTGCAAAATAATATCTTCAACATGCACTGGAAAGAAAAAATACTTGCTTAATAATTCACTCAGTTCTGCACAAAGAAAAAACTCTGATGAACACAAATATGTAAGGCTTTAACTTGGATATATTAAGACATTTAAGTACACATGCAATCCCACTGGCAAAGTTAAACATGTTTTTCTCAGATGTGAATTTAAGATTAGTGTTTTAGCTAGGTCCCTAGCTAATTCTGAAAACTGCATTGATTTACAATATAGTTTAATTCAGGCCTAAATCATATTAATAAGTAGGTATTAACAGCTTTTCTTTTAAAGAAATTTATTTTCAAATATTTAATGAAATACTTTATTCTAACATAAAGTAAGCTGATTTATTATGTTAGATGAAGTATGTTAGCATATGAGAGGATCTAAACACAGAAAAGAAAACAGTTAATTAAAATAAATTGGCTTTCAAGCTATAAACACCATTAATCTCTTTGGATACAAACACAAACACCTCAGATCAGGAACAACATGGAACACAGATAAAGTGCTTCACTTACAAAGCCCTTCCTCTGTCAAGTCCACATTAATGATGAAAAACATGAAACCTCTAGCACCTTCCTTCTGTCCCCCAACAAGGGTATTTACCCATCCTATGAAATCAAAGAGAAAATATATTACATAGACAAATCTGTAACAACTGATGCTACTTTTTGGATGCCTCAGCATTATAACTTTTTCTTTTTTCCTCTTTACAGTTTGACTACTTTACATGTTCTTCTCTTCCTTAACGCCTATAGCAACGGTGCAAGTTAAACACAACACAGGTCAGACCTACCCAACCTTGTGCTCAGAGTGATGTGACAGACTCAAGATCATTTGATTACTGGGTAATTTATTTCTGTTTGTAACACAGTAATATAAAGAAAAATAGTGAAAAATACCCTCTTATAGTCTTCCAGACATTAAGAGACCTGACAGTAGTTCCTAAGTCAGTGAAAAAACACAGACGAAATCATTATGCTGAAGTTCATGCAAGTATCTCTGAACAGGAGCAGATAAAGGGGAGTGCAAAAAATAATAGCCTCAGTAGTCACAGTGCCTGCTATTTATTAACAGTGCTTGTTATGTACCACATAAACAAGAATAAAGCACAAAACAAGACAGTTGGGGCTTTAAATTTAATATACAAAGGTCATTTTTATGTGAAATGCAGCTAAGCTTTAAAAAATGTGTATTAAATTACTTTTTGAATCTCTAACTTCAGAGGACTTACCTTTGGCTTTAAGCTCTGATAAAAGGCTCCCTGGGCCTTCATGCCCAATCAGATGACCAAGGTAATGGCCAGGGTTTGATTTATAGTACTTCTGAAGGTCTGGTATGGGAAATGTGACATAAAGATTTCTAATGTCCTTAATAGGTACCACTTTGTAAAGTTGCTGAGTGGGAAAATAAACAAGGAGATCCATAAACAGAATGAAACTCATTATTTTATTTATGTCAGGAGCACGTATCATGTTCCCTTCACATACACACATTTTATTACAAATACATCAACAAAATCTCGAAAGTAAAGGTATGTAAAACTTAGGGCAACAATTTAGCCATTCATGATGCAAACAAAAAGAGAATTAATTATCCCCTGGTTGCTTACAGCTGCAACCAAATGTACAACCTATATTATAAACTACACGGAACTATACTATACTCAGCATGGAAAGGTCGGTAGAAAATTAAGAAAGAAACATGAAACTTAACAGGGACACTGATACAACAGTGCACAATGTATGACTGAAACGTAGGAAGTATCATGTAGGGTACACACTTGTGATGGCAGGTGTATCTCTATACGTACCCGGAGATGTTCTTCTTGGAAAGGATGTTCAGGAAACTCTGGTATAGGGACATTTTTATTCTCTACTTCTGAAAATAACTTTACCACTAAGCAAGTCAGCTCATCCAAGGATTCTAGAAAACAAACATTAGAAAAAGAATAATCATTATCTGAAGATTCTGGCAAATTTGGATTTTGTATATTCTGTGGAGGAGACATGAATTATACAGAAAAGTAATTTTAATGATATGCTGATGATTAATTTCAGAAAGGAAATCTATATTAATACTGAAGTTTTGAACTATAAGGTGCTATAAGCACCATACTTATTAAAGCAAGGCTTCAACCATGATTAAAATAAATCTTGTAACCAGAAAAAAACATCTTTAAATTTTACTGATGAATCTAAGCTGAAACTGAAGAAAAGATGTGTCAGATATTGAACATTTACAAAAATAAAGATTCCACAAGAAGCCTAAGGAATATGGAATTACGGCTGCAAATATTCCAGAGTGAAAGCATCTTTGCCAGAACCTGGATTTTCTTCAGCCTCTCCAGTACTCCGAGAGCACTGTGAGCCAGGATCCTCTGTGCTCAGAGCCTCAAAACTGCACACACATCCGTGACCTCTTTAAGCACTTCTACTTTTACATCCATTCTAGTTTCAGTCCATGTCTCCAGCACTCTCCAAACACAAGACAAAGAGCATTTCCAGAAAGAATTTGATGCTGTGCCTGAATTCACCTAAATTAACCTATACTGCTTCTGTTGAAATACTGCCTTCAAAATAGCTACCTGTTTAAAGAAATGCATTTTGGAGCACTTCTCAAAGTGAGAATAATATAAGAAAGACTCATCGGTCAAGTTTTTTAGCACACACCTTTCAAGGGTGAGCGCTGAAGAAAAAACTGGGTGTTAAATGGATGTCTTAAAGTACAACCTTATTCCATGAAAGATTTGAAAAAGCAGTCACCGCATTAGTCAGAACAATCCCAGTGCAATTGAGCAAGCGGAATCTTCCCTGCCCAACACAGGTGTGCTTCTACACCACACTGAGAGAACCACGCAGGGAAAAAACCCAAACAGTGCAAACCAAGATGGGTCACTGTAAAATAAAATGTTGTGACCTGCATGTAATTCTATTAAAGACCACTATTTTTTATCCATGTCAGCAAAATACACATTCGAGCTTTATATTGATAGTTACAAGGGTAATTCACACTGAAAGAATTTGACAGTGCAAAAAACCTTTCATCAATATCAGTAATATTAGAAAATAGTCTTAAAATCTGTTCCCATACAAGCATTTCTGCAATTTGCACATACAGATTTTTTTACTACAAAATACAAAAATTCTTGCTAAAATCTTGAATTTAGGTGGTTTTACTAGTCATTTTCCACAGTGGAAAGTGGACATTTTTGTAGTGGAAATATAAGTCTAGAACACGAAAACAGTATCAAAAGCCCTCCCAATGCCTGAAACCAGAGAGGTGTCAGTCTGCATCAGACAAACATACGATGACAGCAACTGCTGACTTGATAATGGATTTAAAGCTTTCAGCTTATTTTTTCTGTTGTAAGCTTATAAACACAAACACATTGCAAGCTGCTTGGGAGACCACTAAACATAAAGTTATGTTAGGTCAGTCTATACAAGTTTTACTTTTTTCCCCTTTCTGTAGATTTTCAGACACTTGCATACATTTCATTTTCTTCAAACAAAATACATGCAAAGTCTTATTCAACCAACGGAACAAAACTCACCTCTTCCTAAAACACAAATAGCCATTAAATTTGATGAATAATAAGTAGAATGGAACTTCAATAGCTCTTGTCTTACATCTATTCCTTCTTTGGTTGGTCTAGTCTCCAGAGTGAATTTGTTTCCTTTAACATAAAAAAAAAAAAAGGTTAACAAAACTTTATGAATTTACAAGTCAAAAAGATAAAAATAAATTAATAAATCTGCTTTCCTCCAGGTGGACAATAATTTTAAAAATAATTACTATGTATAATAAGTAAAGCTGAGACAGTATTGGTCCAGTTATCAGAGACAATACTTACACTCTCAATCTGCACATTCCTAAAGAATGAAGGATGTTTTAGCCTTCCAAAATAATCTTTGTAATTTGAATGGGTTATTTCAAAGCAATGTAAGCAAGCCCAGGCTCTAATTCAGAAGAAGAAAAAGATTCTTCTTTGGCACATTTGGAGCAGGTTTAACTCCCATATACACGCTCCTGTCACAGGAATCACAGTGTGAAATTATTTGTGACATTGTGTGCCACAGATTATAACCTAGTATATTAAATTAATATAATTATAACTCTAATTATATACTAATACTCTGTTAACTTTGAGATCAGTAACTCCCTTAAGCCATAATCAGGCCAGATATGGAAGAGAGCAAGGCATGAGGAGGAAGAATATGACGAGAAAATGTAGCAGAAAAGTTGACTTGTGTTTTTATAGCAAAACCAGCAAGAAAGGGAGGATGGGGAGAGCACGCCTGCTACGCGTGTACAGCCATCGTGCAAATCCTACAATCACAGATACACCTTAATATACTGTAGCCAATATTTGCTTCAACTATTCATCCAGCAAAGAGACCCAGCCACAAAACACAACCATGCTCAAGCATTAAACAGTGCAGTGCGGTAATTAATTGCCCTGTTGCTTTGACAGTTTCAAAAATAAATTACTGTAGAAAATAACTTCTATGGGAAAAAAAAACATTTAAACTTCTGCCAGAGCATCAAACATTTGTGGTTTTGACCATAACTATGGTATCTTTCCTTAATGCTTTTTAAATTGAGGTGTTGGGGTCTTTACTTCATATTGCTACTGCGCATTCTGTGAATAAAAAAACCTACAGCCATAAGATTGGGATTTGTCCAAGACCACTTTATCTATCTGTCTACTAGTGTTGTGGCTTATGCTTAAGATTTTGTTGTTATATTCTTACTCGGTAATTTTCACATTACTTTTCTGATCTTTCTGATTCAACCTAGTCACTGTCATCCAGTCCCAATGAAATATTGGTTAGCAAAAAGAGTACGAGGCCAACAACAATTTAAACTCAGTTCATTCACTTTGTTATGCACAAAGACTTAACAGCACCAAATAATGACAAATCCAGTAACTGGAAAATAGCATTCACTGCAGTAATTATCAGAATCATAAAGGATGCCTCATCACTGTACGGCAAGTCTTGGATCACTCTGTTTCTTATGTTTTTGTCTAGCTCTGTTCGGTCCACCACGTGGAAAATGTGATAAAGCACCATAATAAACATGTATGGAGAAGAAAAAAAGGGAATTGTTTCAGTCTGTCTTTAACCATTTTATTTAAACAGTAATACTATGTATGTTACACAGAACTCCAATGGATGGATAATTACATTCTGACAAACCTGTTCCAAATTTACTGAAGGGATGATTGGGGTTTCCAGTAGCCTTCTCTAATTGAAACAACCTCCAGGCATCATTCATCAGATTCTTCTCATGCTCAGAATCAACAGCATTCACCTCCCTGTCTTTGCAGCTTTCATCAAACAAAGGGCACAGGAAAAACTGTGCAAATCTGAACAGAAAAATTTTAAATCAAGTCAAGAGTACCGTACATAAACAGTAACAGAAAACTATTCAGCTCCTGAAAGCAGCAGAATATATTATTTTTTTAATTCAGAACTTACAAATTCTGTAGCAGTTTTGACACTGATTCACTATGTTTCTCATTTCCTTTATCTATAAATGCAGACAACAACATATTCATCATATAAGGTACTATAAGGATCAAGGACCTTGTATCATAATCCATATCCTGAAATTTTCTACTGTTTTGAAGTTTAGCCGCAAGAGGCTCTTAATCTCACAAATCAAATCAGCCTTGTCAGATATCCAAAGGGAAAATTCACTTTTTACCTCACTGACTACACACCTTTCAATTTCTGTCCCCTCCCACAAAATGCAGAGATTTCAGTAAGTTCCTTTAGTAAAGGCATCCTAATATACTTCTAGACTTCATCCTTCTTTTGCTGTCAATGAAATAAGCATCCTATGGGAAGCATAGTATTTGATAATACAGAGTATGTGTAAGCTCATGATCATATTCTGTGTCCCACATTTCAAAATATATTAAACGTAACGCAACCTTTGAACTTCAAGAATTCTGCCTCAGTAAAGAACTCTCCTAGCTGAAAAAATCTGAGGAAAACTTTTGAACTGAAAAGTATCGGTATCATTTTTAACAAAAGATAGTGCTTTCAACCCTTTCTTTGATATCATAATGATAAAACTATAAAAAAAACCCCACCACTTTTACACAATTTCAAAGAGCACAAAATAAAAACACTTTTACGTAATTTCAAATATCTATATAGCAAAAAACTAAATATAAAATAAAAAGTGTTCACCTGTCCAGTGCACCTTCTAGATGTTCATGTGACACATCAAAGTAATAGTTGGTATGTTCTCCACTTGTGAAAGCATTTGAGCTCCCAGCATGCTCACTAAGAAATTGGCTATACTCATTCTCTTTTGGATATTTCTTGGTTCCCAGGAACAGCATATGCTCACAAAAATGACTAAGCCCAGCAATGTTGGGGGGATCAGACAAGGAACCTGTAGAAGGAAAAATTTCCGATAACCATTTCATAAAAAGTAATACTAAAAAATAAAATCTTTTAAAGTGCTTTATATTGCAGTATGTTGCCTCAGGCACTTTATCAATTCTGTAGATGAAAGCAGATGCTTGTGTAGCTATAGTCAACTAAACTCAATCTTGAAGAAAAAAGAAAAGTAGAATGAGTAACTGAAGCAATTAGTGTCTCAAATTGCCTCTCCGGATAAGTCTGCATTGCCTTATACAGACAATTTTTCAATTGAAGTCCATGACTCAATCTGTAAAGAACTGGCAGATCACAATGTTCTGACATATACCTTGACTTTAATAACTGCCCTGTGTTTGGAGGCAGCGACTGCCAACTGCAATTAAGGAGGTATTTATCCTTCGGTTTATAGGACAAGTGATAACCTGTAATTGCCTGAACACAAGCAGCTACTGATGACCAGCGAGTTGGTGTGAAGGCGGACAGAGTACACAACCATAATGAGGTGCGAGAACGGAAGCCAGAGAGGTGGAAGTTTAAGTCTGGCAGCCCTTTGGAGTGCACAACCACGTGTAATGGGAGGGCATAGATGGAGACAACAGACACAACTCCTCCAGTACACGTGCAGAAACAGGACGCTGCAGTTGGCTATTACTGTCAGAGTATTAACGAAACCTCACATGGGATCCTCTGAACTACTTAATGATTAGTGACAGCCATCTCCGTAAGCAAAAAGCCAGAAGTTTTCAAAGGTACTCTGCTACTTCTGTCCTAACACCAACAGCAGCAAGAGCTCCCCGCTACTAACGTAGCAAGAGGATGCTCAGGTAATGAGTGAGGATGCTCAGGCAGTATGTGCACACATTGTACCTTCCAAACAACTGAGAAGCTATGCAAGCTTGAGAAATACCTCAGATATAAGAAAAGTCATCCATTATTCCAAAGAGTCAAAGTAACTGCCTTCTTTTTCTATTTCCAATATTTCCCTTTGCACATTTAAGCATCATTAGGGCTAAGGAGTGCCTCTCCAACTCCCCGAGCACTACAGCATCTTCTCACCTCTACACATCAACAACTCAACATGACGAAAAAAAAAAGTCTGACGTGACAGATGGAGCTGTCTAAAGAATTGCACTTACACCTGCCCCTTTTGTGCTTACAAAAGATCTTTCATAACACAAAACTTAATGGTTAAAAGAAGTCTTTCTACTGACTGAGCTACACTTGAGTAAACACAGAGTACAATAAGAGAATTTAATTCGCTCTAATAATTTTCAATTTGGCATGTCAAAGAATTAAACAAACTCTAAATTACAATAAAAGGCTAGGCTGCCAACTGGATACCACTCCTGTCAGCTTATTTGCAATTTAAGATAACAAAACTTAAAGCATTTTTATTAATGACATAATGAATACAACATGCATTAAATACCTATGTGCACATCAAGTGCTGCTGAGGACTTATCTGTGGTTGGGTCACTAATGAGAAGAGCTTTAATGCCATTTGCCAATTCCAGTCCACGATATTCTCGCTTATCCTCAGGTGATTTGATAATTTCATTTGTTATTCTCTTAATAGCTGGATTGTTCATTTTGTTCTCTGTCTCTTTCTGAAACCTAAAAGAAAACAGAAGAAATTTCATTTACTATTTTTACTTAAACCCTTCTAGTATTTTAGTGTTACGTTAGAGAACACTGGATGATACTGACAGCAAATTTAGTTCTGTGCAGAATTCACAGAACTGGCCTTAAAGTATAGTTTGGATCCTGAGAGATACTGTTAAAACAAAAAAAAAAAAACACCCTGAAGACCAAGCAACATGATGAAATTGTAGATCATGTAAGCGATTGTTTCAAGTTTCATACTAACAGTAATTATAAAAATAACTTCGTAAAGAAATATCATCCCCTTACTCAACTATGATAGAAACAAAGTGAAGCACATATTGCTATCATAAGCATTCTTTTAGGCTTCAGGGAAGTATTTAATATATCTGAATTGCCGGTTATATTATGAATATTGTAACTTTGCAATTGTTAGACAAACAGAATTTTACTAATAAATCACTGGATTTGTACACTCAGCAAGAAAGGGTGACACCATTTACAATATTGCCATAAAAATATAAATACACTGCAGAATTGCCATGATAAACAGAAATAGACTGTCTCACATGTTTAAATTACTCTTAGTTTAACAGACATGCTACAAGACATGCTTCTTTAATGCAACAATTTTGAAGTGCTAAGAAACTAAGTGTGATTCTGACAGTACAAACTGGTTATTCTATTTTTTTAAATACCTAGCGAAAAGGTGAGACATTCAGACTTGGATATTTGGGGAGGCAGATTGGAACCACTTGGCTGCATGTGAAAAAAAAACCAAAACAAAAAAACCCAAAACACCAACACAAAAAAGTCCCAAACAAACCACACATACACACAAAAAATTCAATAAGCAACCCCCAGAAACTGGAAATGAGAGTGCTATGCCCTGAGCCAATGCTGTGGTGCATTCTTGTACGCAACAGCCACTGAATTCTAACCCTGTTTTACAGGAAGGGTTTTAGAAGGAGGCCCATTATAAATATATATACATATATATAGTACCAACCAACCTCAATCTTCTCCTAGGGTGAAATGTTACTTGCCGTATGGCACTTACAAATAAATTCAAATCTGACTAACTTCCCACCACAACTCACACACAGAGGCATGAGAAATTCTGCATGGTCTGTCGGTATCACAGACATAACGAGGAATTTCACAGTATTTACTTTTCCATTTTCAGGTTGTATGGTTCGAGGAAATTCATCCAAGTTTTAAGGCTACATACAACCCTTAAGACCACATGGCATGTGGAACATGAATGACTGCACAGGAACTGGCTCTCTGGTTACTCATTGACTGGATGCTCAGTGTTAGCAAATACACATCAAACAACTTTGGGCAGTAAGATCTGATTATGTATGTTATTTACAGTTTAAAGTTACAAATGGAAGAGCAAGTCAGCTAATAAAATCTCCTTCCTAAAATACTGTATCATTCTCAAAACAGGAAGCAGTTCTGCAAGCTACTCTTCCTCTGGATTATCTCCTTCCCATTTATTCCTGTGATTCTATGGTATAAAAACAGCCAACTTGAAGTCAGCAGATGCAAAGTCACCAGTGTTGGTATTATATATTATAATGTTGCTGATAAAGAGCTCATTATTAACAGCATGTTATGGATAGAAAGTTTATGAACATAATGTCTACAGTGAATTATGATGTGAATTATGAATTATTAATGTCTAACCAGTGAAAAACAGTGTTTCAAAACCACAAAATTAAGATTTTACCTGCAGCAGAGTGAAAGTTTGTATAAGACTGGATTTATGCCTGAGGAAGGAGATGCATATGTTAAGTAGAGAAGAGATTATTGCTAAAAAAATAAAAGCAGTGAAGTAAGCATTAGATCTCTGAATACTTTTGAAAGAAGTTAAAAGATAACTTTGGAACTTTTAAATAGACTTAAACTATAACGTGCTCTTATATGAAATTACAAACTGGAATTATAATCCAAATAAAAAATTAGAAGCACAGAAAGCGCCACTGAATAATCAGAATCTGAATGTCTCTAAGCAAGAGCCATAAACAATATGAAGTAACTTTTTAAAATATGCAGCTCAATGCATTTCAGAAGGAAACACTTGCACTAGTAAAACATGGTTTTCACACTATGAATTACTTTTTAAAAAAAACTGCAGCCAAACATAATCACTAAACAGGAATTAAAACGCTGAATTTAAATGTATACACTCTAATTTAAATCTGTCATTTATCCACTAGTTTAATCTAGCTTCCACTAGTTGTATCCACTCAGGCTAATCCTGCTTGGAAGATCTATAGGCTTCGTGCCTCTAAAAAAGCGCAGATACCATTCAAAACCAGTGCTCCAAGTACGGCAATATCTATGTTTCTCTGCATCACCAGCACTGACATAATCCATGCTTATGATTTAAATGATGCCTCTTGTTAGAAATTCATAGTCCTAAGTAGAAATACTCTACTAAACTTAAGATACTGTGTCAAATTTAAGAAGTGAGAACAGATACTAGTTTTCATAGACGAAAATCAGTAACTGAACTGTTCCTTATCGTCTTTTACTTGCGCACAATTCTATTGGATTGACAAATACAAGTACATAGGAGAGAAAAGAGGTCTCTGAATCTCCTGATTTCACCTCTGCTAAGGAACACCTACCACTTGGTTTTCAGCTAAAATATTCCATCTCACTAAGATACTAGTTGCTTATCATAAGATGCATATATACAATAAACTTTGCAAGTTTTGTGTTGTTTTTTTTTAAATGTTATACAATTTCTTTGTCATCTGGTATCTCCTTGTTATTTCTACACCACATCATTAAGTCACAGAACTTTACTGTTTGTTCAGATGACTCATCTTTCCCATGTGATTCATCAACTTACACAGATTCTGTGAAATCCTAGGAGATTTCAATTGATGTCTTGTGAAGCCGCACACCTCCACTTCATTTTATTATCATTCCCTACTTCTGCCTCCTTCATAGGCTACCTCCAGCTTGGTAGTCAAATTTCAGTACAGGAAAAACCTACAATTTTCAAAAGGTCAAAATTAGTAGTTAAGCCTTCAAACCAAAGACCTAAACTTGTACCTCCACCTTCACTTTTACTTCAATGGGCACTGTGACAACAACATTCTCTTCCACTGCAAATGGGTTCGCGCACACAACCCACAAACCCTGCAAACTAAATTGTAGCATCAGACAACTTGTATAAAAGCAAGAACAGACCAACTAACACAACACTCCTGAAAGGCATTGCATCAAAAGAACAAGACCAATACCTTCCTGCCTAAGCACCCTTCCTCACAGTGCTGTTACTACAATACAATAGCTACAAGAGAAAATTTCACTTAAGACAGAGTACGTGTACAATGAATTTTTCTTAAGGAGTAAACTGTAAGACATAATATTAAACATTCCCTCATATGAGTGCTTTTCTGTGCAATTTCTAAGTTCTCTTAAATGCAACTTCTTTATAACAATAAATACCATGTTCCATTCTTACACACAAGGATCCTAAAACACTTTCCTACGGATCCTAAAAGCACGTTCTGACAATAGAACTACTTTTTGGTGATAGGAAAAAAAGTCATGGGAACAGAAATAATTCTATACTTCTTGTAGCTTAATTCTAAACTTGTGTTCAGATGCTGTCCTGAAATACATGTGCTGTATCTGCTTGCTACGCTGTCACTACATTGAGCATTGAATGCTGATGGTCAGTAGCAAAGAAATTCACCCACAAACTAGATTGCTGTGTTTATTGAAGAGCTAATATCCTAATAAAAACATCATTAGAAGAAATACTGTCATGCTGCTTTCACAAAACAGAAGCAACAGAGAAAGACCCAATAAAGCAAAGACAGCAGGAACAAATACAAAGCATTACTGTGGCACTGGGAATTCTTCCACTGGCTCAAAAATTACAGGTGGCAAGATGACAAAGCCAGAAACAAAAAAAGAATGGGAATGTTTCAACTGAGAGCAATGTCCCTATTCAATTACTAAGAAATACAAACATTCCTCCTCCTCACCAAAATTACCTCACTTGTACAATAAAAGTATGCTAAAACAGATGCTGAATTTTAAATTATGGCACTTTGAAGTGAAATTATGTTCTGTTCTTTGAGGCCCCGTTTTTGTAATGCTTTCCAGGCAGGCAGTCCCTTGGAACCAGCAAGGCTCTCTGGGGATGCCAGGTTCCACCTGCAAACAGAGTATTACATAGCAGGATTAAGTGATATATGATTCTGCCTAACTATTTTAATCTTTCAAAGTTATTTTCGTAAACTTACTTTAATTAATAATTAGCCAGTGTAGTCAAATCTGAGTTCAATGTTTGAACAATTAAAGGACCACATTTTAAAACCAATTAGCAGAAACTCCTGAGGGTTGCTTCAACACAAGGATGTAATCAGCTCATAAAAATATGACCCCCAAAGTACAAACTCCAAAGTGCTTTTCAAGATTTTTTTTGCCATGACTGGCTGCCCATATTTAAGTGAAATGCTGGCACACAAGTCTGATCCAGATGAAGGGCTGCAAACTCCCGTCAACTCACAGTAACCAGAGGAAGGGCAACAAACACCAGCTGAGCAGACTTTGACACTTGCTTTCAGTTTGTATCAGTTGCTTTAAAATTTGGGGTTTGCTTGGAGCTTTTATGCAGCTGAACCCAAATCGCTGCCGTGGACACACATGTGGGTGTTGCAACCTACTGACTTGCAGCTTACACCTGTGTATTGTAGGATCTGAACTGTTCCTCGTTTTCAACTCACATTTCACCTGTCTGTTGAATACACCTGATGTGCCGACTGCAACACAACTGCTACTCAAGTTCTGTGTCTCTGGAACTATTAGAGACCACAGTAAAGTTCAATCTCACATTTTGCACCTGTTCCAAGTTCTGTAGTTTACACACAAGTCTGATCCAGATGAAGGGCTGCAAACTCCCATCAACTCACAGTAACCAGAGGAAGGGCAACAAACACCAGCTGAGCAGACTTTGACACTTGCTTTCAGTTTGTATCAGTTGCTTTAAAATTTGGGGTTTGCTTGGAGCTTTTATGCAGCTGAACCCAAATCGCTGCCGTGGACACACATGTGGGTGTTGCAACCTACTGACTTGCAGCTTACACCTGTGTATTGTAGGATCTGAACTGTTCCTCGTTTTCAACTCACATTTCACCTGTCTGTTGAATACACCTGATGTGCTGACTGCAACACAACTGCTACTCAAGTTCTGTGTCTCTGGAACTATTAGAGACCACAGTAAAGTTCAATCTCACATTTTGCACCTGTTCCAAGTTCTGTAGTTTATTTATATCCATTTCTTTTTTTTTTTTTTTTCATTCCAAACCTAATTGCCTCCCATTTGCGAGAGTGAGGCAAACCCTTTGTTGAGCTCTCTCTGCTCTGTCCCGCAGGGAGCCACCACTGATAGCTTGTTCTCTGCGTTATTTACTGATCCACCTTGGTTTCAGCTCTCGGTGACGTACAGGCAGGTTTCTTCAGCTGCCGGAGCCCAGAGTGGAGGAAGAACTGTGTGCTTCGGCAGGAGGCCCGCGCTTCCCCACCTCTCTTACAGGGACGACCCACGGCTCCGGACTGAGCCCTCTGGAGGAGGCCACAAACTTCTTCAGGTGCAAGCTCAGGGCTTTGCAACAATAAAATAAATCTCCACTCTTCTACAGGCCTTCACCCTTCTTCCTCTCTGCACATACCTCTCCTCAGGATAGCAGTAGAATTCAATAGCATTGTGACATCCTCGGATGTGACAGGGATGTTAGCAGTAAGCCAACCAACAACCTACCTCTTCTCAACTTCTCAATTCACTTGTATATTATAATTAATTTTTTATTTTTTTTTAGACTAAACTGTAGGCAGTACAGGTTTTTTCCTAAAATTAGACAAATGGTTTTACTAAGTTCTGTTACCAGGAGTGTAAGAAGAAAGAAAAAAAAACAGAGCAGAGAAAGAGTACTCTCAAAAAAAACTCCAACAAAATAACTGAAATCAATTCAGCTGATTGTTACCATAAAGGACACTTCAGGAGACTATCCATAACTCTTACAGGTTCATCTGTAGACAAACCTAGCAGGCCTTTTTTCACACACTTAGAGATTGAACCAGTTCACATGATTCAACATCCATAAAGCATCAATCTTCTCTGAACTGACTTGTCACAAAGCTATAGAATGTTTAAGATCCCAACACATTCCTGATGCTGATCTAAATAAATCTAGCTGCACAAACAGGCAGACAGGCTGCAGAAGTAGACAGACAGCTCAAAATGTTAACATGTTTCATCACTTTTAAACTCATCAGGAATTCAGCATATTACTTTATACACAAGAGCTCCAACTACAAAGACCTGCAATGATTTAATCAGTGCTACCAAGTTATTAGGAACTAATCATGCCACATTGGGCAAGTCTGAAGATGATAAATATTTATAAGGTTTTTGTTATGTAGTTCATTTTGAAAAAATTCTGGAAGTCTCACTACAATTAAGGCATTTTCAGAACCTCGATCTGCAGCTTTTTGTCAGTAACTGACTCGGAAAATTTCCTCCTAAGGATGGTGGCCAGGGCAGACACCCGCCTTGCTCTTTCCCAGACAGGTCCAACTCCTACAGCTCCTCGTGCACGGCCATAAAACTTGGTCTGCCCCCGGTCCCACTGCCAACATGGCAGCAGAGCGTAGTACAGGACAGATAGTAGAAAGACAGTACAGGAATTACCAGCAGCATTAATGAGACAATACGACGTGTGGACTTGGCAAAACCAAGGGCGCTGGGAGCTTCACCGGTAAGACCAGGCCCCAGCAGAGCAACCGGCCTGAGCAGTAAAACGATGTGTGTTTTCAAGAGTTTTGTGTTGCTCAAACAGGATGAGATACACAATTAAGACACCATGAAGCTAATTTACTGCCCTAAAACTACATTCCTGAACTTGACCATTCCACAGCTTCCAAAGCACTGGGTAAAAAAGTCAAACAAAAAGGCAGGATTCTATACAATTTGATTTCAGACATAGCAATAAAAGATAAGTTTTTTAAAATTTGTAAATCTTACTTTTCCTGTCTCTTCAAAAATTGCCCCAATCAATCCATCAGAACACACTCTCCAGGGCAAACAAGTTTTATCCAGGTTCACTGGAAATAGAAAACAATTGAAATTAAATCTTCCTCTAGCACTCCTTTGCTTCAATTTCTTACAAAACTGTTGAAAATCAGGCAAATTCCAAAAGGCTTTTGAAGCCTTTTATTTTTTGACAGATTAGGTCTTTTTAAAATTTCGGTAAAATTACTTTTTTTTAATCTTTAGATGATATGATGATATAGGGCCTTCAGAATGATTTCACAAATCTGGCATAGTATTTTGGTGTACACTGGTATTTTCATCAGAGACTCAGATTGTGTGCTACGAGCAAGACTGATAAGACTATAGTTTCTGTGTTACATGACCAGCTGTTTGAAAGTGTATTTTACCAATTTTCTTCATAAGTGCACTCATTAATTCCATTGATTGCTTTATGCACTGAACACCTGTAAGCCAGTGGTTCTCATCCTCTCTTCCTCCCTCCCTCACACTCTTCCTTGCTTTCCTTGCACGGTGCAGCAGCGGTGTCTGTGTCTGGCACAGGGCCCTGCACACGCTGAGAAAAATAAAACTGGGTGCTACAGGAGAGACCTCTGTGCTTTATTCTAACTGTATTTTGATGTGTATTTCATACATTTTATCCACAAGTAGCACATCAGATTGCCCGAGACTCTTTGTAAAGCCAACTCACTTAACACTTTATGCTACCATCTGTCTTATACCCTCAAAAAGAAAAACTTGTGAGGTCTGAATTAAGAAGAAAAAAAAACACCAAGATGAGACTAAAACTTTAGTTACACTGCATAACAACAAGAAAGATGAGAGAACTGGCAAGAAAATCTGATCTAGCAACAAAACCAGAAAGAACTTTAGGATTCTGAATCATGAAAAGTAGTGTTATCCCACGTTAAAAGCAATGGTTTATCTAACACTACAGCTCTGACAACCAACAGGTTTGGAGAGTCAGCCGTGTGCTTCAACAAAGGAAGTCCTGGCTGTTCACCTATCTTGTGGTTTAGCTTTTATGATTTTGGACAAGTCAATTCTAGTTTTATCATTAATGCTGTAAGTAAACTCTCAACTCCACAGCACTTTTTTCCATTTCTGTTGTTCAGGCAAACTATAATTCTGACTCATTCTAAAAACAAGTTGCAGAAGGTCAGATCTAAGTAGAAAGCTACAGTGAAGCAACTTTCAAACAAGCTCCATCAAAAATCACCTTATTGCATATATACAGTGCTATCTCATAAGCATATTTTATCAACTTACAGGCACCATAAAAGCAGAGAAGATGAAGACGGCCATTGACAGACAACACACATACAAATACATAACTGTAGAAACAGAACCTATTAAATCGATTCCTCTACAAACATTTTTATTACAAACTTTTTGATTCCTATCTTGTTAAAAGACGGAAATATCAAAATTATTACAAAAGCATTTAAGACAATAGAATTAATATATCAAAAATATCAGCCCAACATGTGATTTCTCAAATAGTCTGACAGTATTTTTAGTAAATTACGTCTACAACAACCTGCAATGACCCCTAGCTTCCAGTCCAAGACTTTCCAGTTCAGTGAAACACTGGAGGTAATGAACTTTTTGTCCCTTCTCTCTTTCTTCTTCTGGACCTAACAGGGTAGGGAGCTACTTTTGTATTCATGTGCAAAATATTACATTCTTGGCACTTTGATCAAACTCCCAAAGGTACCATTTCATCTCAGGGATTAAGCCACTGCCTCACAAGGGACTAAAGACAGAAAGGAGAAAGGGAGCAAAAAGGCATGGCAACATGCAAATATTAACCCTTCTAGGGACTCCCCAACCAGAAGAGATAAATTTCAATGCTATGCACAAGATTAAAAGGAGAAGATAAGAACTTCTAACTGAGAAATGATCTTGCTACTTGATGTGCAGATGAAGGTTAAAAATTGCATGAAAATAAAAAGTTAAAGCTGAAAAAAAAGGTGAAAGTATGAACAAAAGTCAGAAACAGAGAACACAGAATTGAAAAAAAGATTCTTAATTTTCATATCCATCTAAAAAAAAAACACCATCGAAAGCACTATGCCTGCTCTCATCTCATTATTATTTATGCGAGCCCTAATTCACAATTAAAATTGAACAGATGATTAAATCATGATTGTAGGCAGTATGAAAACACAACAGACCTACTCACATATATAAAGTTAAGTCCAAATACTGCATATATTAACATGCTTAAAGAGGAGTAATGTAGCAGGAGAAACTACAGCCTGAGAAAAGCCCCACTCCCGATACACGCTGCGGATTACCTTACAACACTGCAGCACACATAGCAATTATGAACAATAACAGTGCGTCCGAATTTTGACACAGGAGCACCGACAGCATGAGTCATCATAACTCACATTTTTTTTTTTTTGTTTTCACCAAAAGATGCTACTTTTGACGTCTCTTTCACAGCGCTAAATATAGGTTTTGCTACTGAAATAAGACAGTGTTAAAGAAAGAACAGAACTCAGTCTCTTTCCCTCGCCCGGCTGTTTCCCGGGAGAACTTTGCCGGTTGTTAGGCGCTGTGACTCGCCCCGGAGCCGGCCATGGCGAGCGGCCGGCCGCTGCCCCCCGCCGGCGGGACCGTCCCCGCTGCAAAGGAAACACGCCGACCCCCGGCGCCGCCACCGGCCTCGGGCAACTCTGAGAGCGCCTTCTTTTTAAAGAATTTCAACATGCTTTTGTTTACATTTATGGCTTAGGACAACACAGCAAGTTTAGCGAGATCAAAATTCCAGAGTAGTTGGTTTTTTTTTCTTTTTTTTTTGAGGGGAGCGGAGGAAAGAACAAAGCGGGCCCGCCGGGCAGCTGGAGCCGTGCCACGGCCCCCAGCTCCCTCACCGGAGGGAGACAGGAGAGCGCGGCCGCCCCGCCGCACACCGGGCGCTCCCGGCCGGGCCGGACGCAGGCCTCCCCGACCCACACGGGCCCCCTGACCCCGCTCCCCCACCGCGGGCTCCGCTGCCGGCCCCGCGCTTCCGCGGCCCGCTCTCCCCCGGCTTCCCACAGACCCGGGGGCGAAGCCGCGCTGGGGCAGGGCGGGCGCTCCCTCGGCCTCACAAGGTGCCCCCGCCCCGGCCGCGCCGCCACCTCTTACACAACACAGCGGGGGACAGCAGCAGTTCTCCGGCCTCACGGCCCACCACACGCCGCCAGGACCCGGGGGCCCGCCCCGGCCCCCCCGCCCAGGCCCCCGCCGCACGCCCACCGTACCCGATAAAGCTGCGCCGCCGGCTCTGAGGGGAAAACCGGGAGGCCAGGGCGATGCAGGGGCGCGCTGAGCCCAGCAGAGCCCGCCTCAGTACAGGAAGCAGCCACTGCCGCATATCCCGGCCCCACCGCCCGGCTTCTCCCCGCCGCCGCCCGCCCC